>NC_140250.1:8535354-8907854 GCF_949987555.1 Borostomias antarcticus | reverse complement strand
TTAGGCATGGTGCACTATAAATATATCACGGCTATGAACCAGATTTCTTGATTTGAGCTACCCGTGTTATAAATAAAGATATATCATTCTCAGAACAGACTTAAATATGTGTTTGTCCCTATCAGGAGGATGCTGGACTTGGCATCACCTTCAGTGAAGAGGACACCAAGAACGGACTGCTAATTCAGAGCGTTGCTCAAAATGGAGCCGCAGGAAAGGTGTGTGTCCTCCGTCGTGTCTCATGTGTCCGGGGGGCTTCCCTGTGACTCCCCACGTGAGGTACAATATGTAGCGTCAACCTCTCCAGCTGACAAGACTCCTGTGTGACTCCCGTGTGTGTGTGTGTGTGTGTGTGTGTGTTTGTGTGTGTGTGTGTGATTGTGTGTGTGTGCTGGTTTCGGTATGTGTGTTTTAGGGGGGCGGTGTGAAGGCGGGCGACAAACTTGTGGCTGTGGATGACGAGCCGGTCATGGGCTGCTCTTCAGATAAGGTACCATCTTCCTTCCCAAGCCCAAAGCCCCCTTGTTTTTGCCCATCAAAGGGAAATTCGGGGGATTCGATGTCACCCCGGGTGGACACTCTACCACGACTGAGACTTTAGCTGTGTTCAAAACCGCTCACACACACACACACACACACACACACACACACACACTCACTCACTCACTCACTCACTCACTCACTCACTATGTAGTTTAGTGAACGAGAAAGTGTAGGGTACATTAGCAAAAATTGCTGTGAATTGTGGGTATCTTCTAGTTGACTTTATAGTGAATTAAGCGTTGAGACTTTGGACACTGGAAGAAAATGGCGAACACACCATATGGTCAACTATTTCTGTAATAGGGAACGGTTTCAAACACAGCTTTGGTCTTTTTTTAACATCCCTCAGGTCCTCTCTCTCTTGAGCAAAGCCAGAGGCTCTGTGAAGCTGACCCTCTGCATGGACGACGCGTCCCCCGTCCCTCCCTCGCTCCCTGGCAGCCAGGCCTGGGACGGAGCCGCCGGCGCCGGCCTACCCAGCATGCCCGGCGCCACCATGGCCACGCCGGGCCAGACCGAGGCAGACCCAGTCAGGAGTGAGTCACCGTCTGCTTGAGTGACACGGCTGGCAAAGTAGTTAGCATCTTAGTAGCTAGCATCTCTTTTAGCGTTCAACAGTCAGTCCACCGCTGCTTATGGGAGATTCGCGCGGGCGGCGCTCTAGCTCGCTTCGCTTGGCAGCCTCCGTCGTGGTTTTCTGATCCCGCTCCTCTCTCATAGGCTGCAGCCGCCCGTCCACGCCGGCCCCCGACCCTGTGACCTGTCCCATCATCCCCGGCTGTGAGACCACCATCGACGTCTCCAAGGGCCGCACCGGTCTGGGCCTGAGCATCGTGGGGGGCTGCGACACTCTGCTGGTAGGAGAGGCCGATATGACCGGGCCTCAGCGCCATGTCCCCGCCCCTCAGCGCCATGTCCCCGCTCCTCAGCGCCATGTCCCCGCCCCTCAGTGCCATATCCCCGCCCCTCCACACACCGCACCACTGTAGCTTTGTACCAGAGAGCCACTGGCGAGCCGACATACTGTAGTAGTAGGGTGAGGTACAGTAGGATAGGATTAATGAGGAATGTGGATGCAAATGTTTTCTCAAGGGATTTCTACTGCACTTAATGGGCAGAGCAGCAAAAATAGATATGGACAGAGCAGCTAGCATAATACAGTGTATTTCATTCTGAAATGCTAACAAAGGATCAAGTATAAAGAAGTATAAAAACAGTCTGTGTCTGATCTCACAGATGCTCTTCTGGATGAATGGGCAAAAATTCCCACAGACACACTCTAAAATCTTGTAGAATGGGATGTCATGAAAGCTCCTGTAGGTGTAATGTGTAGGTGGCCCAATACTTTTGTCCATATAGTGTCTATTAGACTGTTCTTTATACTTGATTCTGTGTTAGCATTTCAGAATGAAATACACTGTAGGTCCAAGAGAATATTTCCCTGGAATACCACCTCATGCCTCTTACAGTATGTCATGAGACAGACTGGGATAATATGCCCACCCACTGAAAGCCCGGGTCTGGTTGTGTGTACCCAAATGTGTGTGTGTGTGTGTGTGTGTGTGTGTGTGTGTGTGTGTGTGTGTGTGTGTGTGTGTGTACGTGCGTGCGTGTGTGTTAGTTACAGTAGTGCTGGAGTTGTCCCAGGTCTGAATTAGACTCGGAGGCTGTGGAATTTAGGAAATGGATGTTGTTGGCTCCCCATCCTCCTCTCCTTCTCCTCTCCTCCCCCTCCCCCTCCCCCTCCTCCTCCTCCTCCTCCCCCTCCTCCTCCTCTCCTCACCCCATGTTTCTGTCTGCTCAGTCGGGCCTGAGGGAACAGACCTTTGTATCGGGCGACCACAGGAGACAATATCCAGGCCTGGAATGTCACCCCTGACCTCTCTATGACACACACGCACACACACTGGAATGCACCAAGATACTTGACCATACACACACACACACACACAAACACACACACACACACCAGCACATATGTACCGGAATGCGCACAAAAACCCCACTCGCGCACGCATACCTGCGCTGGCATGCGCGCGAACGCGAATAAACACGTGCACACAGACGCGCGCCCGGACACAAGCCATCGTGGACCTGCTCGTCTGCGTCCCTTCTTCGCCCTCAACGCCGCCTCTCTCCCTCCACGCCGCCGCTGTCGCTCGCTCACCTTGTCTCCTCCTCACGCCGATCCTCCATCTTTTTTTCACTTCTTCTTTTTCATCCATGTGTCCTTTTTTGTGAGTGTGGGAACCTTTGAATGTCTAGCTACATACCTACTGTAGCACTGGAATGAGGAACTGATTAGCACTGATACTGTAGGCTACCGTAAGGACAAGCAATGACAAGAATTCCAATCTACCTCTACCTGCACTGGATATATATGGCAAATTAAACTTTCTATTCTATTTTATAGAATAGAAAGTTTATAAAATTGTTTATAAAATAGAAAGTCTTTGTACTTCTGTGCCTCTGACTCTCGCTCTGCCCATCTCTCCAGGGCGCCATCATCATCCACGAGGTGTACGAGGAGGGCGCCGCCTCCAAGGACGGCCGCCTGTGGGCCGGAGACCAGATCCTGGAGGTACGGTCCAGTGAAATAGCGCGTGCGTGCGTGGACCCTGTTGGACCAGCAGGGTCATCCACTCTCCGCTGCCCAGCCGGAACAACAGGGTCCAGTCATTCTACCCGCCGTCCTCTGTGAAAACACAGACCACATGATGAGCTAAACTCACTCGATGTGTTGTAGTATTTGCATTAAGGCCAGGTTAGAAATGTCCAGGAATACCCAAATGGTGTGCGTGTGCACGTGTGTGTGTGTGTGTGTTGAGAGGGAGAGAGATATATGCAGAGCGACTTCTCAAGCAGTCAGCTCAACTTGTTATGACCCCTACCCGCCCCCCCCCCCCCCCTCTCCTTTTGACCCCTGGTTTTCTCTAGGAGGAGGGCTAGGGGCGTGACCGGGGCACTTAGTCACGACGGCTCAGTCAATAGGCTGGTCAGACACACACACACACACCGTTATGCCTTAATTACCCCCATGCACGTTAGTTGTGGCCCTCGGTCGAGTTGCAGGGTTCATCGTTGGGCTCGGGGGAGAGAGCAGGCATGTCCCGCGTAGAACCAACGCCGTTAGCGAGCCGTTCGCTACGTCTACGCCATGGGAAAACCCAGACGTGGCCACGCTGAGCTAATGGGGTATTTCCCCTCTGATATGGGCCGCAGTTAAGAGCTGGGAAAGCACATTTTTGGTGTGTGACCAACAAGAGAGGGAGTCGGAGATACTGTATGAATTGTTATGGGCGCCGGCTTGTGGGTTATTATTAACACACTTCAAACGCTCCTCTCGAGGGAACAGAATTAGCTAAATGTTCCACATTAACCATTGAGACTTTGAAATGAAGCTTTTTTTGGGTCATATTTAATAGCTCCCTTCCCCTACTGTATTTTTCACTTCTCAGTCACGCCCTCCAAACTCAGCATTGCTGCTAATTTTTTTTTAAATATAAATAGCTCTGTTTTCCTGTTTCACCTCTCTCCCAATTCAATTCAATATGCTTTATGAATGTCTGTTGAACAATACTGCCAAATCGTGACTAATACAATTCAATAATGACATGAGAAAACAAATTAAGGGCCAAATCCACAAAAGGATTGTGTGACTTTTGCAGCGGCAAAACCCGTGCAAATGAGACAAAAAATAGCATCCAATCCACAAAGGGTGAATAGTACTGCAAACTGCAACGATGAGCAACTAGCTCCACGGCTGCGCCAGGCTCATTTGAATGTATATAAATTAGGTACTTCCGTGCAAAATTGCTCCAAATAAGCCTTGCGTCTGATCCACAAAGACCATGAGCTAACTGACACACGCGGTTAGAGAGGTGCAAATACCACTTTTGAAAAGCTGGTATTAACTGCAGCAGTCAGCGCGCACTCTCCTTCTGTCTCTCCTCAGAACTTGTGAAGTTTGAATGATATTGAATTGATATTGGATGATATTAAGGGCGAAATATATTTAGAGGGGAGTTTGAATGATATTGAATTGATATTGGATGATATTAAGGGCGAAATATATTTAGAGGGGAATTTAAAAATAAGTTAATCCAACTGCGATGCACAGAAACTAATTAAGTGATATTTTCTGCAAAAAAGTGCAGTCGGTCGTTTTCATTATGATCTTGAAACACTGGGGAAAGATCCGACTATATACAAGAACAAATTGCATTCAGCTGGTGGTAAGTGCAACTCATATAAGGGCTGACATGCCCGGGCTCTCCAGGGATCATGGCAGCAGTTATTGTAGCCAGAAGAAGGCACCCTGATGCCAGGCGTGCGCAAGAACGCGTTCATGGCTAATTGCAATCATGCGCAAATTGCACACAGTTGGCAAATTTCTGGGCGTGTTTGCCCGGGCATTTCATTAGAGCTAAATCTTTTGTGGATATCGTGCTAAACTGGAGCAGATTGCCGTTAAGATTGCTGTGCAAGTTATCAAGCAATAAGCAGGAGCAATCCATTCTTTTTGGATTTGGGCCTAAGTGTATACAATTAATTACATTAACTAACAATAAATCTCTCTCATCCCTCCCTCTCATCCCTCTCTCTCTCCCCTCGTGGCCAGGTGAACGAGGTGGACCTGCGTGCCGCCACCCATGACGAGGCCATCAGCGTGCTGCGCCAGACCCCCCAGAGGGTGCGTCTGACCGTGTACCGCGACGAGGCCCAGTACAAGGAGGACGACCTGTGGGACGCCTTCACCCTGGAGCTGCAGAAGACACCGGGCCAGGGGCTGGGCCTCAGCATCGTAGGGAGAAGGTACCTGACCCATGACCCCCTAACCCCTAAACCCCTAAAACCAGGGGTCTGCGACCTAGCCCCTCTCCATTGGCTCCCTGGCTTTGACAAAAAAAATATGGAAATGGATAACTATTATTTTTAAACATTTTAAATTTTCATTTATCATTATCCAGCAGAAATTGGTGCATTAAAAGTCATCAGAATGCAGGAAAAGCTCAAAATGTCCTGTGGGAGGAGCCCCAGACCCCCCCCATCTGTCCCCTCTAATGTGTCTATTGTGTTTCCCCTCTGAACCTGGAAACGCTGCCCAAGACTCAAATGTTTTACGGCTCCAGTCAGATTTTTTATTTATTTATTTGCCCCAAAATGGCTCTTTTGGTAGCAAAGGTTGCCCTTTAACCCGTAACGTTAAAACCCTAGACAAGTGGCTGGGTTTCAGCATCGGAGGGGGAAGGTACTGACCCTAACCCTACCCTTAAACCCTAGGCCTGGGCCTCAGAATTGTAGGGAGAATGGAGAACAGCGTGTGGTCTTTCTGACATCTGGCTGGTGGGGGGGGGGGTGGCAGGATGTAGCTGGACTGAGGAATTCAATCGTTCATCTGAAAATTAAAACGCAGTGCTCGGGCGATTTGGACTTTTGGAGTGGTGATTTGGTAGAAGGGGAGTTGCTTACATGTCTGGTAGACCGCACAGCAGTGTGGTAGCGTGTGTTGTAGAGGTCCTGAGTCGTGTTAGCATCGCGTCTTCCCTCCAGCAGTAGTTAGTGAAGAGATGCTGGAATCGTGAAGAAGACATCATGTGGAGCACACACGCTGTAGGAGCCTAGCCTACCAACTGAGTGGGGTACTGTATATAGAGGGCTCTATACCAGAGGCCCACACTGAGCTGCCCAGTCATGCAGATCAAGTGCCCCTCCCCGTGTGTTTGGCCAGCAGATCGGTCATTGTTTGTTCTGCGGGTCGCCAGGCCTCCAGTGCCTCCCCACCACTGGTGTGGCCAGTATGAGGGCTGTGACCACACCTCTGGCCAGCCCACACTGGAGACGGCCAGTAACGGCCTGGTGTGTGTGTGTGTTTGTGTGAGTGTGTGTATGTGTGTGCTTATGTTTGCGTGGGTAGGGATGAATGTACTGTGTGTATGTATGTGGGGTGGGGGGAGGGCATGTGTGTGTGTGTGTGTTTCTGTCTGGGTTCGTTCCTGTGTCTGCATCAATGTGTGCCGTGTGTGTGCATGTGTCACATGCTGCTCCTGTTTGCCTTTTACAGTCGTAGATAGTTCAAACTCACGAGTCTGAGGATTGTGTGTGTGTGTGTGTGTGTGTGGTGGGGGACAGGTTGATGAGGAATGAGACTGTGTGCTACTCTTCTGTGTCTCTGTACATCCAGCTGCTGCCCCAGCTCAGTAAAAAGAAATCTACCAAGCCTGAGGTGTTAGCTACCGTTAGCTAGCTAGCAGCATTCCATTCCCTTCATAGCTAGCGCTCCTGCCTTTGTTGCAGTCCGTCTCGCGTTTCGCCCCCGTCCACGAGGGTCCTGAATCTCCTTGTGTCGTATGACCACGGCTCGGCCGTGCTGGCTGGCGCCGTGGGAACAACAGAAGCCATATTCCGCTGCGCATGGAAGGTCCACATAAACCTTTGGTTGAAAACCGAATCGTGAAGCTAGCAGTTAGTGGTCGGCCGTGGTGACAGCCAAGTGGTGGTGACACCTCAGCAATCCAGAGACTACAATGGTGGAAAAGGACACAGGCTGGCCAATCGGAGCTCTGCATGATCGCGTGATGATATATCTCGACATCCACAGAAAAAGCTGCCACTATTGCACAATATCATATAACAGAGTCTTTAAACAGAAATGAAAAAAAACAAAAAACACACCCACTCACAGATGCACGTTCAGACACGGACGCACACAATAACGCACTTGCCCACCCCCACACACACACACACTCACACACACACACACACACACACACACAGGGGATTCAACTGTGTGACCACAATCTCCCTCTGCGTCCCCCAACAGGAACGACACAGGGGTGTTTGTGTCCGACATCGTGAAGGGGGGCGTGGTGGAGACGGATGGGAGGCTGATGCAGGGTGACCAGATCCTGTCCGTCAACGGCGAGGATGTCCGGTCGGCCACCCAGGAGGCCGTGGCCGCCCTGCTCAAGGTCAGTACGCCGCGCGAATGGAGTGGTAAGGTGTGATGTCATTTTGTAGGCTGAAAAGTTTAGCATCGCCGCCATTTGGTTCTGAGTTCTAAATCCCTATGGGAAAAATGAATGGGATCGCCAGAAAATGCCCAAAATAAGGTATATATTTAAGAGAGACTCCCAGACCCTAGTACGTTTTGTTATAAAAATGTAAAAAACATTTTGTAAATTTTGAAACCTTTAGTTTGTTCTGAGGATGTTGCTAGTGCAATGCTAAACATTTTCGAAAATGGACTAGGGTACATGAGTCCAATGTTTTTCTGACGTCCACCATGTTTACCGGGCTAGCTATGACAATGCATATGGAATTTGTGTTCATTGTAGCTAAACCTGTCAGGCGAGCAGACTGCCAGACCATCAGAGGGTTGGTCCGGGACAGTCCTTAATGAATAGATAGTGAGGTGGCATGAATAAGACTATAACAATACTAAACCTAGCTAAAGATTTTAAGATAATTAGTGAGTTTCTATGAAGAGTTAAGTGATTATAAACTGTATGAAGTAGAACCAGTACATAAAGTATTTATAAAAAGAATGTGTATTTTGGTGTCAACTATTATGGCCATCTATATTGGTGATGAAAATGTTTAAAATTGTATGTTTGTGTTAACGTTTGTGTGCAGTGCTGTGTGGGGCCCATCAAACTGGACGTGGGACGGTTTAAAGCTGGACCCTTCCATTCAGAGAGGAGACTGTCTCAGAGCAGTCAGGTGAGCAGCCATCAAGCAGTTCTTCACTGGTTTACCACTGCATTGTCTACACACTGTTGAGAAACTAAGAAGTTCCTCATTCTTCCTATGGGAAACGGTTTGGTCATAGCCTCTTGAGGAAGTAGGGGTTTTAATCCATGTAAGCAAGAGAGTATAGTAGGCTAAGGATAGACCTGCTAAAAAACTCTGAAGCGCTCAATCTCCAGTATAATGAAGTTAAAAAGCCTTAATTCTTTTTAACTTTATTACCCTGGCGATTGAATGCCTTGGTTTATTTTAGTAGGTCTAGCCTAAGCCTACTCTCTTGCTTACATTGACAACAACCCCACCTCTCCATTTTAGACCCATTTTTGAGCCAAGGTAGCGTTCTTTTTTCTCTCTACAATAACAAGGTTTTAACATGGAAACGGATGGCAACAGACGACTATTTTTTTGGACGGTTACGTGTTTCATGTGACATCTATTTTCAGATGAGTGAGACGGGCAGCTACAAGGCGACCCCTCCGTCGGTGTTGGGATCAGGCAGTCACCATGGAGAGTTTGACAACCGCAGCAGGAGTCAGGACTGTAAGTAAAAAAAACATGGCTGATGTTGACGGTGCCTAAGAATGTATGCAAATTAACTTGAACATTCAACCTGGCCTCACTGTACGGGTAATGGAAATCCTATGCAGATCACGCGTTTTGTAGCCCGCATTACCGACATACATGGCTCTTCCGTGCACAGGGTTACCGTTAAGCCACGAAAACTGACTTTACGCATGATTTTCACAACCCTTCCAGTGAGGTCAGGCTGCGACCTCATTAAGCTGCGAGGCTTCATATCTCTAAACGCCTCCCGTTTGGCTTTCCACAGCACTGGACCGCCAGGAAATCAGAAGTGTTGAATTCACGAAGGTATGTGGGCTGATTAAATGACGATGTTGAACAACGCGGGGGGCCTCATGTTAACGTGTTCGGTGCTCCTGGCGCTCAGGGTCCCACTGACTCGCTGGGCATCAGCATAGCGGGCGGCGTGGGCAGCCCCCTGGGCGACGTCCCCATCTTCATCGCCATGATGAACCCCAACGGCCTGGCCGCTCAGACCCACAAACTCAAGGTGGGTGCCTCTGCTCTGCCACGCCGGCGGTGTCCTCTGTTCTAGACGCTCGGCCGCGTGTTTATAGTCGACTCACTTGTTTTCACTGGCTTTTGAGGCCTGATAGCCTACATCCCTTGTCCTGTTTTGTGTCCTGTCCTTTTATTGTTCGGTGATTATGTGCACTTTATTCTGTTTTTGGTTTTAGTTTATTTTATATATTGTACAGCACTTTGGTGCAACTTCGGTTGATTTTAAACGGGCTTTATAAATAAAGTTGACCTTGACCTTGACTCAGAGAGCTCGCCACGGGAGTTTCCTCTCTGGAAAGTCAACTTGATAATAAAAATGTTGACGTCTCCCAACCTTTCCTGTGTGTGAGTGTTAGTCGGACAGTCGTGAGACTGAATCAGCGCTCGTGAGCTGTGCGGGTTGCGGGTCAGAAGGTCTGAAGGCAGTGGCCTGCGGGATGTTTGAGGACAGACAAGAGGACCATTGTAGTTCCCAGAGACAGACAATAGTGGAGTAGAGGCCGCTGGGGACTATAACTCTCCCTCTGTTCCAGTGTAAATTTCATCAGAACGGAGGCTCTTGTTGAGATGCCTCAAATAGTGGAATCACGCCGGTACCTCAGCACCAGAATAATGCCTGTAGGTGTAAAAAGAGCGGCAAGCAGAACGTGGGTTGTCATGATTCGAGGCAGAGGTTTACTTACTGGCATTGTGTTGTCATATGAATATATTTTCTTGCTTTAACCAAAAACACGTTGGGCCTCATTCACCAATATCCTCCTAACTTCCATTCTTAAATTTCTTCCTAAGAACGTTTCTAAAGCCCCAAACTCACTGGAAGAGTCAATGGACGCGCTTCATTTGACTCACCTCATTTGACTCGCCTCATTTGACTCGCCTCATTTGACGCTCCTATGGCGCACTGCAGGCGTCAGCTTTGATAGGGAGCTGATTTAATTTAGATTGATTTGTCCCCATTTGATGCTTCAAAGCGTCGAGGCAGTTTGACTAGAAGCGTCGAGTAGAAGCGTCAAGGCAGTTTGACTCGCCTCAAACGCTGTTGGTGCACGATCGGCCATTTAAAACAATTGGTGTACTTCAAAACGCTAGCGTCAGACTCTTCCAGTGCGTCTGGGGCTTAAAGAAAGCTCCCGTCTGATTCACGACATGTTCTTAAACCGCTGGATGAGTTCTCACCTGCCTTCTCTTAATGGTGAACCGGCGGATGAGTTCTCACCTGCCTTCTCTTAAAGGACAATGCTCGTTTTTGACAACCAGGACCTTATTTACGACATATTAGAAGACGTTTGACTCACCGAGATCACTTTGGTGTAGTTCGGAGGCCTGTAGAAGAAATGTAAAATCCAGCGCGAGCCAGTATATCCATGTAATGGGGGTGATCGGGGCAACGAGAATGCAGCTTCTAAAAATCTATTTTCTGCCGCGAAACGGTTGTTTTCATCAATCTGTCTGGATGGATAGATTTTTAGAAGCTGCATTCTAGTTGCCCCGATCACCGCCATTACATGGATATACTGGCTCGCGCTGGATTTTACATTTCTTCTACAGGCCTCCGAACTACACCAAAGTGATCTCGGTGAGTCAAACGTCTTATAATATGTCGTAAATAAGGTCCAGGTTGTCAAAAACGAGCATTGTCCTTTAATGGTGAACCGCTGGATGAGTTCTCACCTGCCTTCTCTTAATGGTGAACTGCTGGATGAGTTCTCACCTGCCTTCTCTTAATGGTGAATCCTATGGTTTCACAAGTTGAAAGCTTGTGGCCGCTCACCCGAATTAGCATAGATAAACTCCCCGCCAGCCCCATATAAGGACATGCATCTGCGCCCTCCACTCGCCAGCTTTTGATAGCATAGTGGTTTACTGTAGGTGGGGTTGTGTCAGGTGCATTGGCAAGTCAGAGGACTGCAAGTCGAATCCAGCGTGGGTAATCAAAATCCGATTTTAATTCAGCCAAGTAGGCGTCCTTCTATGAGGAATTTGCCTTGGTGCATAAACATAGCGAGGCAGAACAGTGCAAAATGTCAACGTGATAGAATACAAAATACAATAGCCTACAGTCTACAAAAATGTACACAGCTGTCAACGCGGCATGCCCAAACAAAAATCTAAAGACCAGACTCCACCTGTACCTACATTTAGCAGTGTCAGTAAAATGCATGGGATGATATTAGCCTACTCGTTCAGTTAATGGAGAAGGGCACACAGTTGGACCCGGCCCATCGGGGATATTATTGGACAGACAGCACTCTCACTTTGTAAAATAATGAAAACCATTATTATAAGATAAATTTTACAATATAGTATTGCAATCCTATAATGTTATACAGCTGTAGATTTGAAGTAAACACAATCACAAATCATTTTAAATGAGCATTTCTTTCGCACAAATAGTCCGTAGCCTGCTTAAGACTGCTCAGCATTTCTTTCGCACAAATAGTCCGTAGCCTGCTTAAGACTGCTCTTCCGTGTTCGTAGATTCTGTTCTTAGTTCCCACATGTGAGAACATTGGTGAATGCCAGAATCTTCTTTGAAACGGTGTAAGTGAAGTTTAATGAGAAATGCTTCCAAAGAAATTCTTAACTTAGTTGGTGAATGAGGCCCATTGTTCTCCGAGTTCTCACTCACCACGGGGCTTTATGTTAATTTGGGGTCTGCTGTTTATTCAAACCAAGAGGCAGTATAACAAGGACTGTAAAAAAAGAGAAGGCTACCCATACTAAACGTATGTTTGTACCTTAATGCAGGGCTCACTTGGAAAAGCGTCTTTGTCTCAATGTGTCTCCCTGTTGAAATAAAGGACCGCTACCTTGGGACAGCGTATGATGCATGTGACCTCTGACCAGGGTTTTGCTTTTTTCATTAGTTTTTATTTTTATATCGTTTTGACTTTTTGTGTTCAATTTCAGTTTAATTTTAATTAGTTTTTAAAGCAGATTTGCTAGTTTAGTTTAGTTTTTAGTTTTTGATAATGCTTAGTTTTAGTTTAGTTTTTATTAGTTTCAGTATTAGTTTTAGTTTTTTTTTTCTGCGCTAGCCTCGTGAGACCATCCTGATCTTGTGAGCTCATGTTGTTTCACTGTGTGCAAAACAAACCATCTGGCGAACGTCAGATTACTTCTGCGCAGCGGCACAGCTAAAGAAATAATGGAGGATAGATTACATATCCACCCAAAATATTAGGCTTATGTATGAAATGAAAAAGACTAAAACTAAGGACATTTTTTTTACAATTTTAGTTTATTTTAGTTAGTTTTGTAAACACACAATACAGTTTTAGTTAGTTATCGTTTTTTTGTAAACCCTAGTTTTTATTTTTATTTCAGTTAACTAAAATGTTTTTTCACACCTAGTTTTCGTTTTTTAGTTCGTTTTCGTTAACTATAATAACCTTGCCTCTGACCCCTCAGATAGGTGACAGGATAGTGAGCATCTGTGGGACGACGACTGAAGACATGAGCCACACTCAGGCTGTGACCCTGCTCAAGAACGCTACTGGCACCATGGAGCTGCAGGTCAGCACAAGGGGCTCAAACACACACTAGTGGGATATCACACACACACACATACACGCACACACACACACACACACACACAAACACGCACACACACGCACACACACAAATACACGCACACACATGCACACACACCCACACACACACACATACACGCACACACACACACACACACACAAATACACACACACGCACACACATGCACACACACACACACACACACACACAGATATGAGTCCCAAACAAGATACTTCTCTTCGCGCTAGTAGGGATATCACACACAAGCACACACACACACAAACACACGGAAATGTCATCTGAGGACTGAACATAGTAAAACCAATTATTAAGACCAACCGCAGTCCACCAAGATCCTCCTATTTTTCCTTAGGTAATTCTAGTGTCTCAGCTGTCCCTCATAATGTGTATGCGTGTGTTGTCTGTGTGTGTGTGTGTGTGTGTGTGCGTCCAGGTGGTGGCAGGAGGGGACACCTCTGTTACAGGGGCCCCTCAGGAGCAGGCAGCTGCCGGCCTCTCTGTCCCAGGCCTCACACCCAGCACCATCTTCCAAGATGACATAGGGTATGTATACGCGCACACACACACACACACACACACACCCTCCAGTAAGAGTATCATAATGTCAGTCTCACATGTGCTTCAGTCCTCCCCAGTACAAGACCATCAACCTGGAGCGTGGTCCGGACGGCCTGGGGTTCAGCATAGTGGGGGGGTTCGGGAGCCCCCACGGGGACCTGCCCATATACGTGAAAACCGTGTTCGGAAAGGTCGGCCAAGTATATGCCTGTCTGTCTATCTGTCTGACTGTCTGTCTGTCTGTCTGTCTGTCTGTCTGTCTAATCTATCTGTCCGTCTCTGTCTATCTATGCTGTCTGTCTGTCTGTTTATCTACAGTATATTTGTGTCTGTCTGTCTGTCAATCTGTCTATCTGTATGCCTGTAGAAGCTGAAAACATTGAACAATAAAGATTCTGAATCTTTGAATCTTGATTTCATGAAAAAAAAACTGGATTATTCCTTTTGAACTTCCCCCCGTGCTTTGAAAGTGACCTGGTGTATGTGTGTGTGTGTGTGTGTGTTCTCTGCAGGGGGCCGCTTCAGAGGACGGTCGTCTGAAGAGAGGAGATCAGATCATGGCGGTCAACGGCCAGAGCCTGGAGGGCGTCACGCATGAGGAGGCCGTGGGCATCCTGAAGAAGACCAAAGGCACGGTCACCCTCACTGTGCTCTCATAAACACACACGCACATGCATGCGCACACACACGCATACGCACATGCATACCTACTAGGGATGCACCGATGCATCGGCCGAACATCGGCATCGTCCGATGTTGGCCTTGTTGACTGCCATCGGCCCATCGGCAAATAAAATGACATTCACCGATGGTAGTGGCCGATGTTATGTCGCAACAATTACGGCTTTTTTGGTTGCAAAACGTAGCCTACCCAGCGGCAGATTCGGAGAAGATCTGTGACGTAACGCCACAAACGCACGTGTAGTTTGCTTTTAAATTAAAGTGAAATAAAAATGTCGGCCGTGTGGGGATATTTCACCATCTCAGACAAAGATATGCGCTATGCAACTTGTAAAACTTGTTCAAGTGACATTTCAAGAGGAGGTACTACAGCCAAGGATTTTAACACATCAAATCTAACTGGCCATTTGAAAAGCAGGCATCATTTCTTTGTTTCCCTGGCACAAAAAGGGGAATAAAAATAAAATTAAATAAACATCAGCATCGGCCATCGGCCGGATTGTTATTTTAAACATCGGTATCGGCCCAGAATTTTGCAATCGGTGCATCCCTAATACCTACACACACACGCATACGCACACACACACACAGGCGTACACACATACATGCGCACATACATGCGCACACACACACACACACACACACACACACACACACACACACAGTCTCAAACACACTTCAGTACTCCTATCTCTCCCTGCTACAAATGCAGGTCTGTTCTCACACACACACGCACTGGAAATACAAGCTCACACAAGCTTCCAAGTTACTACTCATATACTTTATAGTTGTTATACCCATGAATACACACTAAAATGTGAAACATGCACACTGACATATCTTAGCAAGCGTATCTTTTGTAGCGTGGAGCAGCGCAAACGCACACGCGCCTGCTGCAGGTAGACTGTATTCACTGGACACACGTCGTTCCTACTGTAGATTTCTGTGCTCAGATGGATGGGCTGTACAATCACTTCAATAAAGGCCGAGAGGTCAGAGGTCAGGTTAGGCACCCGCCTGATGCTACTGTAACTACTGTCGATTAACTCTGATAGTGAAGTAACTGCTGTTTAGCAAAAGAGACGACGGAGAATTGTAAATGTAGATGTTGTTTCACCGTTTGTTGGAATAACGCTATTCCGTGATGGAAATGGAAAATGTATTTTCGTACGGGGGAAATAAACACCATTGTTTGACATCTCGGTCAGAGATAACAGAGACCGGGATGCATTTGCGGGTGTGTGTGAGCATGCACTGAAAGAGAGTGAGGAGGAGAGTGTGTATGCAATGTCCACCGACATATACTGTAGAGCTGGTCATGCAAATGATGTGAGGTATTATGTAACAGTATTTCAATCTAAAAAGTATTAACTGGTGTGTTCATTTTCTGTGATTAAAGCATACTCAATGATATGAGGAGCAGGGTCGAATGTCTAGGATTTTTTCTTGCCCACATTAATAAGCCTTTAGCACAGACTCAAAGTATTTCCCAGTCTGGTCACTTGTTCAGGAAAAACGCCTCCCAGCCCGACACTGTTCTGTGTGCTCCATCTGAAGCCGAGACTTTGCTCTAGTTACACTCCAACGAGCGGTGACTGTCTCCATAATGATCTCTGTACATGTCCTAGTCAGCTCGACGCGTTATTGAGTTGTTCAGTGGCCAGATTAATAAAATTGACCTTCAAACGCAAGCTATTGATTTTGATCCATGTGTTCGCAACTCCATATTCCCTCTCCACGGGTAAATCAGTTGGCCCAGATTCTAGACTCTATACCAGATACTAGTCTGGGTCCCTTTGCAGTATGTGTCTAAAGCTCGTTATGCGACCTGCAACCCATCCCGTTCTGCACCCAGCAGGGACACAGCCTCTTTGATGATAACCCACGATTCACAACCTGCACACCACCACAGACGCCCTACGGTCCCCCGCGGGCACGTGAGGTTCTACTGATTCTACTGTAAGTCTGTGCCCCCGCCCCACCCCTTCTGCTCAGCAGCTGTGATCGTTAAGCGAGCGTCGGTGGTTTCCGGAGTCCTGGGGGCATCGCCCTGTAGCCTACACACTTCACGTCTGACTCGTAGATCATCCGCCTGGATGATTTATGAGGGTATGTATGAGCGTATGAATCTGATATATTTTATCTGGGGGACAGATCTGGATGAAAGGCAACGGGTTTGAACCGCATGTTGAAGAGGGTCGATCTGAAAATCATCTACTGTTATTGTATATTAAATGGGATATATTATCTACTCCAACAACAATTTCCCCTCTGGGATAAATATCGATCCATCTCCATCTGTATGATAGTCTAGCCGTAGGAGAATAATCATATCAAACAGTAAGTACAAGTCTTGTGTTGACATTCAAGCTGTAGCCACCTGGGTAACAGATTTCTATGTAAATTGGACTTTCATGGAATTGTGGACGTTTCATCTCTATGTTTTTAGACGGCACATGAATTAGTAGCAAAACACTTTTACTAGATGGTGATAAGGTTATGTCTTTGGCATTCCAGCCCAGTAAAAGGCTTCCTGAACGCCTTAATACATGTATTCATAACCCCTGTGGGCTGAACATACATTTTAATATTAAGTGTTCTTGCCACCATTAACTCTAAAAGGAATGAGAGGTAGAAAGATGTGTTTGGGGGTAGGGTGTGTGTGTGGGGCAGTAGAGAGATAGAGAGAAGGTAATACAGACAGAGGGATAGGAGTGGAGAGGGGTAAAGAGAGGTGTGTGTGGCTGGGGAGAGAGAGAGAGAAGATAAGAGGGACTGAGACAGGTAGAGAGGGAGAGATGGGGGGAGGGGGTCAAGTCGGACAGAGAAAGAGGGCTCTGTTAGCCCATGGGGTCTCAGCTGTGCCCATACTGACACGTCCAGCTGTTTCACAGCCTACAGTATCACGTGGTGGACTGTATGAAGTCCCATGTATTGAATCCTTTCCACAAGCAGGTTTACAGCAAACACAAGTGTCCAATTACCATTGCAAGTCAACCGTGCTGCTTGAGAGGGCATAGCCTTTCTCAGGAGGTCTCTTTTTTTGTCCATATTAAAATGTAAACAAGCTAGTCAGAACTATGTTATTGAGAAAATACTGTAGATTCAGATCAGTTTATTGTCGTGTATATGGTTAACACAGAGTAGGAATTTGTTTAGGTCGATGGTGCATACACTGATGGAGACATTAGACAGAGTGCAAAGACAGGACAGTGCAAATACAAAATACAATATATCCAAAAAAGAGGAAGTACAAATGCAAGAATGGAGTGTGGTGAGCGTATGCTACAGTGTGTGTGCAGTGTAGTGTGATGTACAGCATGTGATGTTTTACATATGTGGTAGTGACATAGAAAAACGTTATATCTAACCATAGGAGGAAGACTGAAGTCACAGCAATCCAGAACTACTAGACCTAGACTGCTCTCCAACTGACCCAGCTAGACTCATCAACCTTTATTCAACATCACCAGAAACATTGTCCTGTTATCATATCATGAGACTAAAACAGTAGTCTAAACGTTCCCTTGTCTGACATGACCCGAACATTCCTGTCTCCCCACAAACAACAACGTTCTGAATTAAAAAAAAAAAAAAAAATCCTCTAAGTATCATCCCAAAGATGGATAGGAAAGCAAGAGGAAAAGAAAGCCACAGCGATGTCTTATGATTGCCATGAATTGACTCGTGTTTGGTCAGGAGAAGCTATAGATAGCAGGGGGCTGAACTGGCCCTGCTGCCGACATACTGTAGCACACTAACGGAGACTACAACAGGGGAACTCCAGTGTGTGACAGCAGTGTAAATGTGTGAATTTACAGCACTGGGTTCCTCCCTGGTTATAACCTCTCTTCACTAACGACGTTGTTGGCCCGCAGCTGCTAACCCACGGCCGCCGCATTCTACGGCAACCTGACACGTGCTTGACAGCTGAGCTATCCCAGAAAGCACCTGTTGTTTTAATTGGCGTTACCTAAACGCCTTGCAGACTCAGAAGATGGTTGGCTGACCACAGACAAAGCATGTCTGGGCAGGTTTTTTAGATGTGAGATCGGATGTGGGTCATGCTTTGATTGACAGGGGCAGAGACTATCAAGTTTCAGCATGATGCTAAGCTAGTTTCAGTATGACACTAAGCTAAAGGTAGATGGGTTTAATTAACTTCACATATGAATAAGTCATTTATATTTCCATGTTCCGGCTTTGGGAGTTGTCTTAAGAAACGTATGACTAACAAGCGAGACATGCCTGCCCTGACTATGAAACAGACACCAATTCCTCTCTGGACACAAATGTCAAGCCATGACTAATGGTTTGACCCCGCCCCCCACAGCTCTCTTTTGTGTGGAGCCAATACCAGTCGCAGTTGTTCAAACATCGCAGTGTCACAGCATGGCGTGGCAGCACGTTGACCGTTGAGATTAAAACCAACAGAAACCAACATTCATGGAGCCGGCTATGGTGATTCAGTGCACATGCCTGCTGGGATACGTCACGCTACCTTGGTTTGACATCCGAGTCTGTTGAGGATGTCATAGTATAGCTGGAATACCTGCAGGGCGAGTAGGAAGGTGGTAGACTAACAAGATTAGTTACAGTTCAGTTAAGGGGCCTACTTCATCCTGGTTCCTATTTCAGTAGTTTTGTTAACGTTTCATCTAAGCTTAGGTTTTCTAATGGGCACATGTATGTTAACTTACACCTCTGTACTTCAAGCTAAACAACAACAGCAGTAGCCTAATTTTGTGAGGAATTCTGAAGAGATGCTTTGCCATCTGATGGTGAACATTACTGCTGTGGTGTCTAATCTGTTTTGACACAACTGATGTACAGCAACAGTCCTCTGAATAACCATGTTTTTTTGAGAAACTAATTTGAGATGTGAGGCATACCAAACAACCTCTCTGAAAGAGTTGTGTTGTTGTGCTCAGTTTACGCTCCAAAATGTATTCACCCTGAAATATAACAACATAACATTTAGGTCTAGTTGACCAAGAAGAGCTGTGTAGACATACAGGCAAATGGAGGACCGTCTCAATTTTTAGTCGGTAATGTTGCCTAAGCTGCAACAAATCAAACATGGTCATCAACCTTTGCAGTATGAGACACTACAAAACTCCATATTCATAGGGACATGCTTTCAGTGAAGTAGTTCCCTTATTAAAGCATGTCTTCACTTGAAACTCAGTTGAAGCGGTGTTGTGTACAATGTTGCCTGAATAATATGCAATGTCAATAGGGCAATTTCACGCATAGTAGTGCAAGTCAGTCTGTGATCACAAGCTTGCCCTGACCTGTCAGACTGTCAGAGGGAACACATGCATGTTTGTATGCTGGGGCTAACAATGCGCACGGATGACTGAACGAGTGCCTCAACACCGCTGTCTTCGAGGGCATACGATCTCCCTTTTGGAATTCCAAAATGGGCTCACTCATGCAAAAGGTGACTGCTTATCGTTTGCATGGATCAGCCTTCTGCTTTACATGAAAGGACCTACTATGTACGGCTAGGGAGACTCTACAAACCGGTTGATCAGGTTCCAACATTCTGGGGTGAGAGAGAGCATAAGATCAAAGGTCGTCAGAATGAGCTCGGGTTCAATGAAATGTGTGCGTACACAAAGCGTGAGCATATCTTAATTTCCTGCTGTGGAGGTGGTTGGGAATGTCTGGTACAACAGGGTCCTCATTGAAGTCCACGGATGTCTTGAAACGGACTACTGTTGGTGGGGGAAAAAGGTCATCGTCTGTGGGAAAGGGGAGTTTTGTCCTCTGAGGCAATCGTTTGTCCTTCCCACAAAGTGACTGTATCGCCTGTGGATTTATTACTCGACTATGAGGAACTGTCAAAGAGATGAGTGGGGCACGTGCTTGCACTGTCCTCCCCATTGTCGTAGTCACACACAGTTGTCTCTCTTTCAGGTCTCACTCAACACAATAAGGTTCCTGTGAGACTGTGCTTACAGTGTGACACTGTGCATCTGGCCTACATCTAACTTTTTTTTTTGTCATTTAGCAGACATAACAGTCTACTAAATGTAATGTACCCCTAACGGTGACGATATTCTCAGATTACACACTGACTCTCTTGATTGATACCTTGGATAATTAATGAAATTGAATCACTAGTACTGTACACTGCCTGTACAGCTGCCTCGCCGCAGATGTTTTAAGCTGTGTGGGACTCCGCCGGGTGAGTTAAGGATAAGGACTGTGTTAGGACTACAGATGGAAATTAGCTTCCCGCTCAATCTGGTGCACCCATCTTTTTAGTTCTATGAAATGATCAAGGTCTGTGACCTTGTGAGAAAAAGGTCTGTGTCCTTTTTAAACTAAATAAACTAAACTAATAAATATATAAAACAAATGAGATCTTGCAGTTGGGACATGGACATAATGATTGATGCACATTGATCATATTTAGAAAATATTTCTATTTACTTAAGTCACATGGGTCGACGAGGCCACTGAATTGTGCAACATGCATCTCGAATAAAGCTGCATGACAAAGTAATCACACATACCTGTAGAACATTTATTTTGGTACACCTGTCCTCATTTGCCGTCTCTGGTGTCATGTTTCAACCCAAACAGCTAAGAAAGGTGAATAAGGAGGAAAGCCAAGTCATCCTGGACATCAAGTACTTTCCAGTCAGTTGTTTATTTAAGAAGGGACTGCATATTCATCAACAACGAAATGTAAATATGCCAAATTTAGTCAAAAGTAAATAATTTAGATATTAGATCATTTTCACCTGTAGTCCCTGGCCAAGGTGTTCCTTCCTGAGTAAGAATGGTGCCATAACTTTGAATCATGCAACATGAATCATACAACACCTACACATGACAGGGAAGAGGCCATAGAGCCCTAGGGAGATTTATAGTCATGTATCTTTTGGGGTAAATGTTTGTAAGTTCAGTACATGTTGTGTTACTTGACTGCGAAGTGAAGGTGTGAGATAACCAAACAATGACATCATCTAGTATCATCCCTTCACCTACAGTGTGTTGACGCAAAGCGGAGTCGGTTTTGTTTACAACGACAACAACGCCAACCCTTCTTAAGGGGAGGCCAAACAGAAGGGACCTTTGAGGTGTACGTAATACGCTTCCAAGGAGTGTGGGGCCGGCCTTTCACACTGTTTGACATGTTTGACTACGAGGTTACACCTAGGTGTTGTGTGCATTTGCAAGCACGTTACTCCTCAGGGCAATCTCCACATGTAAATAGGCATTGTATCATCATCGGGTCGTCCACAGACGGGCCTCCCATCTACGTCTCCAGTTATCCCGGTCCTCCATACACCTGACGATCTCATCGGTGGTCTCCACTTCCACATCCATCTTAATTATGTCCACAAATGCTTTGGTAGGACATCCTTGTGACTTGCGTCCGCGTCATGGAGATGGCTCCCATAACATCAGCTTGCTGGCTAGAAGCTCCCGGTATCTGTAGCAGTGCCCGGCCAGCCTCATTCTCCTTGCTGCCATCTTCCCACTCACCCTTTGCCTCTCTCCGTACAGATCTTCAATACTGACGTGCGCGTTATGACTTATGTCCAGTGCTGCACGTAGCATTCTGGTGCAGCATCCGTCCAGTGACCTCTGCAGGCAGTGGCTCAGGGTCCAGCACTCACAGCCATACAGGAGAACGGAGGTTGGATTTCCACACTTTTCTCCCAGGTATTTGAAGTCCTCAACCTCCTTCAGAGCAGTAACTTCTGCTGTCATGAGGGGCAGATGGTGAGTGGTCTCTTGCTAGACCGTGGGCTGTCATCAGACTGGACCCTTCCAGGCTCGAGGACCCTTGCTCAGGGTTTGGGGTCCAGTCGTCATGCCGCCCTCCCAGAGGAGGACCGGCACCACGGTCCGCTGTGAAGCTCCTGCGGACTGTTGTGTATCTCCATAATGTTCAGGGGCGGCTAACTGTAAGACTCCACGGGGGGTCTTACCAGGCTTAGTTGTACAGACTACGGGTTTGCCAAACCTCATAGCCCTGATTTTTGTTCGGAGTTACCTTCTCCTAGATGGGTTTCCTACCATGACTGGGTCCCAACTGCCCTTGCTATTTGCCCATAGCTGGGACAGTGGTTGAGAAGACGCCAGGGTGTAGAAGACTGTATTCACGAAGGTCCCTCACTCAGAGCTCTATATCCTATATTTACAAAGTCTTACTGTCAGTGACTTCACCCTCCCTGGACCACCTCAAATTAAAATGGGAAGAGGATTTTGGAGGGGATTTTAGATGAAAATTGGTATGCAGCAGTCGCTAGGATACATACAACTTCCATTATTGTTAGACCCAGCATGATTCAATTCAACATACTGCACAGACTCCACCTGTCCAGGCACAGGCTGGCCTAGTTTCATACAGAATATGATCCAACGTGCCAAAGGGGTAGTCAAGGCCCAGCAATCCTGTTCCACAGATTCTGGTCCTGCTCAAAATTGAGACAAATCTGGGACAAGATTTTTGAAACATTCTTGTTCATATGCAACAAGACCATAGACCCAGAGCCGAGTTTAGCAATAATTGGTGTGGCTCAGAAGGACCTTGTTCTGTCTTGAGCCTAAGCCCAATTTTTAGCTTTCTTGTCATTTTTAGCAAGATGTCTTATCTTGTGTAACTGGAAATCCCCCCCCCATCCCCCACTCCACCCCCACTGCACAGCTGCTGGGTTGCGAGGTAATGGCCCACTTGAAGCTGGAAAAGCTTAGATGTACCACTCAGGGATTGAGTAGGGACTTCTGTAAAGTATGTAAACCATTCATGGTTTATTACAATAAACCAATAATGCATTCCAAGGACTGCAACTTAGTGTCTGTATCTGACCTTTACTAACTTTGAAGAACCGCTGTCATCTCCACTTCCATTTATCTTATTTGTATTTATTTGTGTTACATGTGACCTTGTCCATCACTTTTCTTTTTGCTATATGTACCACAAGTAGCAATATTGCCATTGTCAGTAACCCTTCTTTTTCTGTAATTGTGGAGGGTAGCCAGTCTCCCGGGGTGGGGGGAGGGGGAGTGTTTTGTTCTGTTGTTTGTTGCTGTTGTTGTTTGTTGTTCCATGCTTAAAATCAATAAAAAGAATTGAATAATAATAATAATGAGAAGAAGGAGCATGCAACATGCACTAACTACAAGTACTACTACTCCAGTATTTCTGCACTAACGCCCTGTGCCGAAACACACACACACACAGTGTAGTGTAAAACATGTTAAAGCACACAGTCCTGAAGCAAACCGCCACCCAGTCTGTCTTGACTCCTAAAAAAACAAATATTATGAAGTCAATGGACCTTGGGAGAATAACGGCATTCCTAGCCTTGCTTCTCCTGTGTGTAGTGCTAGCAGCGTTATGTGGGCTAGCCGTTGGCCAAGTAGCAGCTTTTACAGCAGCTTCAACGGTCTCATGAAACACATTCTCACACACCTCCCGTCCCGGGACTGGTAACTGTGAGGTGGCCGTTCTCTGAAAGGGAGCAGCGGTTGTCTGATAAATGCAAACACAGTGTTCTAACTGAAGCTTCCAGCTCATTACATCACTCCGGGGTGGCCTGATAAGGACGCTTTCAGTCACCGTTTTATGGTCCCTGCTGTGTAAAGTGACACAATGACGACAGCCGGTTGGAATGTTGTCCGAGCTGACTGGGGGGAAACCCCCAGGCTCGATGGCCAGTGATCTGGAAACCCTGGATTAACCATAAAACACGCAATGCCCTAAAAAAAGCGCACTGCTGTCTTCAAACTAGGGCTAGAAACAGGCAACATGGATAATTATATGTGTCATCTGTCCATACAACGTCAGGAGAACAGTGAAGGAAGCGAAGAGGGAATACGGTGAGAAAATGGAATTGAAATTCCTCAGAAGTGTGTGGCAGGCATTAAACACCATGACTGACCAGAAATCTCCATCCTACTCAGGACGTATAGACACTGTGTAGACGAGGTGAGGCTCCTGACTGAGTGGTGTCAGGAAAACAACCTCCATTTGAATGTCAG
This sequence comes from Borostomias antarcticus, assembly GCF_949987555.1. Lineage (NCBI taxonomy): Eukaryota > Metazoa > Chordata > Actinopteri > Stomiiformes > Stomiidae > Borostomias > Borostomias antarcticus. The sequence goes on along the minus strand of NC_140250.1, from coordinate 8,883,677 downwards.
CAAGACAAAGGAGATGCTGGTGGACTTTGGGAGGAAGCAGGAGAGGAACTACACCCCTCTAACCATCAACGGGACCTCTGTAGAGAGAGTGGACAGCTTCATGTACTTTGGCATCCAGATCACCAAGGACCTGACATGGTCAACCCACATAGACACTGTGCACACAAAATATAGCGCACACACAGGGCAAGCACGGAGAGACTCAGGAAGAGCTTCTTTCCCCAAGCCATCCGACTCCTGAATGGCTAACGTTTAGTACCACTATACCCAGAGGACTAGGATACCTAATGTACATAACATAACCACTTACAACGCAATATCATACACCCCCACACACACTCACACACAACCCCCCTCTCTCCTTTCACACATGGTGCTAGTTGACTTTGTTTTTATGCATTTATCTTCACCGTCTTTGCCGTTCTCATGTATTGTATGTATTGTTCTGTGTTGATCTTGTGTATTTCTCAATGTTTGTATGCATTTATTCTTACCGTGGCCTCTTAGCCAGGTCATCATTGAAAATGAGAATTGGTTCTCAATTGATTTTATCTGGTTAAAGGTCAAATAAATAAATACAATTCTGATTATTTATTATAGCATGTACATAACTCACCGACCCCCCCCCCCCTCCGGGTTATTCTTGTACAACGGGTAGTTCCGACCTCACAATCTGATTGGTTAAGAGTCGTTGTATCTGTAAGGGATAATCAACGAGGTGTGCGTTATACGGTTTTAAGGCGCGACGTGGAGGCAAAGAACCACCCAACGCTAGGTTGGTCAGTTTTGGTTGCTAGGCTCATTGTTCGTCACTTTGAAACTCCCTAGCAACATGATCGTTTTTTTTATCTTTCTTGGCGGAGTTCACTAAAATTGATATTAAGACACTGAAATAGTAGGTATTTATCCCATAAATGTTTCCTGATGATGTAACCGTTGTACAAAAGCAATAATTCACTCGAGGCTGCGCCTTGTGCCATTATTATTGGCCATATACCACATCCCCTCATGAGTTATTGCTGGGGTGCCCCTAGGTGGAGTCTGGCGAATCTAGTGTTTCAGCAATGGACAGTACAGCAAGGCTGGAAAGAAAAACACTAGATACAGAGTAGTAAGAATAAAAGAGAGGGGGAACAGGGACTATATACATCCATATGTACAGCACATATAAAGTAAAGAATAAAGAATATATATACACACATACATCCAGTCTGTATAAATATACATCCAGTCCGTATAAATATATATATATATATATATAGAAGTACACATATATACTGTACATACACACATATCTAATAATACACATATATACATACACACATGGACACCACAACATACCATAACACTCGGAAACGCTCAGGCACTCTTATACAGTCTGATGGCCGCTGGTACAAAGGAACGTCTGAACCGCTCCGTATTGCACCTGGGTAGGATGAGCTTGTGGCTGAAAGTGCTCCCCATCTGCCACAGCTCATCATAGAGGGAATGGGAGGGGTTGTTTTGAATAGACTTCAGTTTGTCCCTCATCCTCCACAGGCAACAGAGCCGGCCCTCCTCACCAGCTTTTTCAGTTTGTTTGACTCTCAAACGATGATGAGCTGGGCATTCCAACGTTAGCTCAAACACCCCCAAGGAAACAAATGTAACCAAATAAACCCAGTTGGCTACTGAAGAACATCACAGCAAAGCAACACATTTAACTCACGGTGGAGACGCTAACCCTAAGTAGCTACGTCTACTACAGTATGTTGAGGTCATGCCATAGGTGGAAACACTCCTCAGAGGCAGTGGTGAATGTAGGCCATGAGCCACGCCATGGGGTGGTCAGATAGAAGAAGGGCTACTTACTGTAGCTCTGGGAGGGGCGCTGCATGCACCCTCCCACATCCCCAACAGGCCTCTCGACCACAGCTCCAGCAGGATTCGAATCTGGGAAGTTTTCAGCAGTCGGGCAGTTGCGGCGGGGTTTGGGTCACTGCACTCCAGCTGTCAGTGTCCACACAGCTGTCGGCTAGAGGAACGTTAACTGTCACCAGCGTGTAACACGCGACAGGAACACTCCGGAATGGTGTGTGCAGCAGTCCCCACTTATGGGGAAACCAATGAGCGAGATAACTCCGTTTGCACACCCTCCCGAATCCCCAACAGGCGTTCTCTCAGTCAGCACTACGGGCCTGTCTGATCACAGTCCAAGCGCCGCCTCCAGCCCAGCTGCACCCCTGAGCTAAATAAGAACAAAAAGGGTGCGTGCCACTACCTATCCCAATCAAGGCTAAATTCGCACCAGGTGCAGACAGGGGAGAAGTTAAACAAGGGAAAACAATCGGTGCACTTATTATATCAACAGCGGGGAAATGCTGTTGAGCTGACAGGTTTGTTATTTGTAAATTTGTAATTGAGTGTTGAGTGTATTATCTTGGAGCCGGCAGCAACATTTCACTGTGACTGTACACCGTACATTACATGTGACAAATAAAGGAATCTTGAATCTCGGCACGTGCTTAACCTGGCTGAAGACAGCCCGCCATGGGCTAGTTGATGAAGCACAACATACCGCTAAACTACCCATAAGACCTTTCTTCAGACTGGTTTCCAAGCTTGTTTCCTTGACGTTGGCTCAATGGAAGCGCTGAATCTAACGCTGTCCTGCATTGGGTCGACTATATGCATAGTTCCTTTGAGGTATAATAGGCCATCCAAATGTAGAATATGGTCGAATGAAAACAATTAATTTGAATTATTATCCAATATCTGCATATTTAATATGTAAGATAGATGAGTTTTTAAAGATAGAAGAGGGGGTGTTTTGTCACCTGGTAATTGAGATAACATAACTGTGTGAGGCTACGTTATTAATAGGAGCCTGAATGTCCCATCCGTTTCTGAACTCCCTACCGTGCTGAAGGAATGTACATGTGAGGCCACTCTATAATTAGAACGTCCATCACCTGCTTGTTCTGATGGGCTAATGGGCAACGTTATTGACTGACATTAGGGCTTGTTGCCAGGCCTGTAAAAATAAAGCAGGCCTATTGATGTGAGTGAGGGGAAACGATAAAAAAAAACATTAAATAAACGTCCCATGATGCATTGGGATTATGCCCTTAGGCTCTGCTGTAGCCAGATGTCTTCCCTCCTCGCGGCGGGAGTGGTGTTTAGTGCAGGTCAGGGCAGGGGTTAGCAGAGGTAAGCCAGTCCTTGTTATGGTGTCAAAGACATTAGTTCCAGCTTTGATTTAAAAACCAGTTAAATGTCCTCAAGTGCTGTGGTAAAACATGTAAAAGACCCATTATCAACATGCTAGCATGTTAGCGGTTAATTCCGCTCCTAGTAGTCAGAAGATCAAGAGGATTGAGCCAACCAGCAAAGGTTCAGAACCTCGCCATGGATCAGAAATGTTCCATGCATTTCAGTAGTAGTGTACCTTATTGATTACCAGGGGGGAAATTGCACTGTTGCAGCATCCAAGACTACAGCGTTGTCATAATTTGTTCTAAGAGATTTTTTCTTAGAGAGCACCTGACTCTAAAGAGTAAGAAAAGAGCAATCCCTTGTATAAGCCATAACTCATGCAGAACTTTGCTCTGCCATTACCTCAAACTTGAACAGGACATTGTTGAAGTTAAAAGCTTATCACGTCCAGATAGAAGCTATTCGACAGCCTCTTATTGTCCTTCATTACAAAAGCTTGATCAAGAGCAATAAAGAATCAGTGTCTGAGGTAGTTTAATGGCCGACCACATGGACCCCTCCTGTGCATTTTTGAAGTGTTATTATGATTTCATCACCCATGTGGTGTTCCTGTTACCTAAGGTTAGGTGTTACCTAATTTCAGGACTTTCTTGAAAATGTAGGTTCTCAGGAAGACCTAGTCTATAAAAAGTAAAACACAGTAATAGGGTTAGGGTAAATAAATAAATAAATAAAAAATACCTGAACCAGACAGAGTTGAATAGATAATTGTCTCAGATACAGTAGATAGATAGATCGGCGTCGTGCCCTGACCTACTGGGGTGTGTGTCAGTGGTCGTGCCCTGACCTACTGGGGTGTGTGTCAGTGGTCGTGCCCTGACCTACTGGGGTGTGTGTCAGTGGTCGTGCCCTGACCTACTGGGGTGTGTGTCAGTGGTCGTGCCCTGACCTACTGGGGTGTGTGTCAGTGGTCGTGCCCTGACCTACTGGGGTGTGTGTCAGTGGTCGTGCCCTGACCTACTGGGGTGTGTGTCAGTGGTCGTGCCCTGTTTTGGAATCCTATTTCTCCAGCTGATTAAGGATCAAAGCTTGCATAAGACCCCAACCTGCAGACCAGAAGAGGCAGTAGGTAGGTAGACTCACTCACACACACACACACACACACACACACACACACACACACACACACACACACACACACACACACACACACATGTGCACACATCTACAGTGCTTTTAAACATGTGTACACTTCCACTGCCAGATGCCACTATAGACTGATAGGCCATGCTTCATAAGAGGGAGTACATAGTAATAATATTAATATTAGCAACAATCATAATAATAATAATAATAATACATTGTATTTTCCAGCTCAAAGCACTATGCTCAAAGTACTAATGGGGGGAGGGGTCTGTAGCTCATCTACGCTAATGTATAGTGCCCAGCTAGGTGATACAGTACCTCGCTGCAAGTAGGCAGTGAAGCCTTCACCACACATAAGTTAAGATAAAACGTTAATAATCCCCCAGGTGGTGGGGGGGGGGGGGGGGGCTGGTTTGGGCATTACATCAGCTATAGTGAGATGAAAGGGGGTGGGGGAGGGGAGGGAACATACACACTAGAGGTACATGATGTTCTTTTGTATGGTTAATGGAAACTTTGGGAGGAGCGGGTCAATAGCCTAAAGAGCTGTACTCTCCGCCATCTTAGATCATTTGAAGATGCAAAGCTGATGGCGTATTTCTATGGGAGGATTGCCTCCGCAAAGCCTTGGCCTATCAAGTCCTCTTAGCTTAGTGGAAAGGTAAGAAGGTAGCGTGGTCTGTTATCACAATGCACTCTGCTCAGACAAGATTCCATTGAAGGCATCTCGTAGTGCAGTTGTCTGTCTGTCACCTAGCACGGAGGCGAGAGGAATGTTGCTGGGTGCCATTGCGTGCCCCATGGGCGATAATTAGGGAAGACATTCATTCAATGACTGGATCCTCGAGTCTGGTTTGGAACAGGCTGCATGATGCCTGAGGCTAAGAGCTTTGAATGGGAGCAATAGATGGAAATGTGTGCCACTTGAAGGCATGTGTATGGCATTCCAGGAACGCGTAGTTACAGTTAAAGGATTGTGGGAATTTGTAAGTGTACACACACCCTGGAGTTTGGATGTACAGTCACACACGTACAGGCACACACATATGCAGCACAGGTCAAAGAGGAAGCAACAGTGACAGTCTCCAATTCTACCAAGCACAGGAACCGCTGAATAAGGATATTTCTCAAAACGTAACTTTTCCATGAGGCTTGTGTGAACTTGTTGAAGCAACTGATCTAACACATGTGCTCATTTCACAATAATAGTTTCCTACAGGCAAAAGTCAAAGAAGGCACAATATGTCATTGTTCAAGTCTATAAAATGACATTATGCATGATACAATTCAACATTAAATCTATATAAAATAGATTGCGGGTAATAGGGCAGTTAATAGGTCTATTTAGAAGATTGATAAAAACTTCAGTCTTTGGTAAAGACTACCCTTTAGCCAAGCTTTCCTGTTGCTGTGAAAATGATCACATCAGCACGTTTCTGCTTGCTGACAGACAGGTGGAGTAAAGTGTTGACAGACATCGCTGCAGGGCTACACTAACACAACGCCGCCACTGTTGTAAGAAATGTAAATGAACCGAGTTTTAGTTGTCCTGTACCCAAAGTAAACCAACAGGATGCATTTTAACATTATCATAAACATGTAGCCTACAACCACATTATAATGCAGTCCACCTGTTGACAGTCAGCAGAACATTATTCAAACCTCCCACCCACAGCACCAAGATAGTTGCAGTCGTGATACAAGATAATCAACAAAGTGATTGAGGACAGTTATGTAATTGACAGAATATATCTCCCTCTCTGTGTTGTTTTTGTGTGAATGGTGTCCCTAAACTCTTGTTTTCTCATGTAGATGTAATCAGGCCTGGGGTCTGGGTTTATTAGCATTCCAGCAGACGTCACCACAGTCATTTCCAACCATTTATTTCAAACAGTACAGCAGGGACAAAATGTGTATTTTAAGTCAGCTCCACTTAAGTGATGTAAGGTGAGACAAGCAGTGAGGACTACTAGCTGTGAGGGCTGTCAGCACAGCAACCTCAACAGTCAACTTATACATCATGCCAAGGTTGCAAACATAAGGTCAAAAAATGACTGTGTGCACATGAATGCACATGAATCCGATCCAAATAAACAGTTGCTTGTTCCAATGATGCTCACATTAGCCAGGATGCTAAATATAGCATTCATCTGAAAGAAAACAGAATCCCCCAAACCTGGCCAGTTGCAAACTAACCTGTTGTTTTCACTCAGTGGGCTGTGGTGGAATTCCTGCAATATGACAACGAGGTGCAGATATTCCCCATGCATTTTAATTTTGTGGGCAACTTTGCCAATAGCTACTGCTAGCTACTTATCACTATGCTAATGCTTCAGTAACTATTCTTTATACAAACACTCAATTTCACATTTACTCCACCCTGTACATCAAGTGTGTCTGTGTTTATTTTAATAACCTTCACATCCAGAACGGACTGCGTGTTGTCTTTCATCTCACAATAAAATATAAATTGTATTTGTCAGGGTGACTCAAAATGGTATCATTAAGTGATTTCTCATATCCTATGTTCTTCTTGGATAGTCTTCAAAGACAGTAGCAAGAGATTTGGTAGGCTACAGTACAAAGATATAAGGAAGGGTTTGGAAAGCACGCAAGAAGTAAAATGTCTGCAAAAAGTCTTTCCAAAGTTGCCACCAACATTGAACAAAAGGAAACAAAGTTGAATGGGTATTGTTTGTCCTCAATGTCATCCCCCAAGAAGTGTTTAAACAATAAAGTACATTTTGGTCTAAAAACCAATTGAGAACTTTGAACAGAAGTGTTCATGTGCAGTTCCATTGCACTGGCCAGCCCACCCATACAGCTTGCTCTGAGCTCAGAGGAACCTCTTGCCCTTGTTAGTCTACACAGACCGTACCATCCAAATGACCAACAGCTCATTTGTCTTTATTAGTCCCAGCAGATATACAATATCGACAACAGCAATGAAGGGTTGTGGAAAAGGTAGAACACCCGTCTAAATAAAGTACAGATGGGCTGATTGCTTTTGAGATGAGGTCATTCTGTTAGAGTGACTGAAACAGATGTTTAATCGGTGCTGCACTTGCAGGTAGTAAGCATTGTAGAAACATCTATATATTTTGCAACTCATTTTGAGTGACAAACATGAGATAACTCGGCACTTTGGTGGCGTGATGAAGTCGGCACTGTGTTTTAAGAACCACACTTCCCACAATCCCCCACTCACTCGCTGGCGCGTGGAGCAGACTGGATTGTAAGATTGTAGCTACTTCAAAGGACTTTCTGAAAGGATGTCTTCAATGCAGGTAAATACCGGTCTTCTTTCTTTTATGCGCATGTAGATTTCGTTTGTGGTCTTCCTGATATTGTTAAGAGCCAGAGGGCAGAGCCCAAAAGCGACAAAAGACTTCTGAGACTGACACGCATGGTCAGCTTCAAGAGATGGGTGAAGAGAGTGAGGTTGCAGCAGAACCCAAGGAAAAGAATAAACTCTTCATGGATGCAGCTCAAGCAGAAACAGATGATCCACGGCCACAAAAGTTTCAGCATATAAGATTGTCAGAGAGAACGGTTCGTGATGAGTTTTATAAAACTGTAGCCAATCTCTCAGGAAAGGAACTTTCCATTAGTGAGTCAAGCTCAGCTGTCACTGAGGTTGGCAACACAATGTTTGGATGAAGTTGGAAATTCGCAGAAGAATGCGACAAGATCGTTGACATGGATACAGTGCCAACTAACAGGGCCATAAAGGTAGCTATGCAGCAAATTGAGACCCAATGTCTATGTCCAGTTGTGGAAAAGGTTGAGGAGGAGAAGCAGTAGGGTATGATGATTATCCACGCATCAGACAGTACCACTAAGAAAGGTGTAGGTCAGTTCATGGTGCAGGGGCTGCATGTGGGTCAAGACAACCCATTTCCTCTGCCTATCCTGCCAATCCAAGGAGAGACAACTCAGGACATAGCAATACAGGTGGATATGGGCTTTGAGATACTGGCGTTGGTCAGAGGAGCCAGTGTGGAGGATGTGTATAAGCTTGTAGATACACATATGACAGACAGTACAGAGCACAACATGGGGTTTTCAATGCTGCTAGCAGAGATGTACAACCTGGAAACACCAGCAGGACAGCTCTTTTGTGGCACCCACACTACATTGGGCTTCAGCAGTGCCATGAATACGGTTATGCGGTTGTTGGAGGCAGATATGAAGGTGGAGCAAGTATTGAAGTGTTTCAGGGTGGATCTGGACGTAGTAAGCAATAATTTCAGTGTGGCTGGACAAGCACTAGACATGTGCCTCAAGTTGGTGGCTCCTGAATTCTCTCACAAGCCCTGGAACCGCTAAAAGCAATTCCTCCTCTATCTTGAGCAAAGGCAGGTATCAAGTGTGCAGTTTGCCTACAAAGATAGTAGGTTTGGGTGCCTCTCCAGGGCAGCAGCAGTCCTAATATACCACTATGACCATCTGGCAGAGTTCCTAAGCCAGAATCCTCACATCAACAACCGCCTAGCCTGCCTGGTCAGAGAAGTAATGGAGCTTCCCTACCTCAAAGTGATCCTCGTAGTGTTTGCCTGCCTGGGTGTGCACTTGGTGGAGCCCTTCTATGCCAGGACCATAAAGAAAGATGCTACCCATACTCAGCTCAGGGAGTTCTACAAGGGACTGCATACAGGCCTGGGCCAGCCAATTAGTGACGACTTCACAAGGTTCACAAAGCTTGAATATGCTGGGGTATCTGATGATCTATTCAGTGGCGTAAAAAACACCTACAAGGATGAGGTCCTGAGCTCTGTGTCTGACCTAACTGCAGAGCACTAGGAGGAAGTGAAGAAGCTGACTAACCTAATGCTGCCCCACCTACAGACTGTCCTGGACAGACAGGAGGGACTATGGAATTGATGAGAAGGCCTTCAAAATGGACTACTACATCACCAAATGATTCCCAAGTGCAGCACCGCTGCTGCTCACTGCTCCCCCAGGGGATGGGTCAAATGCAGAGAACAAATTTCACACACTCAGGTGTGGGTGGGACTTTAACTTAACCTAACCTTTACCCTGTGAGCAATCAGGCGAGTAACATAGATGGAACCCCGTGCACAATATTAGCATGGAAAGACAATGTGGCAAGGTGGACTACAGACTGAGAAAGCTAGGCACACTGAATGCAGTCAGCAGGTCAATCATCTTGCAGAAGAGCCAGGAGCTGAGGGCTGGACAAACTCCCTCCTTCAGGGGCTTCAAGGCAGCAGCCCAAGCTAAAAGGGAGGCTGAACTCAAATGGAGTAAACACATGAAGGAGAAGTTTGAGAATGGGGCAGAACAGAAGCAGGAGATGAAAAGGAAAGGAAAAGACTGGACATGCTGGACACACTGAAATCTAGTGTTGGCCCCTTCACAGACGGTGGAGAAGTAGAGACGTTTCTCATGGATGAAACTCTGGATGACAACATTAAGCAGCAGAGGATGAAGCTGGAGGTCCAGTTCACTAGAGAGAGCACCATGCTTCTGCCTGAGTTGACCCCACCTTCCAAATCCAGGCGACACTACCCAGTGGGAAGAGGAGGATGCAAACTGCACAGGAGTTTGGAGATGCCCTCATGTTCTACCTGGGCAGGAGGAGTGACAGAACCACTCTGGAATATGAGAAATTCCAGCAGTCTTGAGAGGCTGGCATCTTCCTAAGTCTAAGTTTCCATGCCACTGTAACTCAATAATAATGAAAAATGTTTTTTTATGAATGCTTTCAAATTGAAATTACATTATTGTACTGTATTGTAATTGTATATTATTCAAAATATTCAGAATGAAGTGAAATTATTTATACACACTAGTAAAAAAACGATTCAGTGCCTACACATGGCGGAATAGCCAGAAAACGCCATTTGTTGTGTTATTTTTTTTCATTTTCAAGGGGTGGGGGTTCAAGATAAGATAAGACAAGACAAGATAAAGTTGATTTTGGTGTCAAACTTCTTGTATTAATAGTGTTTCCAAAATAGTCCATAATGTTCTGATGAAGGCCGAGAGGCTGTAGTGGAATTATTTGATCTAAAATAATACGATTTGCCAAGGTTCGCTCAAAGAGGTCCAGTCTGATTTATTGAGAAAACATACGAGCACAAGGACTTCAGGATAAAGCATGTGAGTGGTTCATCCAACAGAAGTGAAGTAGACTCGTCTTACGCGGCCTTATATTAGAGCAATACATGGATGTGACGCTATCAGAGATTTGATTGGCTAACTCATCTGTACACGTCATAAGAAATGGCGGACATCATCAACAGTGGTCGAGAATACAGACACGTGACATGAGAAAAGGCGGTAAATCTTGCAGGGACAATGGAACAAAGGATGATTATTCCAGGGCAGACAACGTCTAGGTGTGTCGACCTCCTAGAGAGGTCATCCTGTCATAAATGAGGTTAGCACAGCTTTGTGAAAGGGAGGTGGTGAAATTACAATTTCTATGACAAGGCCGAAACGTTATCATGGGAATTGACGACCAACAATAAACTGGTAAAATTGAGGATTTGACCCTGTTTTTTTTTCCCTTTTTCAAGGGGTGAGTGCTACCTACATCCTTGGATGTCAGTTTGAAGTACATGTTTTTTTGGTTTAGCACCACAAGTACACCTCGTCTGGGATAGCGCATCCAATCCTTCCTTTGAAAATCCTAAATAGTCATTTCCCAAATGGGCGTCGTCAAATTAGAGATTAAGGGTTCAAGACCCCGGTGGGGAAGATTTTGTTTTTAAGAAAATGTACATGTACAGTCTGTTTTGCAGATGAATTTGCAGATGAATTAGCTGTGTCAAATTGATTGTAGAAACTGTGTGACCAATTAAGTGACCAATTACAAGTCCCATTGATATACTAGACTTGTGCTTACTGTTATGTTTCTCTGTGTATGCAACTCTGTGTTTTATTTTCTGCTACTCCTGTTCTCGGTCCCACTCCCAGATTCCTGAGTGGATCCAGTTATAATTAATATAATTCAAAGCATTTTAATAAATATGAGCATTGTGATGTGTCATTTGTGTTTGTCACTGGATGTTATAGAAGTTATGTAAAAATGTAGTTACCTGGTGGTGCTATGTCAGTTATTGAATTTATGTGCAGTAATTGAACATTTGAAATACTCCTGTTTTGAAATTATACCTACAGTATAGGTGTCTCAGTAATTACCCATTATATATTATACCAGGTAAATGTTTAGTAATTGGGGGACTATGAAAGGAATGGTTACCAAAAAACATTTCTGAGTAAGTTAATTTAGCAATAGAAATCCATAAGCCTAGGGCCAATGGGCCTAGGATATAGACAATAAACTACCGGTGGAATGGTGGGACAGCAATAGCCAGGAAACCGCCAGCGGCTTCGGCCGGAGGTCCGCCAGCTCGTCCATCAGGGACCCACTGTAGGTCCGCTAGCCTTGTGTTGTATTCCACCGGAGATCCGCCAACTCGTCCATCGGGGACCCGCTGTAGGTCCGCTAGCCTTGCGTTAGCCTTAACATTACAGGTATCATCAGTGTAACTGCTTTAGCCACTGACCGTTACCATTAATTTTATGGAAGCTGCTGCTAGTTGTTGTGAGCTCATGAGCTAACTGGCTATCCCGCTCTTATTGTACTGGATTAGCATTGGAAGCATTTGAACTGACGTGTCCAGGCGACAAGACCTATCTTAATTTATCAGATATTATTTCATGTCATTTCAATTCACAGCTATTTCAGTGGCATGACTAGCTTCCACCCTACCAGTCCTGAACAGAAACAAGCCAGCCACGCACATAAGCCAGGCTGGACTTGGCCTGGTTCTCCCATGTCTGTTGTGTGACGTAAAACCTACCTTATGGATCCTAGTGGCTGTTGAACACTTGCTTGTTCGATACGGAGTGATTAAGTGCAGCTTTCTCAAGAATTGCTCATCCAAACAACTTTACACTCGAAACTACACTTTTTTTTTTGAGATAATCATGATACAGACATACAAACAGATTCCTGCTTTTTTAGTTAGTTAGTTAGGACATGATACATCCTGCACAATTGAAAAGGAGAGGGTAGTCACACCAATCCCTCTGCCTACATACAGTTGTAACTCTCTGAAAACAGGAATTCACGAATAAAAACAACTATACAATCACCATGGTTGACAGACCACAGCTGACACAAAGCTCAGTAGTGTTGGGCTTCCTCCGATACAGAAGATGCCCCTGGGGTCCTATCAGTGACAAGCTGCTAAGAGGCTTGTCTCCCCCAGCACAAAGAGCTGTCTGTTAGACCAGGCTAGGGGGGGCATCCCAGGAGTCAACTGGGACGGGTGCCTATCCCCACAGGGAGTGTTTGTGGGGGCTGGGAGGGTGACTACTAGGGTAATCAGAAACCGGCCAGAGACAAACACCTGGTGTTGGTCGCAACGATGTGGCTTTCAAACTGCTCCATGGATGGCTGGTGTTGTGACGGTTTTAAGTGTGGTTTTAGCACGTCACGTACACCTTATGTTAACTTTTCATAGGTTATTCTGGAACTAAAGCTACATGAAGATGGCAGCTACAAAACCAGGCCAGGTCCAGCCTGGCTTATGTGCGTGGCTGGCTTGTTTCTGTTCAGGACTGGTAGGATGGAAGCTAGTCATGCCACTGAAATAGCTGTGAATTGAAATGACATGAAATAATGTCTGATAAATTAAAGGGGAACGCCGCTGTCATAGCAAGTTTAGCTCAAATGTCGCTTTGTCCTCAATGAAACCGATCCATACACAGCAACACTTAACCGATCTGTGCAGTAGTAAGCTAGCTCCTTTTTCCTCTGTGTGCGCACCCCCTTTATAATGGAGGTCTATGGGCCTTTGCTAAAAAACTATGATAAACATGCATTTTCAAGGCAGAAAGCGCCAGGAAGCTAAACTTGCTATGACAACGGCGTTCCCCTTTAAGATAGGTCTTGTTGCCTGGACACATCAGTTCCAATGCTTCCAATGCTAATCCAGTACAATAAGAGCGGGATAGCCAGTTAGCTCATGGGCTCACAACAACTACCAGCTTCTATAACATTAATGGTAGCGGTCAGTGGCTAAAGCAGTTACACTGATGATTAGGGATGGGTCTCAAAAAACAGTTCTATTAAGACCTGGTTCGAGGATTTCAAGAAACTCATTTCAAGAATGTCAATTTTAAATCTCGTGAGACAAGTCACGTCATTTCAATCCATCCAATCCAGCGTTTTAAATAAAAAAAGATACAATGGCCTCCCCCACCGCTTTATTTCTAATTTTGGCGGAGAGAATGTCTGAGCGCACAAAGCGATCTAAGGCGTGGTTACATTTCACAAAAGTAAAAGAAAAGGAGGAGGCGAAATGCAACCTGTGCTCTAAGATATTTTCCTGCCAGGGGGGAAATACAATGTCTATGCTAAATGGTGCCCATCAGATTAGAATTGGGACTTGCACTACATTTGATAAGTCTCAAAGTGCGAGACAGACCAACTCCCTTGTCCTCTTCTACCACCCCAGGTATGCATGCTGTGTGCACCTCAATAAGTCCTGATGTTTACAGTGACAGTACTTAAATCTACAACAGAGGAATGACGACCTGTACCGGTTAAGACTTGAGATATTTTCTCTATTTACTTACTCTCTCTATTTACTTTTCCGTGGGTGCCCGAGCCTTATGGCGCTTCGCCTTCAGCGTTTATGAGGGCTATAAAGCAGTTGAATAATAACGAATAATGGCTTTTTTTTTCTTCCCCTCAGGTGGCCCTGAGTCCCGCGGCCCTCCTGGCATTTGCCAGCGCGGTCAGATTGCCAGTCCGCCAGTGGTTGTAGCTGTTGCTTATTCTGCAACTGTAGGGGAAACACTGCTGCTAGCCTGTGTAATATAATGTTACTGTAGCCTACCTGAACTTGTTTCAATCACAAGAACGCAACAGGTTTACTTTTTTTAGTTAGTGTATAACGCTAGTTGTTACCTACTTTGATTTGTGTCCTCTTCCTGTGCCTACTATATTCTGCCAACAAAGACTTGTAGGCATCTTCCTCTCTCTTTCTTCTGTCTGCTTCTTTCAACACCATCACACCAGGTACGGTTTGTGCGCTCACGTAGACGCATAAAAAGAAAAAACAGAAATAGTCCAAAATAAACCAAATCCTCCTCTATATTGTTAGCGGCCCGACAGTGGAAAAACAGATGTTAACGGTTCCTCACGAGTCCGGGACAGAACGGAGCCGAACGAAACTGCCTAGCAACCGTTCGTCCCGACAGTGGAAAGACAACTATAGTGTTTTTGTTTTGATGTTCTGGGACCACTGCGTCTTGTGGTGGCACAATCAGTTTGACACAGTCAATTTCCTTACAGATAAAAAAAAAAGTTTTGTTCCCATGGGATCTCTCCTGTCTCTAACCTGGTAAATACATGCAAAGTATAACCTAATATATAATGGGTAATTACTGAGACACCTATACTGTAGGTATAATTTCAAAACAAGAGTATTTAAAATGTTCAATCACTGCACATAAATTCAATAACTGACATAGCAGCACCAGGTAACCGCATTTTTACATAGCTTCTATATCATCCAATTACAAAATATTGTCCACACCAAGGCTTGAACCCGCCTTCAGCATGGGAGGTGGACACCCTTTCCACTAGACCACCGAGGACCTGGAAAATGTGCGGTGTCATAGTGTTTTTGTTTTGATGTTCTGGGACCACTGCCTCTTGTGGTAGCAACATAGAACTGCAGGTCAACAACACGACGGAGGAAGCCAGGGAGGGAGGGAGGGAGGGAGGGAGGGAAGGAGGGGGTGACAACTGGACATTTGCTATCATTGGTGCGCTGGTTTACAGCCACGCACAAAAAGTTGGAAAGAGAGAAGTGAGGGATGTCGTGAAATTCGCTCCCTCAGAAATGTGCATTGTCCGTAAAGGAGTGATGAACAACCGGTCAGATTAATATTTAAGGTGGCTGACATCCTGCTTGCTCACTGCCTTAGTTATTGACCAGCTTTAATATCATAGTGTGCATGGCAAAATACCTGTAAAAGTAACTCAAGGCAAAAGTCCTCCCAATCTAAATATTATGAAAGGAGGATGAAGGACTTAATAGTGGTGCTCGCCACAGTGGTAACAGCATCATAGTAAAATAACACTTTGGAGGTGAGCACTCTACAAAACCCCTTGAATAAGTAGGTATGAACTCTTTTTTTCAGTGAAGCTCTGTATTTGAATGAAGAGGCTGTAGTGGGCGCCAAGGAAACATTGCCAGCAGCCTATGGCCTCCTAATATTCCCCGTGATTAGAGGTCCCTTACCTCTTGAACCAAAGCACTTGAATGGAGCTCCTCAAGGTCATGTTACACTGTTTTAGAGGGTTTTCTAGGTAGAGGGAAAATTGGGTTGTGCGGTTCTTGGAACCTTTTTTTTTTTTCCTCTCTGAGATCCGTCAGTACCATCTAAGGAGGATTCTGTTGCGGTCCAGCATCAGATTTGTTGAGTGAATACCCATTTCTGGCACTTTCCACCAGACTTGGGCCAAGAGGATGACAAGCACAGCTTTGTGTGTATCATGGTGTCAAATCATCAAACTTGGGCCACTGAAACCACCATCTCAGGTTCATCAGATACAGCATTAACAACTGGCGGACTTTGAAAGGGAAAGATCTAGAGGGACATTACATTATCACATTAAAACTACTCCACAGGTCTCTTAGAAGGATTAATAGGGAACCTCATGCGTCACCTCATAACAATCATACAAAAGAACAAAACGAGCTCTGAGTGATGTGATGAAATCTAACTCAGGTCTTCAAGACAAGGTGAAAAAATACAAGTCAGGTTGCCTTGCCCAACCCTGTAGGCCTACTGTAAAGGGACTGGTGAAGGGTCGCATTGGGGAAAGGCTACAAATGGGGGGACAGATGGACGGGGGCTTGAGTTACGCTCGTTCCCATGGGGATCACGTCTCCTCTAGTCACTGTCAAAATGTTCCCAGGCAGGAAGACCATTTATGAGGGAGTGCAGCGCTGTTTGGACGAGGCATAGATGGGCATCCATTATGACAACAAGAAGACTTGGTGGGAGACTATAGGTCCATATAGGTATACTAATGAGTAGGAACTGCAGTGACGAAGCCCTGGAGTGTGACGAGAGGGGGAAAGCAGACAAAGCTAAAGAATTATAATGATGAGAATTTGACCGTATACATTAATAGGTAATAAGGTCCTTATAAGATGGTTATTAGCATTAGAAATATAATGCTTTTATTAACATTCTTAAGCAGTTTATAAAGTGTTAAACATGTTTCTTATGTCTCATAATCAAACAATAAACAGATGTATAAATGATATTATTAAAACTTATAAATGTCTTATTAACACATATTAATGTTAATAAGCATCTCATAAGGACCTTATTACCTATTAACTGCTTAATAAGAGGACCTTAATATATAAAGTGTTACCCTATTTTGGAATGGGAGCTTTTCCTCAAGTTTTTCATTTCAGTAATGACATAGAGGAATCTATTCACGTCACAATGCAATGAGACAACAGGCTACTGAATAACTCAAGTATTAGATTACACATTTTTAATGATGTAATTCATTAAACAATGTCATTTCAAAGCCTTTTGAGAAACAAAAAAATGCCTGGGGTAGATATGAGAAACTGAACTACAAAGGTTAGTGGTATTTTGTTTAATGTATGACTTCCAAATGTAAAGATTTTCTACCACAAAATACAATATGGTGTTGATGAAAATAGTTTCCTTTCTTATCCTCACATGGCCTCACTGTAGTGAAGAAGGGTAAACATTCATAACTCAGGTTACACATGACGAGGAGCTATTGCTAACTCCAATAGCCTAGTGCCTCTCGCTTTTTTGACAGTCGTGGCTTCCTGGCTGACGTTGCTGTGCGTTTGATCTCTGCAGCTCACTGCCTGGGTTTGATGCTGGGTACTGTGGAGTCTGAGGAAGAAGCATATCCCAGAGACACTTCAAACAGGGGCACAGGGGGTGTCAGGGTGACCTGGCAGACATAAACATGAGAGGGAGGGATGGGAGAGAGAAGTAGAGAGAGAAGCTGGATTTGTGTGGGAGTGTGACATTGTGACAAAAGAGATGGTGAGATTCCTGTGAGACTGCTGTGATGTGCTTTATCGCTTTTCAACTTTGAGATAATCAGTCTGAGAGAGACATGTCCCTCACGTATCAAATAGCACATGGCCATTATTAACTCATATCTGGATACGACAGGGGCCTTGTCTGGAAGAGGTCACAGTTAAGCCATCAGATTCTGGTCAGACAAAATGGCAACTTCAGTCTGAAGGCTAGGGGTCACACCCCCGACTGTGTGACAAATACTGACTAATTATCCAAACTGTAGTTACATGCAAACAAAGCCGTCCGTGGAAATCTACCAGAACAGTTTCATCCCAACTAAGATATTATGTTGACATTATTGGTCATACACTGGTTCCACCAGTTACGGAGGTAACTGTGAGCACATGTAAGTGTCCTTGAGGTATTCGCAATAGGGGAAATACCATATCATTTAAGGTGTAGTTCACGCCAAAGCTATTTAAATCATTTAGACTTTGAAAAAAGTTCTAATAACAAGGGGTTCCAAACCATTTAAGATGGAGTAGATCCTTCTGATCGAATAAACAGCGAGGCTAACAGAGTAGTGCTGTTCGTCAGATGCCACTTCCTCTACTGCTCCATGCTGTTCATGGAGAATATCCCACAGCATGGGTCAGGAGCACCAGAGGGGGGTAATGATGGTGCCTGGGTAAGTAAGACTGATGGACGTGTTAGGGAACACTTAACCACTCAACTATATCTTGAGCATGATGTGGCTTTCGCTTCACTTTGTAAATATTACAGAGGATAATAGACCATCAAAATATCCCACGGGACATTGTGTGTGGTATTCAAACTAAAATAACCCCCTCTGATAGATGATTAAAAAATGTCTCTGCTTGTGTATTTATTGCGATAAAAATACCCGCACAAAGAAAATATCAGTGGCTGGAATGTACCATGACGAACTCGAGGGCAGTTCTCATGATGGTGGGAATTTGTATATTTCGTTTTCCATTTAGTGTTTACAAAAGCTTACCAATGGCATTCTTGTACATTTCAGATGAGGACTTTATGAGTCCCCCATTTGCACAGAGGACCAAAAAAGGTTTTAAGTGCTCTTCCATATTTGGTTAGACTGGTGCCCAAGATTCAACGTAATGTGTCTACAACATGACCAGCGTCCAACTGAAAACTTATTTCACACTTCAGACATTAAAACATCCAAAACAGGACGAGTCACAGTTGCTTAGTTATACAAAAGAGGTATAATCCACTATGGATCCTGACTGTGAACTAGAATAACATATGTGATATTGGCCGAGCATAAAATCGCCCAAGAAACATGACATGAGGAGTGTGGTTAACCTTGACATGCAAAAAGTATTTTTCCAAGCAGAAACGAGATATTCATGGTAAGGAGTAGACCTTATTAAGTTTTCCACAGCTTCATAAATTTTCCAACATTCACTCCTTTATGTCTGGGAATGTGAAAGGGCTGATGGGATATGGATCCAGTTCACTACAACTGTCAGGGTTTCGAATACTTTCTCAAAACCATGACCTATAAAATGATTCAGAGAAAGCTAGCTCAGAGGAAGATTGCATGCTTAGCAACTCTCTCCCTAAAGTCACCCACACACCCACACACACACACACACACACACACACACACACACACACACACACACACACAAAATCACAACCTAAGGCCTCCAAATAGGCCTACGATTGTAAATGTACCTAAATTATGATATTAAGATAAATGTTGAGGCATCTGGCTTCTGACATCACATCACATCCTACAGGCATAGAAAACCTAATTGAATGACTCTAATTTGACTCAAGGACCTTCCCTGGTCTGAATGCTATCTGCACCTTCCGGCTGGAGAGGCCTCCCTTCACTCTATGGGGTCCTTTGATTCCCCTGTCCTGCTCCAGTAACCCATATCTCGTATCCTGTCTGTCCCACTCTGGACGCACACTGACACTTTCCCAGAGCCCAGAGACGTATTGGTTTCCCTGGCCTCGTGGCTCAGGCCCAACCCCACTGTCTAATTTACTAATGGCTCCCAGCGAATCCTGCTCTCCCTCAGATGTATGGGGGAGGAATTACTCACTCCGGGGGGAAGGGGGGTAACTGGCGTCTAAGCTACTTGAATGAATAAATCATTGTTTTGCACTTGTGTGATGTGGGTTTACAGTTTTGAGATTGTTTGTTTCCTATACATATCTTTCAAAGAGAAATGTCAGTGGTGACGGCTAAAATTTCACCAAATAATAATATAACTCCTAAGCTTAAAAATAGCAGTAGTCACAGTAGAAATTAGTGGACCATGACCCATCATATCTCTGCTCTCTGCTAAACTGCATGGATGGGTTATGGGCAGACAGGTACATTAATAAGTAAGTAAATAAATGAATAAATATCACAATTAAGATATTATTCTAAGATATATGTATTTATTTGCATGAGTGTGAATGAAAAAATTGTGTATAACAGTGTAAAGAGTATAAATATAACAGTATGTTCCTAGGATGCCTGGATTGTTAAAAAAAACAAAAACATGTCTAGCAAGGGTGTATGTACATGTAATATATGTACACACTCACTAAACATGTTTTTGCACAATCCAGACATGCTAGCAACATAGGCTACTTTTTTATTCATACTCTTGTATTGGACTTGGATTTCTGTAGATTTTGTATCTACAGTAAATTTGTATCTAGCTTTGTTGTCTTTGATACTGCAACAGTGCAATTTATCTATAATGTAGTCTAAACAAGATAACAGCATGGAACTACTGTAAGTAAAGGTGGCTCCTTGCATGTTTCTGTTGTCTGGGGTTCAAGGTGACAACTTTTCAGATGTTTCAACTGCACACCCAATGCATGCTGGGAATTATGTACAACGTTCACTGTTTACACTACCAACCAAAGGCCTGTTCAGCTGAGTCAAGACTTGACATGGTGAATGATTGAGTAAAAGGCAGTTCATCAGTCTGTCACAGACAGATAAAAGACTAAAGGTGTAGTCTTTACACGTACAAAGGGGAATGTTGTCATTCAAAAGACTTCCTGGTGGAAAGATTTTTGGCTTTGTTTTACAGAGTTTTTATGCCAGCAGACGGTTTGGAGAAGAGCCACTGATGCTACGCACATGACGCAAATAAAGCTGCTTTGGTGAATCTTCAGTCCAGTTCATCCCTCCATGGATACCAAGTGGTTTATAGTGCTGCATGGTGTGAGCTAGGCTGTCTCCGCCAGGCCCAATTCACAAAAAAGGATCTGGAAACGCTGAGTTTATTTTCGATTTCCAAGGGGCGTTATCAACGGACGTAGATCAAAATGCCTCTGGCCGCAATTTGATAGACCTATAATTAATCAGAGCAATGAAACGGGGGGTAGTCATCATACCATCATATCAAGTGGGTACAGCCATTACATCAAATCGCCCCATATTAGATAAACGGTCGTGATTGGCCCGGTCAAGAACAAACTGGGTGGATATCAGTCTGAATGTTAGTGTGACAAGAGTAAAACAGAGTAAGAGTAAAACAGAATGTGAGCTCACACGATCAGGCTGACGAACACAAACACTGAAGATATTAAGATAAATAATTTAGCTATACTCTATGCTACAATGATGTACAAACTGCAGTTAGTGACAATATTTTACATTTGGTAGCAACTGCGAGCAATACGTCTTTCTACCCTTTTCAGCTCACCGTGCTAAAAAAAAACAATTTGATCGCCACGGTAATTGTACTTGGCACTTTCAGAGAGTAAGAATAGTGTGTGTGTGTGTGTGAGAGATAGAGTATTCACAACTAAAGGTCCGATGTCAAGCAAAATAAAGTGGAGGGAGTCACCAGTCTGGTGAAGTATTGCCTGCTCATGATTTATTTGCTGGCATCAATGACCAGGCTCAAACTTCCAATAACGACATTCCCCATGTAGTCACGTCTGGAAATTCAATCATCCCTCTCAACATAGCAACACACCAGCGAGATGAATTCAAACAGTAATAAAACTACACCGCCTGCTCAGCATTCCTTATGCTTTTGTCTGGTTTCTCTCTAGTGCCATCGACTCCATCCCAGCACCAAACTTTATTATAGATACTCAAGGGCTGTTGAATATTGGAGGGAAAAAAGATGTGATGCCTCGTTCGTCTGTGAGAAGTCTGACCTTGTCACTCCTGACTGTGATCCCAAATGCCTTTCTAACAGCAATAAGGTGATTAAAGGGAGAATAGGCTGTCATGTCCTGAATTTAGCGTGTATGTCCTGAATTAGCATACATAATCAACCACTTTGCTTTTAGTTGTGTCACTACAGCTGAGAGGTTTCAGGTACACTGATCTGAAACTCTAACTCAACGTGAGTGTGTCTTGCTCTTAAAACTTACACTGTACACGGAATTTGAGCAAAAAAGAAAATCACAATATATTATTTCTTTCCCCAACATATCTTCAAACAACCAGTAAAAACAAGTGTCCACAGTAGTGGGAAAAATAAGTTAGAAATAGAAAGTTAAAAAGTTGGCAACATGAAAGTCCAAACAGGTAAAATCAATCAACAGCTATATTCATTCATCTTTGTACAGTAATCAATGGCTGTTGTACATAAAACCTGTCTTACCAGTAAACTATGACAAATATTCACAAAAAGTCCATCTAGTATTTAAAAAAAACAAACAACAACCAATTACTCAAGTGTTGCTAACTTCAAGCTTAAGTTTATCAATCACAGCACTTAATTTAAGTGTTGAGAAATCTGCATCAGAACCTTCTTTCAATTAATCTCTTATGGTCAAAGCAAAGCAAATGGAAAGGTTTCTGCCATTTTGACTTGGGTATGGCAACTAGGAATGCCACCTGTTGAGAATAACACCATACAAGAAACAAAACAAGCAGAATGTCCAGTGACGTAAAAGATTTGGCATTACTACATAAAGTAAATTGCACTTGAATACTGCTACCAGATGAAGACACTGCGGTGGCTTTTCTGGATACAGAGACCCTCCCCTCTCTCAGAATGACATCACTAAGACTCCAAATGACTGGTAATCTATCATTCAGACACACCGGGGTGGATGGGGAGTCTGAAGGTGACTAACTGAAAGAGGAAGGCAATCTGCTTTATCTGCTCTAGATAGCAACCCATGCAGTCTAGAGCAGATAACGTAAAAACTATAAAGCTTCTTCAAACAGATTGTTATCACAATAATCTAAGGATCACTGTGGTTTTGATAAGAACTTGTACTCAAGGAGGCAGTGCCATTGTTATATGGTCGGTATAATTTCACACTTGTAATGCAGTTAAATTTTGCAATCTAAATGTAGTAAAATAACATCTGTGCACCTAGGGAAATATCACTGGGCCAACAGTTGAATTATTAGAAATGTGGTTTTGAAACACAACAGCACAAGCCATTCCAGAGCCACTTGAATGTCACTGTCACATTATAATAAGAGCACTGTGCAGCAGCTGGTAAACACAACACAACTAGTCAAAATCAGGAAGACCTGCCCCCCAGAGTAGATTCCCAAAGTGAGCTCAACGGGATCATTTGGATCTCATCTTTACCATCTCAAATGTTAACTCATTGAGAACCCTGTGTAAAATATCCTACTGGCCCATGGTAGGCAAGTCTCTGAACATTATCCAAAGCAGTAGTATTCATCCGATTCCACTCTAAGTCCCATGGCAGGTTTGCTGAACGTGCCCTCTTCATGAATGGGTTCTTCTGAGAAGCTGTCGAGATCCGTTGGGGAAGGGTGGTCTGGGAGGTCCTCTGCCAGTGTGTCCAGATAGCTGCCCACAGATATGCCGTCCAAACCGTCGCTATTTCCATCGAGAAGACTGGTGTAGCTGCCCTGCGTCGAGGCGCCATCCTGGCTGTCCGATAGGCTGTACAGGCTGCCAGTCAAGCTGCTCCCCCGGCTGGCCACGCCCCCTTTGTCCTCCATCACCCAGCGGATGGACTCGATGCCCTCGTTGATTGACATCAGCTGCTGCATCAGCTTCAAGTCGATGGCACGCAGATGGGCCTGCGTGTCGGAGAAAAAGGATCGTTTAGGGGATTTGAAAGAGACAGACATGGAAAACACATTTTTTACATGAAGCTAATCATGCAAGTTCACACTAGATATATAACACTTCCAAAGAATGCATCACACAACGCATAGATATACATTCCACTTGTACCAATGTGTGTCTTTGTGGTGGCCCTATGCAACTAGACTTAACACTCGCAACAGGAAATAATCAATGATCTCCATGTAAGGGCATAGCAGGACAGTCACGGAGATACAGTGCCCATACAGTGTGGCCATTGATTTAAGCTCTCTGGCATGAATAGTGGGGGGGGGGGGGGGGGTGGCAGGGCAGCTAAACTGTGGTCTCATCCCACCCCTCACCACCCACTCACCCCCTGGCTAGAGACAAATAGACACCCATTAGGCAAAAGGACAGTGCCAGTGATTGTGGCCTACAGGCCGGTTAGAAAGCACTAATCCAGATGGTGGCTGACAAGGCCGGCACAATGTTCCACACAGCTGGCTTAATAAAAACATAGCCTTTCTTGGGGAGTGGATCCGCGACAGACAGGGCCCGCTCCTGCTCACAATGATGCCTGAGTTTGCTTTGCTGGCGTAAGACTCCCTTCATGTGCAGCTCAGTCCAGACCAGAGCCCCTGCTGGAATTCCACACCGTGAGCAGTCTGGGGGAATCACAAGATGAGTCTGGGTAATGTCATTAACAGAGCACGGCTTTTTTAGTCTGGGCCAATGATGATAATATCCACTGCCTTACTAATCTCAAAGCTTGGAATGTTCCTGTTTTATACACGGAGCACCGTTTTACTAAAAATGTTTAAAACAAAAGCGCAGCAAATGGTTAATGTTTTAATTTGGCAGGATAAAAATGTCTCAGGCTACTGGATCTTAATCATGTCAAAACAATGAGTAAATTAACAAGTGGTGTGCCTGGTGTGAGCAGAGGGCCCATGAGAAAAGCAGGCTCTGATTGGATTAGTGATTAAGTTGTGAGTGTAGGAAGTGACAGCAGGACAAAAGCCCAAGATGGCCCGAAATACTGGGCAGAAGAAAGGAGTAAACAGACTACTGGTTGACAATAGAATCTTCACAGCTTTATTCTACTAGCACTTGGATGTAATTTGGTTTTCTGTGAATGGAAATGAGTCTAGGCAAACTTGTGTCTAATCTTCTCTGCTCTACTGACTGGATTACCCATCTAAAACAGGAAATGCTCTCTTTGAAGCAGTCACTGGAGGATGCTGCTCAGAAAAAAACAGGATATCTTCTCTGAGATCCGTCTCAGATTAAACTCCATTCATCCACATGGTTCTGAGATCCGTCTCAGATTAAACCCCATTCATCCACATGGTTCTGAGATCCGTCTCAGATTAAACCCCATTCATCCACATGGTTCTGAGATCCGTCTCAGATTAAACCCCATTCATCCACATGGTTCTGAGATCCGTCTCAGATTAAAACCCATTCATCCACATGGTTCTGAGATCCGTCTCAGATTGAACCCCATTCATCCACATGGTTTTGTGGAAGCCACCCTTTCAGATCAGCGCAGAGAAGAAAGCTCACATGAAGACGTGTCTGTCGTGGTCAGTCAACCTAGCCATGACACAGACAGACCCCCTATCCAACAGAACTCGGTCAACTTGACCATCTGTACAAGGATCCTAATACCGCTACTGACATTAAGCCTTGAACAGGGTTGGTGGGGGTGGGGGGGTCTACAGACGACCACCTCAAGCAGTCTACAACGTTTTGAGCCGTAGAATAGCAATTTTAAGAAGCAGACTAAAAGAAAATGTAAATGATGGACAAGGTGGCGTTATTTTCTACCCTGAAAGCCAAACACAAAAAATAGTGCAAACAAAAACTTTTCTTTTCTTGCGAGGAAGTCTGGCTTCCAGGCTAGAATCACACTTGAGACTAACAAGGTGAGAGAATGGTCTGTCAACATGTCGCTGCAGTGTGCATGTTGTAGATAGTTAAGTGTGAATGGCTGTCGCGAAATGGGTGGTTTCACACCCGGAAAAGATACTGCATCACAATCACCAGTTTCGAGAGTTTTTTGCTGTGATGCGAGTAATCGATTGCTGTGCACAATGCACATCTCATGCATATAAGACTGTTAAAGAGACTGGTAGGCCTTATGCAGTGACACGTATCCTCCTCTTTGTCTAAACTTCTCTAACAGAAATGAAAGTCCCTTTAGGAAGTCCAGTTCAATACTTGTTGCTTAGGCAGAGTCACCTCTGAGGAACCTTAAGGTTGGATGGGCTCACGTGTGGAGAGGTTGTTGCATAATCAGTTCTGATAGCATAAATTCAGTGCACAAGGTCAGTGAACTTTCGACACATCTAAAAGCACAGGACCACAATGACCTTGGGCAACAACAATGAATATCCACTACAGTCGAATTGGTTTACAATGTTGTATTACACAATTTACACAGATAGTAGCCTGAGCTCATGGGCTATAATTGTTTGGCTTACAGCTTTGGCAGAAACACATTGCACATGAGGGGCCACGCCACAGATGCATATTGGAAGAAGAGTAGACAACATACCATTTCCTGTTTCAAAAATAACATCTTGCTCTCCAGTCGTTTTAGGTCGGCAGAGTTCGCTTGGTTTTTCCACCTTGGTGCGGCTGGCTTCTCCTCGTGCTTGTCGTGATGTTTTCCTCCGGCGAGTGAGCGAATAAGACTGTCGGGGACTTTGCGACCCAACTTTGTCTCAATGTCCTTAAAATCGGATAAGACGTTATCCTCGTCCATGGCAGACTATACTACTGCCAGAACAAAAAGGGGTTTTAGCCTACTGGGAGCTCTAGAAAAAACGACGAGTAAATAAATTATGGGTTTACTTGCCCCAACTCCACTGACTGACTGCACACAGAATGAGCCTGTCAGCAGACTGCATACGGTGAGAAGCTCGATCGAAAACGACTTTCCAACAAGGCAAACCTAAGGTTTTAAATATATAAACCAAGTTGCAACAACTCCAAAGCAGTCGCAAAATAAACAGTGCAATCCGAAACAAATATTCCACAGGCGCGGGTTAATGCAGCAGTAAATCAGCGTGTAGGCTACAACACAGAAGTGTTCCTTGTCCCCCGGTGTCAGTCGTGTCCATTGGAACTTTGCGATAAGTCTAGCAGTTGAGAACAGACGGTTTGATGACAACGTGCTCTGCTCCAGAGCCGCCCATACAGCCTTTCCTCTGTAACCCAACACCACGAACAGGTGGGAGACGGAAATCGCGCCTATAGGCTATCTGTCATAATTATTGAAGCTATGATTGTGTGCGTAAAAAAACTGCGTAAAGTGCCCTCGAGACATAAATGCAAGGCCAAGGCTGTTCAATGGTGACATCATTTTTGAAGTTCGAGGTTTATTAAGAAGGTTAAAAAAAGAAACAGCCTATGACATATAAGTTGACCGAAGTTATCTGTATTATCTCACTATTCATGAACGAACTGAACAAACATGCTCATATGTGCAGTTAAACATAGAATTAATGGAAGTATGTTTAATATTGAATTATGTGAAAATCAATGTGTTTTTTTTTACAAAGCTAAATGATATTGTTAATGCTAAAATTATACGTAGGACAATACATTGAACAATAATATTACTAAAATTGTAGGCTATTATTAGTGCCTAAGGTCAAAGAGATGCAAGGAACATTGGAAATTAACACAGATCACATCTTTGTAGAGAAATTGACTTCGTACTACCACCCCCTTGTGGCTGGAATAAGAACTGCCGCACATGTCTTTTCTAGCCGCCCAGTGAATACTGTCTGTTATCCTTCTTTTGAGACAGAAAAGTGAGCATTATATAATACTATCTATCAAGGTCTTCACAACAGTCTTATTAAAAACAGTGGTGTCTTTTATTAAAAACAGTGGTGTGTGTGTGTGTGTGTGTGTGTGTGTGTGTTTGTGTGTGTGTGCGCGTGATACATACTATTATTGTGTAGAGTATGTACATAAGGCACTCTTGGTTCAGTAAGTTAAAGACAACATTGTATTTTATTATAAACAGTGGTGTGTGTGATACATTCTATTATTGTGTACAGTATGTACATAAGGAACTGTGGCATTCAGGAGAGAATGCAAATAAAACAAAAAATATGCAGGCAACGCCTTTGGTTACAAGACCTAGGTCAGAATACTATTCAAAATCACTTGAATTACTTATCTGTTGGATTGTTTGCATCTGACACAATGGAACCCAATGGGCTGCTCCCATGAATGCAAACCCCGCCCACCTGACACTCCGGGACGACTCAAGCGAATGATAATGTCATTGGAATTAGTATTTGTTCAGCCAAGTCTGCAAGTTAGAACACTCATCTCCTAGACTACAGATTGACTGACGTCGTCATAGCGTTGGTACTGTTCCACCAGCAGCGCCTGGCGACCCTCCGCCTTGGACTTGGAACGCACGACGCAGGTGGTGGTGGCGAAGATGACCGCTACGACCATGAGGGCTGCCACGATGCTGAGGGTGATGATCTCAGTCAGAGTGAAGGGGCTGGCTGGAGAGAGAAGACATTACATTTTTACATTATATTACCATCATTTAGCCGACCCTTTTCTCTACAGCGACTTACAATAATTGCATTTAGTGTAAGTAAACAAGCATAATCTAGTGCCGAAGGCAAAGTGCAAGAATAGCAAACTAAAAATAAGTGCTTAAGAGGGAGGATTGTGGTAGTACTTCTTCAAGAGGCGAGTTTTGCGCCTGCGGCGAAAGATGGGCATAGACAAACAACTGACTTTGATTGATTGTCATACAAGACCTAAACGCCATGTCAGGTTGACACACACCACCTCAGTGGAATGCGAGACTAATTGAGCCGATGCAACAATGTACCTACAAAAGATTTGAAAGACTTATTATTATCACTATTACGGAGAGGTCTGGTTCCATACCTGGCCATTCAGCGTCGTAGGAGTAGCCCAGATTATTAGCGGCCATCACAAACATCTCAGCGTTGGTCACCGGCGGCCAGAAGGGAACCATGTTGTACCCACTGTTGTGACCGATGGGAGCATTCTCCGAAGGGTAGACCGCTGAATCTACAAGATCAGGCAGGATGTTCAACTTTCAACCACACACACACACACACACATCAAACAGAGATAGAGTGTAGTATTATTTTATTAATGTGTATCACCTCAACGTGTATTTTATGTATACAAATTAAACATCGAAGTCAACGGTCAAATGTCGGGCATGGTGTCTTTACCAGGACTGTGTCTCCTGAGCCACTCGTCAAAGATGGCGTCTGTGAAGGTGTGGAGCAGGACGAAGATGGGGTCGTTCGGGGAGAGGTGGGTCTGGCCGCCTGTTCCGTTCAGGAACAGGTGGGCCAGGTTGTGTAGGCTCCTCACCACCGGGTCGTAGTTGCCCTGGGGAGCGCTATAGCCTGCGCACACAGCACAACAACCAGATTGTGTCAGGCTGCGTTCCGAATCGCATACTTGTACTTGTACTTTACTACCAGTATGTACTACAGTTGCCCCTATAAAGTATGTACTTCGCACGCAGTATGCATACAATTGGGACATACTACCTTGTCATATTGCGCCTTGAAATTCAACCACATCTGTCGCTGTCCATGACGTGACATTCGTCCACAACTGACTTTCATCAAAACGCCTCCGGCTTGACTCGCACATGTGACATAATTTCCGCTGAGCACAGGATTGTGGGTCAGAATAGCCAGAAAAGTCTGCTGGCTTGCATACAGCAAAATATGACCGGATGTAGTAGGACATCCTGGTATTTTTGCCATACTGCATTCCATATAGTATGGAAGTATGCGATTCGGAATGCAGCCTCAGATCATTTTGGGGAAAAACAACTGCATGAGGGATCACTATTGCCAGTGCACACAATTCAGGTACAACAACAACAACATTGTCCTTCAGGTACATTTGTGGGAAATACAGGAACTGTGAGTGTGTATGCTGTAATGTGTGTGTGTATACAGTATTAAAAATATATTAAAAGCAATGTGTGTACTGGCCTGTGTCCGCATTAATGTATAACAGGGGTAATCAAGTAAAGTTCTAAGAGGTCCAGTTTGACAAAATGGCCTCAAGCCAGGATCCGGTGGTGATGTGTGCGTTTGTTATGCCCTCAACGCAGATTTGTTTCTTTGCATATTCCTATGAAATTGTTTTATGTATGTATGTATGTTACTGTGAAATACGCATGGAAGTTAAAATATTGTTGACTTTAGTTGTATGGTCCACAACTTACTTTGAAATCAAATAAAGTAGGCTACATTTCTCTGAACATATGAGACAAACAGGTTTAGAGTTACTGTACCCGCGGGGAGAATGAATACAGTAGGCTATAGAACTCGGTCCACTTGATGGAACGCCCTATTTTCAACATCTACTTTTCTTATTTTAGAGCACGGCATGTATAGGCTGACGTTACTTCTGTCTTATATTATCTCACTTCCCTCTTCGTTTGTCGTTACGTTTCTCCGGTCATGCAGTGTCCAACTCCAACTAATATTAGCAAGGAATCGCTCTGATAACTAGTGATGTGATGTTCGCAAACGATCCAGTTCTTTTGAACGGCTCTTTAAAACGAACGATTGGAACCGATTCGCAGTTGTGATAGCCGTTCTTTTTTCACTCAAGCTGTTCCCTACTACTTCACTGGCGAACAGGCAGGAGGAGATCACAGTGATTCATTGTAGCCTGCTTATTTTTTTTAGGTGTTGCGTGGATTACATAAGTCAGGTTTATTTAAACACAAACACATTTTATACAAAGGGTAAATCGAAAAAAAATATCTTGCTGTCAAAGCAGAGGCATGTGCCGCCCCCCTGTGGAATGTTTACCACAAATGTCCACACAAGCCATTACCAAATGAAATTATAGCCTAATCGTTATTTCAGAATATCCCACCAATAGAATATATATTGGAGGTCTAAGTTTGAATGATTCTGATCCAAATATTACCCTATCATCCTCCCAGTGATTATTTCCCAGATAAAATTGGTCCCCCACGGCTGGCTTCTTAAAAATAAATAAATATAAAAATGAGCCAGTCTTTTGAACGGCTCTTTGAAAGGAACGGATCCTCAAGATCCAGATCCCTTCAAAGAGCCATAAATCCCATCTCCACTGATAACACTAACGTTAACGATAGCTAGGCTGTCACATGTAGACTGGGTGACGTCAGGCAATGAACACACATATTCGATTGGCTAGCGACGCGTGAGATAGTAAACAAATGCCGTAAAATACTACAAAAGCTGCGCAGGCTCAAACTAGTTGCCTATGCTCCGTCAAAAGGGAGAAATTCTCATTAATTTATCGGGTTATAAGACGCAGTCCGGATTGGATGGCTTCTGGGTCCGGACCGTGGTCCGCCTGTTGGTGATGGCTGACGTATAAGATGAGTTTACAGTAGACTATGCCTACAGTATGAACTGTACGTCCATCGGTTCACACACTCACCCTCGATGGTGTTGCGGAAGCTCTCGGAGGAGGTGGAGTAGTAGGGAGGGGTGTCGAAGGTGTTGACCTCTAGGCAGTCGGCCACATCCTGAGGTTCGGGGAGACGCTGCACCATGGGACGGTTGACGTTCCCGGCTGGGTTCCTCCGGATGGGGGTGGTCTCAGTGTCTGGTTGAGGGAGGAGGGCAGGAAGAGAAAATGTCATTTAAACTTCACAAATAAACAGTAGGTTTCTTCTAAGTTAAATCAAACTTTATTTGCATAGCGCATTTCATACACAGAGGCAACATAGAGTAATGCGCTTTACAGAGAGCAATGGGGGAATGGACATAGGTCCTACCCCTACATACTGTATTATTCCAGAGGAAAGCAAAAAAAAAAAAACTCACCCAAGGGTTGAAAAAGTGAGCTGTAAAAATTCTTCCCTGACCTCTCGCAATGAGACAATCGAGCAAGCTCCTGGAAAATGTTTCTCTATTGGCTAAGAATATTTATAGAGCAATAAACATGGACTAAATACTTCATAGGAGACCTGACAATCAGTAATGTAACTTCTATATTTTCTTTCCAGCGTGAGGGGGCTTCAGACTGACTATAAACTCTTCTTCGGTAGCCTACACACTGATTGATTCCCCCTTGTTGATTTCAAAGGGATGTACATTGGTATATAGGGGTAATTATGCTAGTGGAATGTACTCTGATAAAACTCTGTACCACTCTAGTGTAACTTTTCCTCCACGCGGTCATCATGGTGTTTGACCCAGGTCTGGACAACTACAGGGGGACGACGTACTGTTGCAGAGGGTGCCCAGCGTGTCGTAGTCCTCCACGCTCTCGCAGATGACCCTCCATTGGGCGAAGACAGAATTGACGCTGAGGGAGTTCATGTCCAGGCTGCTCCTGGCGCCCATGAGGTCGTCTGTGCAGATGTCGCACGTGTTACCGCCGATGGCGAAGTTCCAGTAGGGCAGTGCGAACGAAGGGTCCTGCAGCATGTCCTGGGGGTCCACAGAGGGGTTAGTGAGGATTGTGACAATAGGCCAGAACGCGTGCAGCTGTTGCACGTCATGCAAAATATAATGCCCAACCACACTGGATTTATAGTACAATATCTATAAGAAAGCATGAGTAGCTAGTAGGGAGATATAGGCCCAATCCCAATACCCCCACTTAGCCATAGCCCTTGGCCCTACCCCTACATTTTGCGCGTTCACGCGTGGGGTAGTGTGTCCCATTCCTTTTAGCTTCTATATCTAGGGGGCATATTGAGGACTAGTGGACTTTCAAACAGCCCTTTAAAACGAGGGTTTTCAGATGCTGACTTTAAACCAAGGGGTAGATGAAAATTCACACAATGCTTTGCGAACAGAGGCAGTGATGTGAAACATAGCTGCCGGTGCCGTGAAAAAACATGGGAAAGTAGTCCAACATCTTCACAAATAAACATTAAAATGTAAAATCCGTGGAATAGCTTAGTTTATAGTAGATGCAAAGGAACATGTCATTGATTGTTATGACACATTTCAGAAAAAAACGCTATTCACGATGTCAACTGCATTTATAACCACATTTTGATGTTCCAGTAAGCTACGATGCAATGGTGAATCTAATCTAATCAATAGCACTTTGTGTAAACAACTATTTTTGAGTGACAGTTGATTCCATGTCCCGTTCATGAAGTCCGAAAAATAATCCAGTAGCATTTTGTCTGCACTTCTCTGCTCGTGCATTTCTATGGACAGGACTAACGTTAAGTGTAAACATGCTTCCTGGCTGTACAATTGATTAATCTGTCTTGTCCTGTCCTGAAATTTGGTCAGATGTGTTACTATAATATCCTATAGTCATACTGTAACACCCAAGGGACTCTAATAACATTCTGATTGAAGACGTAGCGAGTGGATTTCACTCCATATCCCTTGTGGCTCCGTTCAGAAGGGCCACTACCCAGTCGAGGGCACTCCAAAACTAGGGGCTAGGGCTAAGGGGGAGTATTGGGATTGGGCCATAATTCCACTAAACGCCTACAGTCTCATTGGTGGTGCATGACTGTGGGGGTCGGGGTGTTGACAGATTTTAGGCATTCAATTCAATAATTGGCCTGAAAGATTATTATTATTATTATTATTATTAGCCTATTATATATATATATATATATATAAATATATATATATATATATATATATATTACAAGTAATTGAAATAATCGTTTTGCCTTTACATCTATAGCCTAATATAGGCCTACACTATTCAAATATTTCAAATGGACTTCACTTGATTTCCAATCTGCCAAGTCTAATAAAGATAACACGTAAGATCTCTGAAATAGCCTACAGATGATGGTCTTTGTTGGTAATGAACCAATGAGTTTTCTGCTGAGTTCACTTGATTATGGCACGAAATTGGCACTCTATAATTTGTCAATGGCAAACGTAACGGACTTTCACTGTCAAGCAACGCTCACCTGCATGTCGCGCTCTAGTTGGAGAAGGTGGTACCGGTGCCAGGTGACGAACCCCGGGCCTTCGTGCGAGAAATCCACTCCTCCGAAACTCGGCTGGCCGGCTCCAAGAAACGTTTTACTGGTCGAATAGTAGTGGGTCCACACAAAGTAATTGTAAATAGTGATGCTTTCAAACTGCATCGTGTTCCCATCCGGCCCGAAGACCTCCTGGTACCGCCTGGTTGCGATCACCAGGTCCGGGTGCACGGTACGCTTGGCCTGGTCGAGCGCGTTCACGAACGCCCGCTTCTCGTCTGCGCTGAGCTGCATCACGTTTCTCCGAACTGCTCAAAGACCACAGGATGGTAACAATGAGATTATGTGAGGCATTCATGCGTTAATCCGAAATGAGTTTAATGAGGACAAAATAGTAGCTCAAAGGTGGTGTAGGCCTATGCCTAAACTATTTAGTATATGACACCAGACGTAATGGCGCGAGAATTAGGCTATACGAGCATATTTCCTACACTATTAAAAATAAAATGTATGGGCCTACATCATACTGTGATTTCAATAATGTATACATTATACGATTGTGTTTCCCATCTGATTATCGATTTGTATCGTCCAGTATCGTCTCCAGCAACATTTCAACCTCTTCTGGGCTGGCTGGTACCCACGCGTAAAGACCAGCCTGCGCTTGATCGCAGGGCTATACATGCTATTGACAACAACATGCACTAGACCTATATCTCAGGCAATAAGTTACCAGCGACTAAAAAAAAAAGTCGGCTGTTACCGCAATAGTTACGTTAAAGTTAATAGTTTACTAGTCTCGCATAGCCAGATCTATCTCCACAATTCGTTTACACTGTGCCAGCGCTGGAGAAAGGTCTGTCTGGAGTCATTACCATTCGGGGTTAGGATGGAGGGGGGGCTGTATTTTTTATCCCCAAAACCTACATCCGTTGAGTCAGACTAACTTACCAACAGTGACTGGCTGATCACAGTTTACCCCGGTCCACCCGGGTCTGCAACGGCCGCAATTATAACCGTAGAAGTTTCCATTGCACTGACAGGTGCCGTTGAAAAAGCGTATGGGCCAACGTTCCCGGTCGTCCCGTCCGTCGTGGGGGTACTGCGGGCCGTGAGGTCGTGAGTCTACTGATAATGAAACGCACTGCCCACGTCCTGTGCTGGATCCACAAGCATCGTCGTTGAGGCTAAAGGGAGACGGACAGCACCGACCACTTCTCAGCCCTTCTGGAGTGACGCATTCCCTTGGAAACTGTGCGCGCACCAGTACCGCGCCCAGCATGACCAGAACTCCGTACTTCCACATACCCACGAAAACGCCACCCAGACAGGAGTAAAATTATTATTTATCGACTCAATCAACCGGATTCAACTTTCTTGTAGAACACCGAATTCACATTACTCCAAACCGAGTTTTCGGTTGCAAGGCAGTGGACACAGTTGTTCTAATTGCCTCCGCTGTCAAATAAACCCCTTGGCCTTAAATACCGGATTAGCGCATGACTGCCCGCGTGATCACGTCACATTTCTGATCCACTCATGCAAACAGTATCCTATAGCTGTGAGATGTCATATAGCCTACCTATACAATTTAACGACATAGGACAACTTTGCAGGTGTTTTGAGTTAATTAGATGATTAGAGTGTGACACTCAGTCTAAAACTTCCCTTCTCTGAAGTAGTAAATGCTGATTTTCTTCACACTATTCAGATTTTTTTGAAATACTGTTTTGGGGGGTTTCTGGAGCTGTAAGACAAAATTATGAAAAACGAAACAAATAAAGGCTATACATATTTAACTTGTGTAATTAATCTATAATCTATTACATTATTAAAAAACTAATTTTTCCATGATATTCTTTTTTTTTTTTAAAGGATCTGTATACTGTGTAGACTATTAAACAGAAGAGAGACAAAAAACCATGCAGCTGCTTGCATTTCTGTACTACAGTGCTATGTCCACAAACTGGGTTCATCATGGTGTTTTTTCATAAATAAAAGCCTAAAATGTTATACCAAGTCCAAAGCATATTGTTATTAATGTCATGGACAATTTTATATCAATGCCATGGACAATGCTACCAATGACATAGACAAATAATTTAATTATCACCATGTCTTCAATAGATGCATGCAAATAAATTCCCCCTAATCAAGCAAGACACTGCGCTGAACCGCCTCCCGACATATCCAGCTTTACTGACCATTTCATGGAATGTTCTTCATATTCAAAACTATACTATACTAACCACAGTTTACTTGGACCAAGAAGTCGTTGCCATAGAGACTGACTGTTTCACAT
Source organism: Borostomias antarcticus (assembly GCF_949987555.1). NCBI lineage: Eukaryota > Metazoa > Chordata > Actinopteri > Stomiiformes > Stomiidae > Borostomias > Borostomias antarcticus. The sequence goes on along the minus strand of NC_140250.1, from coordinate 8,847,943 downwards.
TGTTGGTACTAACACAAAATCATGTACAGCCCACAGCTATCTGATAACTGATGATGAATGTGATCTGGACATGAGGTAGGCCTATGCCTGTGCTCAATACTCTTTTATTCGTCACATGCAATGTACGGTGCACAGTTACAGTGAAATGTTGCTCTTTCCCCACAGTGTCTAAACTCAATTTTGGGCAGGTTTGCGAGGTCAGGACTAGGATTAGGGTTAGAATTGAGATACTACCCCCCCCCCCCCACACACACACACACACACACAAACAAACACACACACACACACACACACACACAAACAAACACACACACACACACACACACACACCTCTCAGTTGTGCCTCCTCCCTGCTGCCAATACAATAGCTCCTCATGTGAGCTATACACCCTCGGGGGCCAGCATGTGAGGCTGGTCATCTCTTGGGGAGGGGGTCTCACAGGGTTGCACCCAGGATGTTCACATCCCTCTCTCAGCTGACAGTCATTGGACATTGTATTTCACTGAAATGGTGCTGACGTTCAAAGGTCATTATGTAGACTAATAGTGTAGACTATTCAAAAGTCGAATTGATCCTGGCAGTACTCAGTGTCCAGGTCACGCGGACTTGTTACTGCCCCGTCATTGTCCAAGACATTCAATACATTTGTGAACTGCAAATGTATGAGACATATAAAAACATTTTCAATATTTGACCAAAAAATCATCATAGCAATCCTCAAAGACTGGAACATGATTGGTGAGGCAGATGAGTTCTCTTTAAAGAGCATTTTTGATTCCTAGTAGTCATAGCTACTGTATAATTTCCCTCATACACTGTCAGCTTTGCAAAGGCAGATCTTGCTTTCAAGAACGAACTGGCAGGAATCTGACATTCCTTAAAAAAATCTAAACAGGCACAAAGGTAGGCTGCACTACGTACAGGCAGCCCCAGATGGTCGTTGCCAAATATAAAAAGTAGCTACAGTGGGTGGCAATATTAACAGGCAAATAAAGTGCACCAACTTGCAGTGCTTGCCTAGTACCTTTTTAAAAAAAAAACATTAATTCAGCCCTGAATTTACATACATGCACAACTGGGATGAAGCAGTTACCCTTTATGTACTGGGGAATTATATCTAACACATACAAGTATTACCCTCAGCCAGCCTGTCCGCTGTCAGTCCACTGGTCCATCCCTAGCCAAACCATACTAGGGATTCAGACGGATTTGCCAAACACAACGTCCACTATGTTCTGGGGGGGGGTATGGGTATCAATAGCAGATAAGTTGATTGGATGGGCTAAGCTGGAGTGATAAAAGATGGCTACAGTTTTAAGTTGGTGTCCAATGTGTTATCAGAACTAGTAAATGTTAAAGGTATCAGAACTAGTAAATGTTAAAGATCCGAAGAGGTTTTCAGTTTTTGTAAATTTTAGCAGCACCATGTGAACAAAATAAAGATGACTTCATTTCCCATGAGCACCAACGCTTCCTGTCTAAATATCTAAATGGTTACGTATTGTAATCCTAGTTATATGAGTCGAGCGTAGCTCCTATTGGCTTGAGAAACCTTAGCCAGCTATGTTGACTGAAGAAAAAAAACATACACGCACCTGTGCCTAACTAGGTCCGGTGTGCCGCCGTATAAGCAGGCCTTGCCCGCACATTTGCTCCTAACCAAAACTTTCAGCGAGCTCAGCAAAGTCTGCACCCTGTGGGGCTACGCTCCACTCATAGAACTAGGGTTACAATACGTAACTTTCATTCTATTTCATTGAGCTCTGCCCCACAGGGCAAGCTCCTGTTGGCATATGCAGAGCTTCACGACAGCACCATACACTCTTGCTGGACCCGTTAACAAAAACTGTCCAGCCAGGACACAAGCCAGGGCTCCAAGGTGAGACCATACCAAATGTTGGCCCAACCCAAGCACTGGCCCTTACCCGCCATCCTGTGCGCTGAATGCGCTCGGAGCCACTTTCGGGATGAAAGATGGATCTGTGAACAAAACAGCCTTACTCCCATCACCCGTGATGAGAAAGACTGTCGGCACTCTCAAATCACTAACCCGCTTGACCGACGTTAAAGCGAGGAGCAACCCAGTCTTAATCGAAAGCCACTTGAGGGAAACCTGCTCCATTGGTTCAAACGGTCCACAGAGCGCGTTCAAAGCCAAAAGCAGAACCCAAGGCGGCAATGCAGCTTTGTGCACATAGCGAAGATGGTGCACGCCGGTCAAACACGCTTGACTAGGGAATGCCCATAGACCATAGTCTTGGCAAACCCCTCATGACATGTGGAAATAGCGCACGCATACACCGCTAGACTGGCATCCTCATGATCTACCAGGTGTTGAGTAAAAGTGTCTCACTTGCCAGAGTAGACCAAAGAAGTGGAAGCCGTCCGTGCACTCTGAATAGTTTTGTTCATTGCCGGAGAGAGTCCTCTACCAGACAATCTCCGGAGAGAGTCCTCTACCAGACAATCTCCGCCGTTCAATAGCCAGGTCACCAGCAGGCCGCCTCAGGAGAACATGCACAGAAAGAAGACCTTGCTGTGAGGCGACAATACTAGGTACTGTGTACCACGTGAGCACAGGCTGGGAGCTGGGATCGAACCAGGGACCTTGCGATCCCCAGCCGGCTGCTCTACCTCCCGAGCTACATGCCGCCCCTATAGGTAACCTGGTGGGTAATGTACAGGCATTGGTATTAAAATGAGACCCTAACCCTAACCAGCCAAAAACTCCATGTAGTTGCTTTAATATCAGTACCTGGTACCATGTCACTAAAAGTATAATGTATAGAAGTGTAATTGTGTAATTGGGTCAGTGACAAATAAGGGTGGGAAAGATGAAAAAAGAATTGGGGGAAATACTGTTTTAAAAGCATGCATCAGGTGTGTTAATATGTGGATTTTGTTTTTATGTTGGTTTTATGTCATTTGAAATTACATTTGCACTTTTTTTTCAAAATGTAAGACCAAATGCACCTGAAAATGTCAAGGGGTGTAACTAGAGAAAAGTGGTAAATATTCAATATTTTATCTACCTAGAGTGTATGTAGGTGTACTAATAATAATCAATTGCAACATGTTACCTAACAATAGATTTTATCAGGGTGATCTCAAATTTTAATATTTCACCAGTTTTGCAACATCGAGTGGGTCATATGGTATGCTAAAAACACCTTGGTTTTTGTTATAATCTATGGAAATGTATGTCAAAATGGCTAAAACATGTTGTTACACTACAGTAGGATAAAATGCTTTGATAGGAATATGAATATAATTAATATTCCTGTATAATTTCATATTTTCATGAACAAACACTGGTTACACAATTTGACACAACCCAGTGTCAATTGGTGTAACCATCCACATTTACCACATTTATTATATTGTATTAATGATGAAATGGCAGACAAGTATCTGACTTATTAGGCAGGCCATCTCTGAGTCTCAACACAACATAGAATGTCTGGCCAAATAACATGTAGGCTATGATGTAAATGACAATTCCCCTTTTCTTGAAAGAATACTTGGAAATTAAATAAAACTGATTGATAAACAAAAAATTTATTCTTAAGATTCTTAAGGCTAGTTGTCCTTGTGCTGCATCATAAAATATTGGTCCTTGCCCAAAATAGTATCAAACAGAAAGACTTATAATAGGAATCATATTTGAATTAAATGGTGTAACTGGTTACACCATTTGACATTTACATTAAAAATCAAATTAGTCAGGCATTTACATGGACACCCAGCTACTTTCAAACATACTTTTTAAAGTAAATACTTGTTTTTATGATAAAGATCAATAATCAATGTTTTTCACTGGTTACACCATTTTCCTCTGGTTACACCATTTGACATGTAAACCTAATCATGCTTGACCATACCCTAAAATTTCAAATTATCTCAATATTTCTAAGAGAGTTACTAACCTTGACATGCAACCATGAAGAACAGAGAGGGATCCTTCTCTCTGATACATTTCCCACCAAAATTGTCTTCTTGTAGAAAAAAAAACTCCTTATATTGTGGTTACACCATCTAGACACTTATGTAAGTTGACCTGACTGACATGATTCCCCAGATTATTTATAATATCCAGAACAATATAGTTCCACTTCTTTTATTAACTTTAAAATAGTTCTTATGTAAGATTATGCCAAACTAGTTTATATGTTTGTTTTTTTAGACTTTCAGCTCTTTTGAGCAATTACAATTTTTCTCTACTCAGTTTTTATGGATACACCATTCTCTCAAAATGAATTAAAACCACAACTTTTTAGGGCAGGTTGTCAGAAAAGAATGTATGCAAGTAATCTTTAAGTTTATTTTCAAATTTTAACCTAAAAAATGTAAACTTAACCAAAGGGACACAAAAAACCAAGCGTCATGTCTTTGACCCAATTACAATTATGTAATAGTATCATATATGGTAAATACCTCCAAATAAATAAACTCCCTCTGATGTATTCTTATTGAAGCGGTATTACCCCAGTGAAGTAATGAGAAATATATAGTCTTTCTAAAGTATTTTCTCACAGAACAGAAAGGTATCATGCCCGATTTAATGATGTATTTACTATTGTGTGTAATAAATTACAGGTCAGATAGGGATCTGTGCTTTAAAAAATAGCCATTTTGAAAACCTGGAGTTCTTCTAGCCTGGGTGACAAGAAAGGGAAATCTTTTTTTTTACAGAGAAGTCACATGCTTTTCACGTTGTAGGTCATACCAGACCAAGTACAAGATCATAACAGATTCGTGCCTGTGAGGATTACACAAAGCTATAATCCCATTCTCATGAAATACTATCAAAATACTACCAAATTCCATACAACTATTGTAAACATCACTTACCCTGAAACTAATTTAGACTCAGGGTTCCTTTTATTTTCCTTTTATTGGAAGCCATATACACAGTAATACCTGTAAGTGTGATACAAATATTTCAAAGACAATGTCACTTATTTAGCAGTATACTGTACTTGCTTGTTGTCAGACTTGAGCACAATTCGAGTGATTTATCATTATTGCGATTTTCCATTAAGCCTTTGAATAATTGAAAAGCAACAGTGTTGACCTGGCACATCTGAAGAGGTTGCAAAGCCATTCAGTGGCTGCTTCATCTCTGTCGTTTTTATTAAATCAGAACAAGGACCTGATACGTAATGTCAGACTTGACATAAAATCGGTCCTATGGTTGGATTGTGCACAGCAACAATTGTATAATACACAAAAATAGGCACGCTATACAGGCTTGTAAATCATGATGTAAATTGATGGTGAATATTGTAGTTATAGTTATATATGAATATTGCAGTTATAGTTATTGGAGTTATAGGCAGATATTGGAGTTAGGGTAGATATAAATATTGGAGATATTATTATTGGAGTTATAGGCAGATATGAATATAGGAGTTATAATTATTGGAGTTATAGGCAGATAATGAATATTGGAGTTGTAGTTATTGGAGTTATAGGCAGATATGAATATTGGAGTTATAGTTACTGGAGTTATAGGCAGATATTACAGCTGGAGTTCCCTAAACATAGCAGTAGGGTCAATAGTTTAATACAAATGTTACAACACACACACAGATACACACAGACATACTGTACAGTGTGTACACACACACACACACACACACACACACACACACCATACATTATGATGACAAAGCCCCATGAAGCTCCTTGCAGGTAGAGATGTTCTCGGTATGACTGTTTACATGCAGCCCGTGTGGATTTGAAGACTCACCCAGAAAAAAACAACACTTAGAGTAAGGGCCAACACATTACTGCACATATCCTCTAGCCAGCACAGCTCTTTAATCCTATTTCCAACTACTCTGGTTGTGTGTGTGTGTGTGTGTGTGTGTGTGTGAGAGTGAGTAAAGTAAAGCGAACCTTTGCACGGTCTGGAATCATGTGAGAAGATGTGACTGGAGCTTAATGGTAATCCTTGCCTTTGGTCAAAAAGGCACAGTGGGAGTCATTAATGTTGAACTATGGGCCGTTCATATGACCACTTCCCCTGAAGAGGGGCATGCTTGCCCACCCGCCGACACTCCATCCAGCCCTCCTCCTTATTCCAGTCATGTGATGCCGGGAATGTCTTCCCAGAATCTTCCATGTCAAAAGTTATGTCCTATTATACATGAAATACTATATTCGTAATTAGGACACAGGGGTACATTTCTAGAATGTGCTGAAGCTCGGAAGTTGTACTCTGCACAATAAGGTCTGTGAAACAGATTCACGGTTCAGCTTTTTGGACGGCTCTATCCAACTACAGTGGGAACGTGCCACATGACTTGCCGTGACCCTACCTTCTCTCTACCCGACACAATGGGTCCGTGACCTCCTGACCCCGAGGCCTGCGGCGAGCCCCCCCCCCCTGCAGCTCAGCACAGAACGCAACCCCCTGTTCCACAGCTCTGTGCCGGCTCTCTGGGTCATCATTATGGGCCACTGCGCAGGGGGAAGCCTCTCCCATAAAAGACAAAGACAAACTAGCTAAGAGTTACACACTGTCAGCTACCGAGAAACTGTCCTTCACAATACTTTGTAGAGATTTGGACTAAGACAGCTTTTGGACTAGAGGGTATATGATGAAGCATGTCACCCTGTAAGTCCTCAGCAAAAATGTTGCTTCATGTAAGAAAGATCTATGTTCAAGCCACACATGCACAGACTGTGTTATTGAGTGTTTTACAAGTACGTGTTGGTTTTAAATGTTGTATGTGAGTCCTGTAACTCTGTTGAAAGGAAAGACAAAGACACCAATGTCTGGCAACAGAATAAAAAGAAAAAAAAAGCAAGGAAATATGTGTGGTTGGAGGGCATAACAGCAGCGATACGCTGGCCTGCTCAAAGGAAACTTGGTTATGAATCAAACAATCAAGCTTCACAAAGATCACCGGTTCTAATCATATAACGGTCACAAGTTACACCAACAAATAGTTGCCCTGATTATCATCTTCTACGCTGGCATTTAATTTGTATGTATGTGAGTTGGTTACATTGGTGTACGCATGTTAGGTTAATATAAAAGTCAATCAATCAATCAAATCTATATTTGTATAGTACATTTTATACCCAGAGGCAACACAATGCGCTTTACAGAGAACATGGACATACGCCCCACCCCTACATATTCCAGAGGGAAGCAAAAAAACAGTATCACCCGGGGGCCAGAAAAATGAGCTGTAAAAATTCTTCCCTGACTCCTCTCAACAAGGCGATCGAGCAAGCTCCTGGAGTATGTTTGTCTAACGGCTAAGAACACATTTATAAAGCAATAAATTACATTAAATTACATTTTCAGAGTAAGAAGGGCTAAAAACATCATAGGAGAGACATGGCAAACACAGGTGTATGTCTGTGTGTGCGTGAATGTGCCTGGGCTCAGATAGAGGCAGGGGTTGGGGTAGGGAGGGGGTAGGAAAAGGATACGGACCCGGGATAGGGGAAGGGGTACTGGGCCCAGGTCCAGGCCTAAAGCCGGAAGTGGACTGGTGTATGTCTGTGTGTACATGTGTGTGTGTGTTAACTAAATGCTACAACATCCACAGCAGACACAGGGGTATCTATCGGACTCAGGGTGGTCTGCTGGGGACAGTTGGGCATCCACTGGACCTGGTTAGAAGATAGGAGGGAGAGAGAGAGGCACTAGGGAGAGGGGAGGCAGAAGAGGGTTAGTAGCACACAGAGCCATAAAAGCAACACAGATATTAAAACAGGCAACCTGGAGCAAACTCCTGGAGTATATTTGTCTAACGGCTAAGAACATTTATAGAGCAATAAATTACATTTTCAGAGCAAGAAAGGCTAAGAGCATCATGGGAGAGGTATGGAAAACAGTGGTGTATGTCTGTGTGTGCGTGAGTGTGCCTGGGCCCAAATAGAGGCAGGGGTTGGGGTAGGATGGGGTTAGGAAAAGGATGCAGACCCGGGTTAGGGGGAGGGGATCTGAGCCCAGGACTGATGTATGTCTGTGTGTGTGTGTGAGCGTGAGTGTGCCTGGGTCCAGGTAGAGGCAGGGGTCAGGGGTAGGGTGGGGGTGGGAAAAGGATACGGACTCGGGTTAGGGTGAGGGGAAGGGGGACTGGGCCCAGGTCCAGGCCTAAGCCGGATGTGGACTGATGTATGTCTGTGTGTACGTGTGTGTACGTGTGTGTTAACTAAATACTACGACATCCACAGCTGACAATGGGGTATCTATCGGATAGTTTGCAGGTGATAGTGGGGCATCCACTGGACCTGGTTAGAAGGTAGGAGGGAGAGAGAGAGGCACTAGGGAGAGGGGAGACAGAAAACGGTTAGTAGCATGCTGAGCAATAGAAGCAACACAGATATTAGAACAGAACATGCCTGTTTCAGGGCAACCAGCTTCTGTACACATCTCGATATACATACAGTGCAAAGCAGGATATACACCAATGTATAGAGAGGATTCACAGGTAGGTTGGAGGCTGCCTTTCTGTTTCTCTAGGTCCTGGCTAGTGATTGTAGGCTAGGCCGAAAAGGTACGGAAAAAGTCTCAGTGTCTTGGAGGCTGTCCAAAAAACACTAGTTTTAATATAGAATGTATACCTAAATTATTTAAAGAGTCAAGCCTACCCTATTCTGTACATTCCCACACTGCCATAAACCACCAGGAGAGGTCACTAATGGCTCATAGAAAAGGTCTGTGCCTGCTTGTGTGCAGCCTCTAGATCTGATCACTATCTTATCCAGAGTTCTGTTACGTCATTCCTGACTGGGGACCCACTGTAGCCTACAGCTGTTTTCAAGCTGCCTCAAGTAGGCTAGTTGTAATTAGTGACTAATTTGAGTAATTAATTTGAGTAATTAGTTTGCAAAAGCCCCACCCAGAGAGGGACCCGTGGAGAAACCCAAGAAACATAGCTGGCCAGACTTTCCCTGATGTGTTAGTATGTGCCTGTATCAGTTTGCTGGGAAACTGTCAAAGTTTATCATAACAGATGCCTTGATCCTTGATCACCTTATTGGAAGTTAGAAACTATGAATCAGAATAGCCTACATTTAACACACTGCTGGCTCTCCGTCCATGGTGGTGAGATTTCAGTGTGTGAAAGCACCGTGGTGATGAATGACATGCATTTTGTTGTTTGAGTTACATCAGTGCATCACGTTGCCTATTGTTTCACTGTTTATGTGGACTGCTGTCTATGTCTATTGAATGCCAGTGTATGCCAAAGTGTAGAACCACCATTATTAGGATATTTGTCAATGCTCAGTAATGAGTAATTCATTTTGCACTGTGTAGCCAGATTGGGGGCGCCCCCATTGTAGGGAGCATATGATTCATTATTTATGCCAATTTACCTTATTATTTGCCTTCATTATTTTCGTTGATTACTGATTGGATTATTGATCGGAGTAATGGTTTATTATTGATAATGAAATGTGTTCATGTTAATTGTTTTCCCCTTGCCCTGTGACCTGTCTCCGTGGCTCTCTGGGTGTCACACCCCCATAGTGTCTGCCAGCTCTTATGATCCACACTTTAGAGGCCCTAGACTTCATACTAGCTTTATTGAGTTAGGTGAGATAACCATCTTCTAGATCCCCTCTTTTTCAACGGTTTTTCATCTAATCACCTGCCAAGTATTTTTTTTTTCTTTTTTTAAAGTGCCAGCCCTTTTCCAAACAGTTTCCAATGGAGAGTTCCCAGATGGTTGAGAAACAAACCATCTGGCACGTCAGGATAGCATTATCAACGGCCGTAGATCAAAATGCCTCTGGACGCAATTGGTTAGACGTATAACCAATCAGAGCAACGAAACATGGGTTAGTCATCGTCATCCTATCAAGTGGGTACTGTCACTGTATCAAACCCTCCCCATATTAGATAAACGGTTGTGATTTGCCCAGAAAATATTTTCTGGGTAGAAATCAGTCTGAATGGGAGCGAGACCAGACTGATCTGTGGAGAGAAACAGAATGTGAGCTTACGTGATCAGGATGGCAAAGCCAGGCTACTGCCCCTGCCCTGGCCAACTTGCTAGCTAGCTAAAATTTTCTAAGCACATCAGAACCACTTGGAGGAAGCAAGAGAACACATTAACGTCAGCGATAGTGAGTTGCTTGCTGTCTGTTCAAAAGGCCGTCTGTCTCTTTAAGACTGTGGAGCTGAGCAGACCGGGCAGCCAATCGCTAGCCCGCAACGAAGTATGCTTCACGAGAGGGAAGACTGGCTCCACTGAAAAGGAGTTGGCTAGTGTAGTTTAGAGTCACAAGAGAGAGTTTAGTTTGGTGATGAATTCACTAAGGTAAGGTATAGTTCAGTGGGCATATAGGTATGATTTGTGCATCCATGAGAATGTAAGTTGCCTACATTTGTTCTAGTCATGCCGTATGTAGCCTTAAAGGACAATGCTCGTTTTTGACAACCTGGACCTCATTTACAACATATTATAAGACGTTTGACTCACTGAGATCACTTTGGTGTAGTTCGGAGGCATGTAGAAGAAATTTAAAATCCAGCGCGAGCCAGTAAATCCATGTAATGGCGGTGGTGGGGGCACTGAGAATGCAGTTTCTAAAAATCTATTTTCTGCCGCGAAACGGTTGTTTTCATCAATCTTTCTTGATGAATCGCTAGTTGTGCTTACATAGAGCATAACTGTTGTGGTTTTCACATGCCATGATCTTTAGAAACGTCTTTCTAAACGAAATAGCTTCCTCACTTGCTCCAGCACGCATTCGCACAGCGCGCAATCGTTGCTCCAGCACGCTGTGCGCATGCGTGCTGGAGCAAGTGAGGAAGCTATTTCGTGTCTAAAGACGTTTCTAAAGATCATATTACAGAGGCATGTGAAATACCACAACAGGCCTATGCTCTCTATGTAAGATTGCAAAGCAATCAAATATATAAAGCAAAATCTTCATTGGGCCACTTTTTACCCATATTGTGCATTAAAGGGCTATAAGGCAGGTTGAAGACATAAGTATTTTATCAACCTTTTTCAACCATTGAGCATTCAATATTGTTTCAAGGTTGAAACTGACATTAATCCAACTACATTTCAATGTTGAAGGTCGGTCGTGTGCCAGCTGGGGTGTTTTGTATAGACTATTGAGAGTAATGTTAGTATTCTTATTTATTTTACTCTGTATGCTTACAGAACCACAAGTTGTACACATCTTTCAAGCCCCCCATCAAAAGACCTAATCAGGCATCAATAAAAGGGACTTGGTACTAGGGCTGTGACGGTAACTGCATTACCGCAATGACACGGTTATGTGAGGCCTACCGCAGGGTAAGCTCATTACCGTCATCACCGCAATTTTATGCAGAAAAAAAGTTTCTGGACAAACAAAACTTCCGTCACTTCAGCGCCATGCGCAAAGTGCAAGAATTTCTGTAATAATGAAACTTATCAGCTAGTCACTCAGATTCATGTGCGAGGGGGAGGGGCAGAAGGGAATCTAGCCGGAGGGAATTCATTTAAAAAATGGCCACAGCAGGTCTGGTACCTAAACTAAATGTGACTTCGCCCATTTGGGAACATTTTGGCTTTGAGCCAGACGACAAGGGGCAGCCGGTGACTTTAGAAGAGGCTATATGCCGCATTTGTAAGAAAAAAAATACCCGTCTCGCGAGCAAATACATCGAATCTAAGACCGCAATTTAGAATTAACCATCATGCTACATTTGCTAGGCTCGGCACAGCCAGCACATCAGACACCGGAGGAGGTAGGCCTATGCAGTGCATTTCAAATGCATAATCTTCGTGTGGAACAGAACTTCAGGGAGGCAAAAACTGTTGAATCAACAATTTATTGAGCATGCTTAACACAGGGGCCGAATCTCTAGGCAATACTGAATTCTCAGTGTCGTGACTTCAGCTTTTATCCTGGCTTCAAGCCAGGAATCACATGACAAACAAATTTGCATACAAGGAAGGTTCATTTACACAGATATGGTCACAAAAGGTCAACTAGTCTTCTGAATGGTCTTTGCATCAGCTGAGCTCTGCCCTCTGGGCCCTAGGAGCTTCCTGTGTCCTCCTAGGATCATGTTACAAGACTGTAGGCTACTCACTCCAGAGGTGACCATTTGCTATAGACAAAAGATCATGCTGACTCAGAGACAAACCCATCTGTTGTAACTCACATGTTAAACTCCTTAGATTAACACGGTTCAAACTAGTTGAGGTTTATTCATTATTCTATAAAAATGATTACTACTAGGGATGCGCATCGAAAACCGGTTCTTGTTGAGAGTGAATCGATTCCTTGGAATCATCATCATCATCATCATCATCTTCATCCGCTTATCCAGGGTCGGGTCGCGGAGGCAGCAGCTCCAGCAGGGGGCCCCAGACATCCCTTTCCCTAGCAGCATCAACCAGCTCTGCCTGGGGAATCTTTAGCCGCTCACAGGCCAGTGCGGAGATGTAGTCCCGCCACCTAGTCCTGGGTCTACCCCGCGGCCTCCTCCCAGCCGGACATGCCTGGAACACCTCCCTAGGGAGGCGCCCAGGAGGCATCCTCACTAGATGCCCGAACCACCTCAACTGGCTCCTTTCGACGCAAAGGAGCAGCGGCTCTACTCCGAGTCTCTCCCGGATGACTGAACTTCTCACCCGATCTCTCAGGGAGACCCCAGCCATCCTCCGGAGAAAACTCATTTCGGCCGCTTGTATCCGTGATCTCGTTCTTTCGGTCATGACCCATCCTTCATGACCATAGGTGAGGGTGGGGACGAAGATAGACCGGTAGATCGAGAGCTTTGCCTTTTGGCTCAGCTCTCTTTTCGTCACAACAGTGCGGTAAAGCGACTGCAGAACCGCACCAGCTGCTCCAATTCTCCGGCCAAACTCCCTCTCCATGGTTCCCTCACTCGTGAACAAGACCCCCAGATACTTGAACTCCTTCACTTGGGGTAAGGACTCATTTCCTACTCGGAGCGGACAGGCCACCGGTTTCCTGCTGAGAACCATGGCCTCAGATTTAGAAGTGCTTATTCTCATCCCAGCCGCTTCACACTCAGTTGCGAACCTATCCAGACAGTGCTGGAGGTCGCAGGCAGCTGATGCCATCAGGACCACATCATCTGCAAAAAGCAGTGACGTGATCCCCAGCTCACCGAACTGCAAACCCTCCTCCCCCCGGCTACGCCTCGATATCCTGTCCATGAAAATCACAAACAGGATTGGTGACAAAGCGCAGCCCTGGCGGAGGCCAACACCCACCGGAAAGGAAGACGACTTACTGCCGAGGACCCGGACACAGCTCTCGCTCTGGGTGTACAGGGATTGGATGGCCCTAAGTAGGGACCCCCTCACCCCATACTCCCGCATAACCCTCCACAAGACCTCTCGAGGGACCCGGTCGTAAGCCTTCTCCAAGTCCACAAAACACATGTAGACAGGTTGGGCAAACTCCCAAGCCCCCTCCAAGATCCTTGCGAGAGTGAAGAGCTGGTCGGTAGTTCCACGACCAGGACGAAATCCGCATTGTTCCTCTTCGATCTGAGGTTCGACTATCGGCCGGACCCTCCTTTCCAGCACCTTGGAGTAAACTTTCCCTGGGAGGCTGAGTAATGTGATGCCTCTATAATTCGCACACACCCTCTGGTCCCCTTTTTTGAATATGGGGACCACCACCCCAGTCTGCCACTCCTTCGGCACTGACCCAGACTTCCACGCAATGTTACAGAGGCGTGTCAACCAAGACAGCCCCTCTACACCCAGCGCCTTCAGCATTTCTGGACGGATCTCATCAGTCCCTGGGGCTCTGCCACTGTGGAGTTGTTTGACTACCTCAGTGACCTCCTCCAAGGACATTGACGACCCCCCATCATCTTCCGGCTCTGCCTCGTTCGTAGAGGGTGGATTAGTCGGGTTCAGGAGTTCCTCAAAGTGCTCCTTCCAACGCTCAACAACCTCCTCAGTTGAGGTCAGCAGTGTCCCCTCCTTGCTGTATACAGCTTGGATGGTCCCCCGCTTTCCCTTCCTGAGGTGTCTGATGGTCTTCCAGAAACACTTTGGTGCCGACCGAAAGTCCTTCTCCATGGTTTCTCCGAACTCCTCCCACACCCGCTGCTTTGCCTTGGTCACGGCCGAAGCCGCAGCCCTCCGGGCCAGTCGATACCCTGCAACTGTTTCTGGGGTCTCCCGGGCTAACATATCCCGGAAGGCCTCCTTCTTCAGTCGGACGGCTTCCCTCACCACCGCTGTCCACCACGGTGTCCGAGGGTTACCGCCCCTTGAGGTACCTATGGCCCTCAGGCCACAGCTCCCAGTCGCAGCTTCAGCAATGGAGGCTTTGAACACCGACCACTCATGCTCGATGTCCCCAACCTCCACAGGGATGCCTGAGAAGCTCTGCCGGAGGTGGCAATTGAAATCTCTCCGGACAGGCTCTTCCTCCAGACGTTCCCAGTTCACCCTCACTACACGCTTGGGTTTTCCAGGTCTGTCCAGAAGTTTCCCCCGCCATCGAAACCAGCTCACCACCAGATGGTGATCAGTGGACAGCTCTGCCCCTCTCTTTACCCGAGTGTCCAAAACGCATGGCCTCAGATCAGATGATACGATAACGAAATCGATCATCGACCTTCGGCCTAAGGTGTTCTGATGCCAGGTGTACTTCTGGGCATCCTTGTGTTCGAACATGGTGTTTGTTATGGACAAACCGTGACTAGCACAGAAGTCCAACAACAAAACACCACTCGGGTTCAGATCGTGGTGGCCATGCCTCCCAATCACGCCCCTCCAAGTTTCTCCATCATTGCCTACGTGTGCATTGAAGTCCCCCAGTAGGACACTGGAGTCCCCTGCAGGAGCCCCCAAAAGGACTCCACTCAGGGTCTGCAGGAAGGCTGAGTACTCTGAACTGCTGTTCGGTGCATAAGCACAAACCACAGTCAGAGTCCCCCCCCCCACAGTCCTAAGGCGCAGGGAGGCGACCCTCTCGTCCACTGGGGTGAACTCCAGCACAGAGGCGCTCAGCTGGGGGCTAGCTAGTATAGCCACACCTGCCTTACGCCTCATACCGTGAGCAACTCCGGAGAAGAACAGGGTCCAACCCCTATCCAGGAGTTTGGTTCCGGCGCCGGTGCTGTGCGTGGAGGTTAGCCCCACCAGGTGTAATTGGTATCGCTCCACCTCCCTCACAAGCTCCGGCTCCTTCCCCCCCAGCGAGGTCACGTTCCATGTCCCCAGAGCCAGCCTTTGCCGCTCGGGTCCGGTCCGTCGGTGCCCCCCGCCTTCACCGCCACCTAGTTGGCAGCGCACCCGACCCCGACAATTCCTCCCGCGGGTGGTGTTTCCACGTTGCTTATTCGGGCTGGGCCCGGCCGGGCTCCGTGGTAAGCCCGGCCACCAGGCGCTCGCATGCGGGCCCTCCGTCTGGGCCTGGCTCCAGACGAGGGCCCCGGGCTTCCTCCGGGCCGGGTCTCTCTTCCTTTTTGTTGTAATGTCATCAGGGTTTTTCCTGTAACCCCAGGTAGGGGGGCTAGGGGGTACTACCACTTGCCCAAGGTGGACCCCCAGACTAGTGGAGGGAAGGAGGCGTCTTACTTCTCCATTCTAGTTTTGCAACTAGCCACTGCCGATTCCTTGGAATCGTTAGCCAAAATCCTTAAAGTCCCAGTTAACCAAAATCAGAGATTTGCTTGAAAACACATTCTATGTGTTAGTGATGCATTGCTGATAACATGTAAAAATGGGATGAACCATGTGTAGTACTGAATTGTGAAGTTAGACCAGTTTTGTGTTTTTCACCAGTTTTGATTTCTGGATTTTCTGGGCGGGCTTAAAACGGTACCGGATGACGTAGAGCGGTGTTCTTAGCATATCCCCGCCCTAACACTATATAAAGCTAGAATGGATTTAAATCTTCGGTTCTTCTGCTCAATCTTGAGTCTAGAATTAGCTAGTTTTAACCAGCAGTCTAGAATTAGCTAGTTTTTCTTAGTTAGCAATGCCTATGCATAAAACTAAACGAAAATGCATCCTTCCTGGATGCCAGCAGGAATGGGATGATAAGGTCTCCTTCTTTCACTCCCGAGTAAAGCTGAAATGAGAAGCAAATGGTTAGCATTTTTGAAGAGCCATGGTGTTACAGAGTCTGTCACCGCTAGCGCCCGCCTCTGCAGCAAACATTTCACTCCCGAAAGCTTCTGCAATTATAATATGAGGCTTTTGGGTTTCACGGACTCACGACTGGTCCTGGTGAATTCGGCGGAGCCAACCATCTCCCTCCCCGGCCTCCATTCTCCTCCTGTCGCATCAACCTTTGGTGCCGACACCGCTGCCTTGTGTGCTTATAGCTAATTAACGTTATAACGTTAGCTAGGTAACGTAAGCAATAGGAAAATACACTGCCACGTTCATCTACAAAATGTGTCTTGACATTTATGTGGTAATGTCAGCTATGATGAATTATATGTAATCTTAGGAGGAATTATAGCTAACATTAGCTATGTAGCTTGTTGCAGATGGGAGTGTGTATATAACCTTAGTCTAGCTAACATAGCTAGCAGCACCGACCAGGCGACCACCCACCAAATAACGTTACGGATGATATATTATGACTATAAGCGTTAACTATACAGAAACTGCCTGCCATGTTTGTGGCACCTGATGTGCGTATGGGTTCACCGGTAATGGTTACAGTATATTTGTCCAGCGGGAGACCGGGAGGTGGGAGCGAGGGGGGTGGTTAGGTAGACGAGCTGCAGCTGGAGAAAGACGCACCCTCTCCCAGTGAAGCGGTGCTCGGCGGCTACTGGCTGAACATTCCAGTTCTGTTGGATATGTTGCGGGAAAGTTGAAGCCGAGTGCTCGTTATTCTCACACATAACATTGCCAACGAGAGTGGATGAGTCTGTCCCGATTATCAACTCCGGTAGTGTACGCTTCTTCGCGCTATCAGCGCTGTTCAAGCCAGTGACTAAAAGGTACATTTTAAACTACTTTTTCCATTGATCCCAAGGGACGACAGGATCGCCTGGGAGGGATAGGAATGGGTCCGGAGGTGGCAGGGAGAAAATAGGGACAGACTCATACATTCCGCGTTGCCTGTTTTTGTATTTTGCATCTAAGGGCAGTAACACTGGCGCGTTGGTATAGAGTAGCTACAGTTTTACCTGTGTTGTTTGTCAGGAGGTAGGTTAGGAGGAAGCATCTGTGCGTTTCACTCATTAGACAAGTGTAATTTCAACTCCTCTCTGTTTTCACAAAGCTGTGCCTTCCTACCACAAAAGAGACGGCGTGCCAGTGTGACAATATGCAGACCAGAGAACGGTACTATTTGACAGGTTCTTCCCTCCACACCCCCTCCCCACGCAATTGGGTGTGGCTTCGGTGCCTTCAGCAGACACGCCCCCACAGTCTCAGACCAGAGAATGCTGCTGATTTTTAACCGATTTTGAAGCCTTATTTTATATACTTAGCGACATTTTTAATCACTCAGATTTGGCTGGGCGGTTAATGACATGTTTTCCTGTGGTGTGTGAAGCTCATAACAAAAATTTGAACTGGGTTAACCTGGACTTTAAAGGAAAATGCTCGTTTTTGACAACCTGGACCTTATTTACGACATATTATAAGAAGTTTGACTCACCGAGATCACTTGTCGTTGTTGGTGCCGAGAATATTGTCGTCGTCATTCGTCAGCAACAATCCGATCGTAGCGCAGAGAATGTGAGCCGGAGAATAGCCAGTCTGCGCGCTGGCCTGTGCGCATGCGTGCTGGAGCAAGTGGGGAAAGGCGTGTAAAGATCATATTACAGAGGCTAAAGACCCCGTATTTGAAAACGAAAACAACAATGGCTCGCGTTGAGGAATCTCAACTGTCGATTCATCCAATCTGATTGATGAAAACAACCGTTTAGCGGCCGAAAATGGATTTTGAGAAACTGCATTCCCATTGCCCCGTCCGACGCCATTACATGGATATACTGGCTCGCGCTGGATTTTAAATTTCTTCTACAGGCCTCCGAACAACACAAGAGTGATCTCGGTGAGTCAAACTTCTTATAATATGTCGTAAATAAGGTCCAGGTTGTCAAAAACGAGCATTTTCCTTTAACGATTCCGTGATGACGTCGCACGCACAATGCCTTGTTTTGTTTTATTAGACCGCAGTAGAAGAGGCCAGCAACATGTCGTCTAGGCATAAACGTTTGAAAGTGTGGTTACATTTCACGCAACAAGATGACAACACGGCCACTTGCAATGCTTGCAAAAAATGTATATCATCAAAGGGGGGAAGTACTACAAATATGCAAAAACATTTGGCCACACAGCATGCGATAACTTTGCAGGAATGTCCCGTTTTTGATGCACTTAAGGGTGATGACAGCAGTGCAGCTAACATATAGGTAAAGGAAGGTAAACTCCTCCAGAGTCCCTGTCTATTGTGTTAGTGCCATTTGTTTAATTGTGTAAACCAGCTTTCACTATATGAATAATCTCCATTTCCATCCATGTAATTTAGATGATGACGTTCAGAGTCAGGCTCGTGGTCGGTCTGGGTCAGAGGCTACTTCTTGTAGAAGTAGTAGAATTGTTAATTCTCCATACAGTTGATGGTTGCAGACCTACTCAGTTCCATTTGGACTTCACTTGATTGTATTTGTTGCCAGTTGCCGCTGCTAGTTTTATTTTTGTCAGCTCAGCTCATATACCCTTTTTGAATGGAAGGAGCATTGTAATTTCTACTAGTCACATGTAAGACTGTTATTGGATTTAAAATTCAACAGATTAATTCATGTTTTATTTATCTTTTTCTATAGAAAAAATACTGATTTGTTTATGTCAGTTTTGGTGAATACACCTAAAAAAAACAGCACTGTAATTGGCATGTTCAAAGTATATATAAAAGAAAATGAATGTTAATAAACCTGTTTGTACTCTTTTGCCCAATGAGAATCGATAAGAGAATCGCTAAGGAATCGGATCGATAAGCAGAATCGAAAATCGAATCGGAATCGCTAAAATCTTATCAATATCCATCCCTAATTACTACATGACAGTTATACAGATGTGATTAATGTAATACAGTATAAAAATATACTACACCTACAACCTCAGGCCAGCGACAGTTGGGAGTTTCTGAGGCCTTTGTGAGAGGTGTGAAGTACCGACAAGACAGCGATCAGTGGCGACGGCTTACTAAAACAGTGACTCGCTACTTGGTTGAAGAGTCTGTGCCATTCCGTACCTCGAGAAGCCAGCATTCCAAGCCATGCTACAGGCCTTTGAGAATCACTATGTAGCCTACTTCCCGACCGAAAGTACTTTTCTCAAACAGCAATCCCTAAAATGTACATGACAGTCAAGGATGAGATAAAACGGGACTTGAAAGAAGTTGACCATTTCTCAGTGACGACATATGTGGTCAAGCGTGAACATGATGCCCTACATAAGCCTGACCCTACACAAGCCTGCCCTACATAAGCCTGACCCTACACAAGCCTGACCATACACTATCTCAGCACAAACTGTGAACTAAAATCCAAGTGCCTGGAGACCGTGTTCACGCCAGAAAGCCACACGGCTGATAACCTGGCAGAAGCCCTCAGGTCCTCCTTCCAAGAGTGTTCCCTGGATGAGACAAAACTGGCCTACATTAACCCCGGACAATGGGGCCAATATAGTCGCTGCGG
The DNA here is from genome assembly GCF_949987555.1 of Borostomias antarcticus. Lineage (NCBI taxonomy): Eukaryota > Metazoa > Chordata > Actinopteri > Stomiiformes > Stomiidae > Borostomias > Borostomias antarcticus. The sequence goes on along the minus strand of NC_140250.1, from coordinate 8,828,297 downwards.
TGTAGGGCTGCAAAATTAATCGTGAATTAATTGAAATCACTGAAGCTGCGGCTGGGAGCTGTGGCCTGAGGGCCATAGGTACCTCAAGGGGCGGTAACTCTCGGAAACCGTGGTGGACAGCGGTGGTCAGGGAAGCCGTCCGACTGAAGAAGGAGGCCTTCTGGGATATGTTAGCCCGGGAGACCCCAGAAGCAGTTGCAGGGTATCGACTGGCCTGGAGGGCTGCGGCTTCGGCCGTGACCAAGGCAAAGCAGCGGGTGTGGGAGGAGTTTGTAGAAACCATGTAGAAGGACTTTCTGTCTGCACCAAAGTTTCTGGAAGACCATCAGACACCTCAGGAAGGGAAAGCGGGGGACCATCCAAGCTGTATACAGCAAGGAGGGGACACTGCTGACCTCAACTGAGGAGGTTGTTGAGCGTTGGAAGGAACACTTTGAGGAACTCCTGAACCCGACTAATCCACCCTCTACGATCGAGGCAGAGCCGGAAGATGATGGGTGAGAAGTCTTGAAAAATAAATACAGTGCACTTGCAACGCAGCAACTGTTGGCAAAGGCCTCATTCATTGACCCAAGATACAGTGGCGTCTGGTGGGTCCCAAAACTGGGTAAGCCAGGACCAATGAAGCACGCACGCACAGCGCGCATGATTTTCTTGGGGCTGCGCTTTCAAAGCATTCCCTGATGGGCGGTTTCACAGCACCAGAAGGGCGCTGAGCAGTGGCATTTTTATATGTAAAAAACATACAGGAAAACTACAGTAGCCTAGGCTACTGATGTTTTTTAACACGTCAACAAAGGCCAATAATTTTAGAGCGAGCGAATAAGAGGACAATATTTAGGCCGAAACAACCAAGCTTTTAGGGAAACACTAAATAAACTACAGAGACATTATATGACAACAATAGCCAAGCACCACGAAGAGGAATGACAGGATGATAAAATACAACCCCTTTAGGGCACAGCACTCAATAGCCTATGCCCCTACTTCACTAATACAATGTTTAGGATACTACTAGGCTACTAGCCCTATTAGCCCACCGCTCCAGGAAGCAAAGTTCACGCTCTCGAGTGCTGATTAAATCTAATCAAAGCAAAATGCACAGCCATAACAACTGGTAATTAATCACAAAAGACCTACCTTATATCGTAACCCAAACTCGTTTAATCCAATTCATTTTGGAATCAACTTTCAACAAATACTCAAGATCTCCGTTTTCCATGTTCATTGATGCTAGCTAGATAGCTAAAGTGGGTAATTTGATTGACAGGTGACGTGAATGACGGGACAGTCATGACAAGTTTTGATTGGATACCGTCCGTGTTGAATGTCAAAATGTCAATGGGAATTCCAATGTAAGCACTTTGAGAACTGGCTTACCCTACACCCACTTTTAAGCATTTTGACAAATGACAGATTAGGTTACATTTCGACTGATGATGACATTTTTCGCGGTTTTGTATGTGTGGGCTAATTTGATTGGTTTATTTTTCATTCGGTCTTGATTTCCGTAAGCCAGAATCATTTTACCTGGCCTACAATGTTAAGTGAATGACGAGCTAGTAAAACAGCTGCCAACGGACCGTAATGTGGACTGTATTTTCATGAGGACTGTAGGGGGAGACGGAGCACTACCAAAACGCTAAACACTGTTGAAAATGAAGCGATATGGCAGAATACAAGACGCATTTAAGTCAAAAACAGTCTGAAAGTCGATTTTTGTGCCTTCTTTCACTGAAAGGGGGCGCAAAAAACAAGTTTTATTTGGATTTGTATGGGTAAACCAGGCTTACCCTGGCTTATAGGAGCAATCGCCACTGCCAAGATACAAGGACGACCAGCACGGAGATGACATCAAAGATGCACTCCTGGAGATGTTGGCACTGCCAGTGCCTAGAGAGCGGCGGATTGATGGGGTGGAGACGCGGCCATGCAGCCCAGTACCTCGATGGCTGGTGATGAATAAGGAGCAAATGCACCACCTCCACCCAAGAAAGAGAATCTCGCAGACCTGCTTGGGAAAAGAAAAGAACAGACTTCTGCTGTGGTCCCCAAGAGAATCAGGGCGGACATGGAACTCACTAGGTATATGCAGGAGGAAACCCTTGATGCGCATGCGGATCCACTTGCCTGGTGGCGGGACAATCAGGGTCAATTCCCACAGTATGCGCTACGAGCACTCCCTCAGAGCGTGTATTCAGTGCGGCTGGCAATATTGTCACTCCGTTGCGACCCTCACTTAAACTGGACAAAGTGAACATGTTGTTCTATTTCGTGGAGCTCCGCCCCACAGGGCTAGCTCCTATTGGCTAGCGAAACCCAGCTAGCTACATTGACTGAAGAAAAAAACATACACGCACCTGTGTCCAACCAGGTCCGGTGCACCACTGTATAAGCGGGCTACGCCCGCACATCTGCTCCTACGAAATTTTCAGCTCGCAAAGGACATCTGTGCGGCGGTGACTTGGTCGTCCCCGTCTCCTTTTGTCCGTTATTACCTTTTATCCATGTCCTCTGTCTCTGGCGTCATCTGTGCTAAACACAGCCGCCGGTGCGAGCCGGCGTTAGACAGGATTTTTCATGTAGGTGTTCGGCTCGAGTCGCCGGGTCTTCTGTGAAAGAGTCAGAATTGACCACGGCAGGTCTCGCCGCTACTGGAGAACCGGTTTGAGCCGCGGGGTCTTTTCCTGCTAGGAAAGCAGACGTGACTCACTCAGGTCTCACCGGTTCAGCTAAGGTAGGAGCAGGCCCGTCTAGTGACGTTCCGCTCCTGTTTATGTGTGGGGCTGGGACGGGCTTGTTACGGAGTAACCGCTTTGGTCCAGCTCTCGCCCCACGTACCTCTCCTTGCCCTCGGCTGTGATAGACTGAGTGTGGCGGGGTGGGGCCAGTGCTTGGGTCGGATCAACTGTTAGTATGGTCTCGCCTTGGAGCCCTGGCTTGTGTCCTGACTGGTTTTTCCCTTACTGGGGCCAGCAAGAGTGTATGGTGCGGTCGTGTAGCTCCGCTTATGCCAATAGGAGCTAGCCCTGTGGGGCGGAGCTCCACGAAATAGAACGATGGTTACGTATTGTAACCCTAGTTCTATGAGTGGAGTGGAGCCCCACAGGGAACAGACTTGCTGACCCCGCAGTCTGCTCGCTGAAAATTTTGGTTAGGAGCAGATGTGCGGGCGTAGCCCGCTTATACAGTGGTGCACCGGACCTGGTTGGACACAGGTGCGTGTATGTTTTTTTCTTCAGTCAATGTAGCTAGCTGGGTTTCGCTAGCCAATAGGAGCTAGCCCTGTGGGGCTCCGCTCCACTCATAGAACTAGGGTTACAATACGTAACCATCGGTTTTCCTTGCTCGAAACATGAAGACCGAAAAATAAACCAGCAGGATATGCCTCGGCCCAGTAAGTAGGCCTACGATTTATTTGCATTTTGAAAAGGCCTTTATTCAAGACCTTTATTTGTATTCTGAAAAGGCCAAATTGGCCTAAACTAAAGCCTAATTATTATTATTTTAAGTGTAATTTTGTCTAATTATTGCAGTTTAAAGAATAATTATTATTTATTTGAGTCTGTTTTATTAGCATTTTGAGACTGGATTTCAAAAAGGCCTTTGAAACAGTTGTATCTGCATTTTGAAAATTGTGCAATAAACAGGATTGTTTAGTTATTTTTGCAAATTATTATGATTCTTTTTTTTTGGGGGGGGGGGGGGGGGAATAACCGCCTAACTGCGGGTCAGGCGGTCATGCATTGCTTTTCACCGCGGTCAGAAAAAATCCATACCGTCACAACCCTAAATGTGAGGGTTTTTTTCTGCATAGGACATTAATATTCACTTTTCTGGGACCCCAGAAACCGATTTTAGGTAGGTAAAAACAGCATATGTGGTGCCCTTTAAATTGTTGAAAATTAGCATAATAGGACACCTTTAAGTGAAAAGCCACACCCTCCGCAACGTTCATGGCTCATAGTGGCTGTTTTTTACTTTTACCAAGTATAAGTATAATATTTTTTTTTTTTTTTACTTTTGCCAAGATGGAACTTAAGATATTGGTCCCTAGATTGTGGCTACCAAGTATAATGCAGATTGGTGAAACTTCCTAGAAGGAGATAGATTTGAAGTATTAAAAAAAAAAAAAAAAGGCTCAAAATCTGAGTAACCCGAAGTTATGGGTTTGTGAGGCAAATTAGTTTGTTGTGAGGAGAGGCATGTGTGTGCAAAAGTGAATGAGTCCAGGTCAAACGAGGCATGAGATATGCCTGTTCAAAGTTTGCAATTTCAACCGGTTGGTATGTACTGTACAGTATAGGCGATCCTTTTTCCTGTGGTACTGATACAATTTTCCTGTAGGTTTCTAGTAGCTAGTTGACCAGGTTGTGCACCCAGGTTATGATCCTTGAAGGTCCTAGATATTGTAATACACCTCCTACTATAGGTGGGGTAGACCAGACCGGCTCACTGTCGGACAGCAAGCACAGAGAACACACAACGACTTTGTATGTAGAAAAAGGCCAATTTATTTCATGGGCAATTGATGAGACAAAGACAGAAGTTTCAGACGAACTGAGCTGAGGGGAATGTAGGCTATCCAGGCTCAAGGTCAAGCGAAGTTGCACCAAAGTGCTGTACAATATATAAAATAAACTAAAACAAAAAACAATAAAGTGCACATAATCACAAAACAATAAAAGGACAGGACACAAAACAGGACAAGGGATGTAGGCCATCAGGCCTCAAAAGCCAGTGAAAACAAGTGCGTTTTAAGCTGAGACTTAAAGAGCCCTAGGTTCTGTGCGTGTCTAATGTGTGGAGGGAGGCTGTTCCAGAGCTTTGGGCCAGCCACCGTGTAACAAAGGGGTACTTGTGGTACTTTGTTTACCTATACAAGGTGCATATTTATCATAACTGCAATATTTGCACAAGCATATGTAACCAGGTATTACATAAAACCTATAATTTCCTGCTGAAACAAGTCTACAGGGTCTAGGATCACTACAGCAAGAGTCCTGGGTTGGAGTATGAAGAAGGATGATAATTGTGAAGACATACAACTATTTCCTCACTTACGGGCTGTGGGAATACTTAGTTTGAATCAAACTCCGGAAACACAGGTTTTAGAAAAATATTATTATTTTGAAAATATTGGATTTGTCAAAATCACTTAGAATCAATTAGCAACCCTTATACAATATTATTGTTCCACATCCAAAATGAGATGGCCACTCAGAAATAACAAAAATGCAAAATAAAATAAAGAGCCTAGCTGCAGCAATATCAAGGTTATTTGTTGTGCACAACCGTGTCCCACAGTGTTCTGAGCCACTGGTGCTCGGAATGGTCTTACTTCTGATTGAAGAGAAATCTTCCTAGTGTCCTTTGTTTTGAAGCAAAGGAGCCAAATGCTGGCGTGATGTCCAGACAGTCCAAGCAGTCCGCATGCACCCGTCACGTGAACCCACAAAGGTCCCGTCTCTCCAGCGCAGATGTCGCAGCAGCACACTAATACAGAAGCAGGATTTCAGACACACAATTCTGTGGTAGACACACCAAATACTTGGGAATAATATACTCTTTCAATAATTTCTCTATAGGCTGCGCAGCAGAACTTTCCCTCGTCACCCATCAATCATTTCTCTAAAACAGCACGTGCAAGCAGGCGCAGCTGTATAAAGCTAGCTTTGCAGAGAACGTCATGCACGAATCAATGCACACCGTGCAGAATAGTATCAAACCTGTTGCATTGAATTGCATTGCTAAAACATGACAACCTAAAGTGCAAAATGACAAACATCAAAATGATCATTTGATAACATGCACAACCTTCTAGAACAGTATTGCAATTAAACAGAATGCCCAGGAAAACGAATTGTCACTCGCATTGCAAAGAGTAAGACAGCTAGTTACGTTCTGTCGCTAGCTAGTACAATAGACTACATGTGGATTAGTCAAGTTATCAACAAAATACTTATTTTCAATACTCAAACTCAAATGAGCTTACCTAATACAGAAGCAGGATTTCAGACACACAATTCTGTGGTAGACACACCAAATACTTGGGAATAATATACCCTTTCAATAATTTCTCTATAGGCTGCGCAGCAGAACTTTCCCTCGTCACCCATCAATCATTTCTCTAAAACAGCACGTGCACGCAGGCGCAGCTGTATAAAGCTAGGGGGCGCTGCCGTAAAGAGATGTTCATTATACCAAATACGCAGCAGGCCTATAACTTAGATGAAAATTAGTATACTTTATGTCAAGTTAGTGTCTGAAATGTATGGTATGAAGATATATAAGCATTGATAACTAAACCACTTTTGTGGGTGGGTTACACATACATTTGCACAATATAATGATGAGATATAGGCAATACTTATAGTATTTATTGATTGTTGAATTGTTTGTTGGTGCACGTTTGTCTTGCTCAGCAGTATTGTGAACTTCACCTGAGAAGAGCAAACAAAAGATGTCATAAGTATCATAAAATGGGATTTGTGCAATAGGATGGTGGAATTTAACACATTTTAGAATTGTTGGTCAAGTACTTACCATGCTCTCTTTGGTCTGCAGGTGTTCGGGCAAAAGAGTCCCCAGATCTCCGAGCACCTGTATTTATAGTTCCAGGAGGGAACCATGTGCTAGAATTATAGAGGGGGGGTAGAGTGTTTGTTTGATGGGAATGTTTAGATTATTCATAGGAGCTGATATGTATTGAAGTAAATGTAATGTTGTATGATAATGTATTTGATGTTTTGTAATTAATAGAGATGTGGAATGTGTAGTGGTAATATTGAATTAGAGTGTTATTTGCATTTCCCTTTGACATGGTATGGTCCAGGTTAATTGCCTAGCAGTAGTATAAAAGGCTGCCAGTTCCATTCAGACACTGCTGTAGGTTGGACCCAAGCCCCCAGGATCAGCTTGGCGCATTGAAGCCACCATGGGCTTTCAGGCCAAGCCCGGTATTGCAAGTCATGTCACGGCATGCGGCCCAAGAACCCTTATTTCCCATGTTAGTGGATGATGATAGATAGGGCTAGAAAAGGAAAACAAAATTTTTCTGGGTATCATTCAGCATCAGAGACCAATCTTATCAATATAAACTTTTAATTCAATGTGGTTTTGGGGTTTTTGAAGCCACCAATACCGGTATCGAGCCATTTAAACATGTGCTGTGCACGAGCCTCGGGGACGCGCTGGTCGCGCGTTCGTGAGTCCTGCGAACTCGGGAAAGCACGTGACCATAGGAAGACCCGCCCTACTCTGCCTCTGATTGGATAGGAAGTCATGTAATGACGTCGCTAACATTTGCTATGCTTTAGCAATGAAGCTTATGATCATGCTAATCAGAACGTATGTCTATGATGCAAATGATCATGACATGTGGTTACTTTAGGACATCGTTGGAAAAGATCTAGAGGGTAAGTGGGTCAATGTTGAATAACTTGGCTAACATTATCTAATGTTACATTTCTTTATATTAACATCAACTATATTGATAGGCTAGGGAGCTATGCTAACGGTAGCTAATGCTAACGGCTTAGGGTTAACATTAGATGCTAACGTTACGTTCGGAGGTCTCAGATGTATTTCAATTTTAACAATGTTGAGCATGATCAATGTGACATTGTTCATACATTGATTACAGTCTGTAATCTTGTCTGGCATTATTTAGCTATAGTGGGCTGATGCTTGCTGCTGCTACTATAGCATTTGCCACATTATACATCAAATTAATCAAGCATAGTGTTATTACCTGAAGGCATTATTACCATTGCAAGTAAGCATGCCATGTATATGCCATGCCTGGAAATCAAATTAATAGTGTAATTATTCCCCATCATAGCTCATTGTACACTGATATAATCATTCTCCTTGCCTTTGCTAATACTCATCTCTTTTATCAAACTTTGTGCTAGGAAAGAAATCTGGCTGTGATTCGTCGCTAGTGCTCATCCAGGCTGTTGTCATCTCCCGCCTGGACTCCTGCAACTCCCTACTTGCTGCCATCCTGCAGCGTTGGCCATCAGACTCCTGGAGAAAGCTGCTGCTGACCTGGTGTTCAACAGCCCCATGCTCTTCCACAAAACTTCCCTACTCTGTTCTCTGCACTGGCTCCCTGCGCTGTCCCATCCAGTTTAGGACTGTGGTTCAAGCCTACAGGGCAAATGAACAGCTCCCTCCGACCTCCAGGCTGTGGTCAAGCTCTGCTGCCTTGAGGTGATTGGTTCCCCAGTTGCTCCAAGCCCCCCTACGGCAGATTGTAACGGCCATGGCTTTTTTCTGTCCTGGCCTCACAGTGGTGGAATGAACTGTGCACTGATGTCAGAACAGAGCCAATAATACACACTGTTCATAGTGAGCCTAGTTATTATTGATTAACTTGGACTGTTTCCTCTCTCCTTGTCAGTCATTAAAATATGTTCAGTGTTTCACAATACTGATGTATAACATTTCATTATTTTGTCTCAGACCATTTCTGAAACAATCATCAGTGTCAGTATACATTTCCCTCCAATGTTATTGCTTGCCCATTTTTAACCATTTAACTACTAGACTGTACAAACGAATTGCACAACTATAGTATTTTCTAGGTATAGCCTACTTCTCCACTTTCTCTTAATGTTGGAATGAAATGGCAGTCAAACTATGCAATGATGTTCCACACTGTTTCCACCCAAATTCCCAACAAATGTGGCCACCACACTGTTCAGGACATTCACAGGTCTTGCTCTCAGGGATCGGTAAAAGAAAGGGACATGGTTCCTCCATAATGTGCTAAGGCTCTGCTTAGATCAAAGGCTTGGTCATCAGAAAATATCACAAAGACAGTGATCACAAAACAATTAAAAACATGTCACCAGTGTATGCCTTAACCCTAGTCAAATTTCTAGTATGTGTGAACCATATACATGGCAGTAAACAGATCTTGAGTCATACAAACTGGAGGATGCTTGACCCATACAAACTACTTTAACTCAATTTCAATAAACAACTCCAAAATATGGCAGACAGAAGAGCTGAGCAGACTTGGTAGATGACTGGATGATCTTACAGAGAACCAAGGGAAATTGACTGGTATTAATGCTAAGAGTAATGACGGATGAGGTGCAGCTGGGCAGAGCGGAGACAGGTGGCAGGTGATGCAGGAGATGGGAAGGTGAGTAGGCAACAACCAAGCATGAACAGGAACTGGACCACTGGCTCCCCTTGACTGTCCAACCCATCCATCAGCGCCAGCAGAGTGGACACGATAGAGCCAGAGAGAGAGAGACAAATGCAACGCAAGGTTAGTTTAGTTCCAATCGCCCATGTGCAACATCAATCAAGTACGCAGCCAAGCTGAAGAACCGAGTTACATCAGAGGCGGAGCGAGGCGGTGGCTCCGTGACAGACAGGCCTCACCTGTGTATCTGGTCCTGTCTGCTGGAGCATACTGGGGCCAGCCGGTCTATCTTGTGGAAGAAGATGAAGGAGGGTCTCATTAGGTTGACCTTGGGAGAGACCAACAAACAGCCATCACAAGCTCTCAGTCAACACTGAGGATGATGGTCAGGTGTCCTGTCCAATAATTATACCCCCCTCCCCCCACCGCCACAGTTGCCCCATTGGCTAACCTGGTCAAAGAGAAGGCAGAGCTGATTATGTGTTCTGATTCACCAACCCACTTGCTAAGGCAGTCAGCTCCTTTCCTTATAGACACCTTTGTGTTTCCCTGCCTACACTCGTTAGTCTGCACCCGCGCCACTGGGGTCTTGCCTGTACTTGGGGGACTGTAGATCAGAGCACTACACATCTGTAGGTGGGGGGGGGGGGTTGGGGGGAGTATGTGAAAAACAGGGACTTCACAAGACAGCTCAAATTAGACAAGACAGCTTAAATACAGCTGGGTCTTCATATGTTTACTGGAGCAACGTACTGTAGTGTGATCTCACCTAGGAGGTTCTTCTATCAGGTGATCGAACACAGAGGGGTTGCTCTGCTTCCTGTTCACTGACTGAAAAAGCAATCACAGTGGGATTTAGTGACATCATTATGCACATCAGGAATTCATTATCTCATCTAGTCAGTCAAAAAATGATTTTGTCCTCACCAATAGGTGGCGCCTCATATCACTGCATTTATCTTTTAAAACAGCAAACACTATGTGTAAATAAGGTTTTAAACTTCATCAACATCATTATAAATAATCAGCCCCTATGGCTGGATACAGGCGCAGCAGAAGTGGAGGGTGACAGTACTAGGTTTTTTAGCTGGCAGGTGCCCGTCAGGCTCAGTGAATATCTGGTTGAACTGGTTTAAACTCTGTCCTCAGTATTAGTACTGCCCATGTGCACAATTGATTCGCTAGCTTTTCATTGGGATAGCTGGTGGCAGTGTTCTAGAAAGGTGGTCATGTGCGTTCCTAAGTCAGAGGACCCGGGTTTGAACCCAGTGTGGGCAAGTGTGGTGGAATCAATACACCTGTTACAATCGCAGGAATTTTATGGGAAGGAAGGGGCTTCTTTTTTCTTTCTTTTTTTAAAGGTTTTGTACCTTCAATATTAGACACTTAAGCAAACAGAAAAACACAAAACACAACTATAAAAGGCCTGGCTTGGTTTAAAGCCCACTCACCACGTCAAGGTGCAGGCCAAGAGTGGGGACACGACAATCACTAACAGACAAACCCTGACAAATACACATGTAAAGACATGTAAAGAAACACGTAAAAACATATAGACTATACATATAGGAGTAGGGAAGTTGTGTGGAAGAGCATGGGGCCGTTGAACACGGGATTAGCAGCAGCTTTCTCCAGGAGTCTGATGGCCAACGCTGCAGGATGGCAGCAAGTAGGGAGTTGCAGGAGTCCAGGCGGGAGATGACAACAGCCTGGATGAGCACTAGCGACGAATCACAGCCAGATTTCTTTCCTAGCACAAAGTTTGATAAAAGAGATGAGTATTAGCAAAGGCAAGGAGAATGATTATATCAGTGTACAATGAGCTATGATGGGGAATAATTACACTATTAATTTGATTTCCAGGCATGGCATATACATGGCATGCTTACTTGCAATGGTAATAATGCCTTCAGGTAATAACACTATGCTTGATTAATTTGATGTATAATGTGGCAAATGCTATAGTAGCAGCAGCAAGCATCAGCCCACTATAGCTAAATAATGCCAGACAAGATTACAGACTGTAATCAATGTATGAACAATGTCACATTGATCATGCTCAACATTGTTAAAATTGAAATACATCTGAGACCTCCGAACGTAACGTTAGCATCTAATGTTAACCCTAAGCCGTTAGCATTAGCTACCGTTAGCATAGCTCCCTAGCCTATCAATATAGTTGATGTTAATATAAAGAAATGTAACATTAGATAATGTTAGCTAAGTTATTCAACATTGACCCACTTACCCTCTAGATCTTTTCCAACGATGTCCTAAAGTAACCACATGTCATGATCATTTGCATCATAGACATACGTTCTGATTAGCATGATCATAAGCTTCATTGCTAAAGCATAGCAAATGTTAGCGACGTCATTACATGACTTCCTATCCAATCAGAGGCAGAGTAGGGCGGGTCTTCCTATGGTCACGTGCTTTCCCGAGTTCGCAGGACTCACGAACGCGCGACCAGCGCGTCCCCGAGGCTCGTGCACAGCACATGTTTAAATGGCTCGATACCGGTATTGGTGGCTTCAAAAACCCCAAAACCACATTGAATTAAAAGTTTATATTGATAAGATTGGTCTCTGATGCTGAATGATACCCAGAAAAATTTTGTTTTCCTTTTCTAGCCCTATCTATCATCATCCACTAACATGGGAAATAAGGGTTCTTGGGCCGCATGCCGTGACATGACTTGCAATACCGGGCTTTGGCCACTACGTCAAATGGCTTCATGCGCCGGTGAGCAACTTTCATTGAAATGAATAGGCAGCCATTTTCAATGCCGTCTCCAGTTATATTATACCTCCATGGTTGGACCTAGGTGAGCGTAGCTACAGTCATGTTGCTCATTTTTAACGTCTATGATTTTTCTACTTTTGTCATGTCCTGTTTTTGGTAAATAAATACACCCTTGATCGCACCTTTACCTCACCTCAGAGCCTCTTGTGCTGGGAGTTAGGCTGCTAAGCAGGTCAATCTAACACACCGCAAAAGCTCGGTCACCCTTGGTCTTAAGTCTCGATCTAGGGACTGTTAAAAGAGTCTCGGAGGAGGACCTCAGGGTTCTAGATGTCGCCCGAACTTGAATCAGTTCAGCCAGATAGTGGGGGGCCAAACCATGTAGAGCCTTAAAAATAAACATTAAGATTTTAAAATCAATCCTGAAGCGAACAGGAAGCCAGTGGAGGGAGGCCAGCACCGGTGTGATGTGGTCCCGCTTCTTGGTTCCAGTCAGGAGGCGCGCAGCAGCATTCTGGACCAATTGCAGGCGCCTCAGTGACTGCTGGTCAAGGCCCACATACAAGGCATTACAGTAGTCCAATCTTGAAGAAATAAAAGCATGGATGACTTGGGTCGGGTATCCCCGTCTACTACAGGCTATACAGTGGGAAACATGCTCCACAGAGCCACACCGGATTAGAGCAAAGCTCAGTAGAGCCACGGTACGCTTAATCAGTGATTCACACTTCAATGCGGCCAACACAAGACCCGAGTTACACACACACACACACACGCGTGGTTGGAATGTATACAGCGACACAGGACTAGGTGATCACACCTAGGTTAGGCTATAGTTCCCTGGGCTATAACCAATCCCCAGTGATGAATCGTTAGGGGAAATGTACTGTCAAACATCGAATTGTCTGTGTGCCTTGTACTAGGGACACTGAGCTAGAGAGAGATTAGATGGCTGCCTGTGTGCATGTGCTGTAGAGACCTAGGGGAGAAGATGTCAGCAAGGATCACTCGAGTGCTTCTGCTGGTTAAGTTATGTCCACAGAACTAGGGAGTTACATTCTTCTGGAGTAAGGTCCAGTCCAACAGATTGACGACCTGTTTGAATGCATTATCCTGGGCAGATAGTAGGTGCCTTGGATGACGGGGGCCCTATATCACAAGGCCTCACCGGGGATATCTCTGGGTAGAAGAGTGGTACGCCCTTGGTGCCCTTTATCTGGCAACTTAGCTGTTACGCAGAGGGGGTAGGAAGGAGTTGATTTGGAGAACGGCAGCCACGTAGAACAGGCAGGCAGAGAGGGACTTGGACTAGGCTGAAAGTGTCTATTGTATGCTGAACTTCTGTAATAAATCTGTATCTGTCGCCGCTTCTTATCCTGTGTTGGAGTGAATTATTCAGTGATAATTCATTACAAGAGAGACAATTAACATTGTGATTATAATTAGGTGATGCTGCATTCCCTTATTGAATGTAAAAAAACAAACAACGCAGAACAACAAAACAACAAGACATCAAAAGCCAACACCAGCCTTATCAGTTCCGCCCGAGCACTATTGTAATTAAAACGGTAACACACACTTCATACTATGCCTAAACGAATACATTCAAAGGCATATACAAATTAAAAGGGCACGTAAATTGCCGGTTCTTCCAGACCCCACCGCCGGGGTCGGAGCAGTTGACTGCGACCGTCCAATGTGACTCAATAAAGCATTTGGGTCTTTGTCTGGGGGAAGACCATCGGCGGTGCAGGGACAAGTTCTCAAAAGTGCGGTGGCGGGCCAAAGTAACACTCCAATCACATGGGCAACACTCCTAAATGAGATTCGGCCCCTACTGGCTCACTAATCACCCCAAGCCCCCTGGCTGACTGTCTCTTCTGTGCCGGTGACCCTAACTGATCTGAACACGCCAACCCCCAGGATGAGTGTGACTCCTGTAGCGAAAGTGAGTCTGAAACCCAGACTGCAGCGCACCTGTTCTCCCTTGCTACTCTCCCAGCTCTGACTCAAATGTCCTAGCAGAGTTCAAGTGCAAGGCTACAGGTGCAGCCCATTACAAATTAGGGTGAGCCTGCTCAGGCAATCACACTACAATTTCTGGGTCACAAGCTTTTATAATATTCCATGTCTGTTTTCCGGGGGAAAAAAAGGGGGTTATGCCCTTGGTACTATACAATAATCGTAAATGGAATGCACTTATACAGTGCTTTTATCCAAAGCACTTTACAATGGCCTCTCATTCACCCATTCACACACCAATGCCATGCAAGATGCTATCCTGCTCATTGGGAGCAATTTGTGGTTCAGTGTCTTGCCCAAGGACACTTCGACATGTGGATAGGAGGAGCCGGGATTCACCAACCTTAGGATCATTGGACGACCCGCTCTACCTTCTGAGCCACAGCTGCCCCAGTATAGGCTTAATATTTGAATAGGGAGACATCTAGCATGCATCATCACATGGCTCATTATACAATTATTATTGTAAATGACTGTAATGTAATGTAAAATTAAGTTAGCCCTGTTGTGACTTATAGCTAACTTCATAGGATAACCTTATAGCGACTGGGCTCTTTGCTTGGAAATTGTTCTCCCCTGTTCAGCATGTCTACCTGCCGTAGAGCACAAACTAGGGCTGTCCCTAACGACTATTTTTCTAACGATTAATCTAGCGATTATTTTTTCGATTAGTCGATTAATCTAACGACTAATTTAACGATTATTCTAACGATTATTTTTTTACTGTTCGATTAATATATCACTTAATTTTCCCAAAATAAATGTCAAAAATTCTCTTATTATTAACATTTCAGTATTTTATTCAATTATTCTTGTATAAATATATAAATTATGCTTCTGCACTGCAGGGCAATATTCCACAACAAAAAAAATCCTCTCTGTCTTACAGTCCAACATAAAATATAATATTATAAAATATAAAAGTTAACTAGGGCAGTGGCTAGTTGCAAAACTAGAATGGAGAAGTAAGACGCCTCCTTCCCTCCACTAGTCTGGGGGTCCACCTTGGGCAAGTGGTAGTACCCCCTAGCCCCCCTACCTGGGGTTACAGGAAAAAACCCCAATGAAATTACAAACTAATGGAAGAGAGACCCGGCCCGGAGGAAGCCCGGGGCCCTCGTCTGGAGCCAGGCCCAGACGGAGGGCCCGCATGCGAGCGCCTGGTGGCCGGGCTTACCACGGAGCCCGGCCGGGCCCAGCCCGAATAAGCCACGTGGAAGCACCATCTCCTCCTCCATCGTCCCGTGGACCCACCACCCGCGGGAGAAATTGTCGGGGTCGGGTGCGCTGCCAACTAGGTGGCGGTGAAGGCGGGGGACACCGACGGACCGGACCCGGGCGGCAAAGGCTGGCTCTGGGGACATGGAACGTGACCTCGCTGGGGGGGAAGGAGCCGGAGCTTGTGAGGGAGGTGGAGCGATACCAATTACACCTGGTGGGGCTAACCTCCACGCACAGCACCGGCGCCGGAACCAAACTCTTGGATAGGGGTTGGACCCTGTTCTTCTCCGGAGTTGCTCACGGTATGAGGCGCAAGGCAGGTGTGGCTATACTAGCTAGCCCCCAGCTGAGCGCCTCTGTGCTGGAGTTCACCCCAGTGGACGAGAGGGTCGCCTCCCTGCGCCTTAGGACTGTGGGGGGGGGGACTCTGACTGTGGTTTGTGCTTATGCACCGAACAGCAGTTCAGAGTACTCAGCCTTCCTGCAGACCCTGAGTGGAGTCCTTTTGGGGGCTCCTGCAGGGGACTCCAGTGTCCTACTGGGGGACTTCAATGCGCACGTAGGCAATGATGGAGAAACTTGGAGGGGCGTGATTGGGAGGCATGGCCACCACGATCTGAACCCGAGTGGTGTTCTGTTGTTGGACTTCTGTGCTAGTCACGGTTTGTCCATAACAAACACCATGTTCGAACACAAGGATGCCCACAAGTACACCTGGCATCAGAACACCTTAGGCCGAAGGTCGATGATCGATTTCGTTATCGTATCATCTGATCTGAGGCCATGCGTTTTGGACACTCGGGTAAAGAGAGGGGCAGAGCTGTCCACTGATCACCATCTGGTGGTGAGCTGGTTTCGATGGCGGGGGAAACTTCTGGACAGACCTGGAAAACCCAAGCGTGTAGTGAGGGTGAACTGGGAACGTCTGGAGGAAGAGCCTGTCCGGAGAGATTTCAATTGCCACCTCCGGCGGAGCTTCTCAGGCATCCCTGTGGAGGTTGGGGACATCGAGCATGAGTGGTCGGTGTTCAAAGCCTCCATTGCTGAAGCTGCGGCTGGGAGCTGTGGCCTGAGGGCCATAGGTACCTCAAGGGGCGGTAACCCTCGGACACCGTGGTGGACAGCGGTGGTGAGGGAAGCCGTCCGACTGAAGAAGGAGGCCTTCCGGGTTATGTTAGCCCGGGAGACCCCAGAAACAGTTGCAGGGTATCGACTGGCCCGGAGGGCTGCGGCTTTGGCCGTGACCAAGGCAAAGCAGCGGGTGTGGGAGGAGTTCGGAGAAACCATGGAGAAGGACTTTCGGTCGGCACCAAAGTGTTTCTGGAAGACCATCAGACACCTCAGGAAGGGAAAGCGGGGGACCATCCAAGCTGTATACAGCAAGGAGGGGACACTGCTGACCTCAACTGAGGAGGTTGTTGAGCGTTGGAAGGAGCACTTTGAGGAACTCCTGAACCCGACTAATCCACCCTCTACGATCGAGGCAGAGCCGGAAGATGATGGGGGGTCGTCAATGTCCTTGGAGGAGGTCACTGAGGTAGTCAAACAACTCCACAGTGGCAGAGCCCCAGGGACTGATGAGATCCGTCCAGAAATGCTGAAGGCGCTGGGTGTAGAGGGGCTGTCTTGGTTGACACGCCTCTGTAACACTGCGTGGAAGTCTGGGTCAGTGCCGAAGGAGTGGCAGACTGGGGTGGTGGTCCCAATATTCAAAAAAGGGGACCAGAGGGTGTGTGCGAATTATAGAGGCATCACATTACTCAGCCTCCCAGGGAAAGTTTACTCCAAGGTGCTGGAAAGGAGGGTCCGGCCGATAGTCGAACCTCAGATCGAAGAGGAACAATGCGGATTTCGTCCTGGTCGTGGAACTACCGACCAGCTCTTCACTCTCGCAAGGATCTTGGAGGGGGCTTGGGAGTTTGCCCAACCTGTCTACATGTGTTTTGTGGACTTGGAGAAGGCTTACGACCGGGTCCCCCGAGAGGTCTTGTGGAGAGTTATGCGGGAGTATGGGGTGAGGGGGTCCCTACTTAGGGCCATCCAATCCCTGTACACCCAGAGCGAGAGCTGTGTCCGGGTCCTCGGCAGTAAGTCGTCTGCCTTTCCGGTGGGTGTTGGCCTCCGCCAGGGCTGCGCTTTGTCACCAATCCTGTTTGTGATTTTCATGGACAGGATATCGAGGCGTAGCCGGGGGGAGGTGGGTTTGCAGTTCGGTGAGCTGGGGATCACGTCACTGCTTTTTGCAGATGATGTGGTCCTGATGGCATCAGCTGCCTGCGACCTCCAGCACTCGCTGGATAGGTTCGCAACTGAGTGTGAAGCGGCTGGGATGAGAATAAGCACTTCTAAATCTGAGGCCATGGTTCTCAGCAGGAAACCGGTGGCCTGTCCGCTCCGAGTAGGAAATGAGTCCTTACCCCAAGTGAAGGAGTTCAAGTATCTGGGGGTCTTGTTCACGAGTGAGGGAACCATGGAGAGGGAGTTTGGCCGGAGAATCGGAGCAGCTGGTGCGGTTCTGCAGTCGCTATACCGCACTGTTGTGACGAAAAGAGAGCTGAGCCAAAAGGCAAAGCTCTCGATCTACCGGTCTATCTTCGTCCCCACCCTCACCTATGGTCATGAAGGATGGGTCATGACCGAAAGAACGAGATCACGGATACAAGCGGCCGAAATGAGTTTTCTCCGGAGGGTGGCTGGGGTCTCCCTGAGAGATCGGGTGAGAAGTTCAGTCATCCGGGAGAGACTCGGAGTAGAGCCGCTGCTCCTTTGCGTCGAAAGGAGCCAGTTGAGGTGGTTCGGGCATCTAGTGAGGATGCCTCCTGGGCGCCTCCCTAGGGAGGTGTTCCAGGCGTGTCCGGCTGGGAGGAGGCCGCGGGGTAGACCCAGGACCAGGTGGCGGGACTACATCTCCGCACTGGCCTGTGAGCGGCTAAAGATTCCCCAGGCAGAGCTGGTTGATGCTGCTAGGGAAAGGGATGTCTGGGGCTCCCTGCTGGAGCTGCTGCCTCCGCGACCCGACCCTGGATAAGCGGATGAAGATGATGATGATGATGATGATGATAAAAGTTAACTTCAAATAAAAGGAAAAGTGCAAGTAATGCAGTAGGCAAGTTCAAGTCATTTTCAGGAGGAATACCAAAATAAATACCAACATAAAATCCTCTAATTAGTGCAATTCGAGTGCAATTCTAACCGGAATACCGTAACTATACCTCTCAGTAACAATAACGATCTCAGTAACAATATAACATTCTCCCCCTCTCTCTGCTCTCCCTCTCCCACGCTCCTCCCCCCTCCTCTCTCCCCCCCTCCCCTTCTCTCTCTCCTCCTGCCTCCTCTACTCTCTCCTGCTCTCCTCTCTCCCCCTCCCCCTCACTCCTCTCTCCCCCTCTCTCTCCCCCGCGCACCTCTCTCCCTCGTCTCCTCCCCTCTCCCCTTCTCTCTCCTCCTGCCTCCTCCTCTCTCCTGCGCTCCTCTCTCCTGCGCTCCTCTCTCCCCCTCCCCCCCTGGTGCGCTCCCCTCTCTCCCCCTTCTCTCTCTCGCCCTCCCCCCTTCGCTCTCTCCCCCCCTCTCTCCCTTCTCCCCCCTCCACCTTAGGCATTACTGTGGAGGAATGTGAGCATGTCCACATCTCTTTCTTTCTTTCTTCTCCATCAAATTTGTGAAGTGGTGCCTGGAGGGAAGTGTATACCCTGGGTGAAATGTGTTGATCATCTCACGGAAGCCTTGACCCTCCACAATAGCAACAGGTCTCATGTCCTTGACGATCATCTGTAAGATGCAGTTAGAAAGCTGAGCAGCCATCTGGGGTGTGCATGGAGTTGTGTTCTTTTTGTGGAAAAAGTCCTCCACACTGCTTTGCCTCCTGAAAATATTAAGCACATTAGTTAATTAAATAGCTAATGCTAATAGTGGCATATTTAAAAATAAGACTAGTTTTAATGTTTTCTCAGGTGAGAAAGTAACCATGTAGATTCCCAATATGTGGTCAGTTTATCCAAATAACCTCTGTTTTCGGAGATTTTAGCACCGTTCTTCAAAAGCTCCGGTAGCTTCCCTGTTGCCTAGCAACACGTGCTTGTAAACAAAACGCTCTGCGCCCTACCTCGCGCAAAGCACACATTTCTTACCACGTGTAGGCCCCTTAATTTCCACCTCACTGCTATGTTTAGCCAACTTGAATGCCAACATGGCCATTTAGAAGTCTGTCCATCACCACAACACATAGCTAGCTAGTAGCTACATGGCTAGCTAATGTTACTCTCGCTGCTATGTTATGATTTGCTAAATTGATGCTAACGTAGCCATTTAGGTGCGAGCACCATAATGACAATAGGCTACCGTAGCTAGCCAGCTACATAGCTAACGTTACTAACACCAGAAGACATACAAACTGTGGTGAGCTACATTGCTTGTGTAACATTAGCTAGTAGCTATCCATTTTTCACTCATACACGGCCGGAAAAGTGAACAGAAATACAACGGTGACTTACGGTGCTATCTTGCGGCTGTCTTCACAAAGAGCTCCGGGATGCTTTCGCTTCAAGTGCTCGTTCATTGCAGATGTACTGCTGTGATAAGCCATTTCAATTTTGCACAGTTTACAGAGCACCACATTGTTCGGTTTTTGTCTGAAGTACTCCCACACTTTGGACGATCGTGGGCGAGGTTTTTTAGCTGCCGGCTCTACTCCCGGGACCTCCATGTTTGTTTGTGTTTCCACTGGTCGCAGCCATGTTGTTTATTTGCGACGCATCGACGCACATTACGCAAGTCGACGTATTGACGTAGTCGATTACGTCGACTACGTCGACGCGTCGTCCCAGCCCTAGCACAAACCATGACAAAACTATATAAAATCAAGGTTATTGTCAATGTTAACAATAACATCAACCTGTTGTCCCCCACCTGGCGACCGCCGAAGGGGGGGAGGGTATAACATGGTCATTTTGACTTTCTTGACATTGTAAGTGCTATTTGCACAAGATGACATTGAAGAAACACAATAAAAACATTAAATATATCCGTTTTGTAGTTTTGGAGAAACTGGGAGCTTAACATTTTTAGTCCAATTTCACTTGGGTTGAAAATACTCCCCTTTTGTGACGTTTTTCCCATTCTTGACATCAAACTAAAGTTTGAAAAACCCGCCCACTCCCCTGCACTCGCCCCCAACAGAAATCTGTCTGGCTCACGCACCTGCTGTCTTTGCGCTATTTCACCATCTATCCAACACGGTAAGGCAGCTCTGAACCTTTTCTCCTCATCTTGAGAATAATGGAATCGTTGCAGTCTGAATGATGACCACCTCAGATTTTAATATAATATGTTTTATAACTCTAATTGTGGTTGTCATACAAATTGGGAAGTGTTTACGATGATCTGTCTCTGATTAGTAGTCAACCTACCCAATGTTAGATAAACGAACCATAACGTTAGCTGTAATTGGCAACAGTTTTTAAAAAGCTGTCTGATCAAGCTAGCTATCTGTCTTCATCCAGCATGTTAACGTTAGCTAGCCTAATGTTTGGTACCTTAGATAACTCTGTTAGTTATCCTAGCATGCTAACGTTATCTCTCAATGCATTTGCTTTTGGTAACGTTAGCCCTCCTGTGCAATGGCAGAAACACAGCGCACCATATTGTACCCTTCCCTGGCATTAAACACAGAATAATCAGGTGCAAACTGTGCTGTAGGTTTCCGGAGCGATAGCTTACCAGAACTGTTCTGAGTGTGCTGTTGAATAGGCCAATAGGCAACGTTACGAAATTGAATTAATTGGTAAGAAGTCGTTTTGTCTCCCCAAGAATCTCCCGATTGTTATCTCTCACTCAAACTACATTCGGTATAGTGTAGACTTACTGATAAATAGCCTATTGTTGTAATTTATGTTGTCTCATGTTTGGTATATGCAAAATAACGATGCTATTACTACAGGTAATCACTTTTATAATGTGTCCCCTTTTCTTGTAGCCCGATCACTAAGTACATTTCCAATACTAGGACTAGGGAGGTCCAGGTCCCGCACTCCACCTAATTATATTATTATAAATATGTTACCACACCCTGTTTTATGAGAAAGTAGCCTATGTCTTCATTTTATGTCATGTTGTATGTTAATTACCTCGGAAAATAAAGACGTAGGCCTACAGTACCCGTGCAGTTTTTTGTCATGTATTTATTCTAGAAAACATTACGTATTCTCACAATAAGATCTTCACTTGATGTACACACACCTGTGTACTGAATCGTTTGTCCTAAGGTCTTGTATTGCAGCATTGTGCTGCGCATAGAGGCTATTGTGATAAAATTATGACTACATTTCGAGGTGGGTGGAGGTGAAGATATTGAGTCAAGTAATTCATAATTTATGGTGCGTTCGTTTATAACTGGGAGGTGGCTTGCTACTAGGAATGATTAAAATGCCGCATGAACTCGCACTTCCTTGTCGCAAATTCAGATATGTTTCTCAGCCCCCAGTTGCCGGCTGGCGTCGATCCAAAATGGCTGCAAATATGATAAACGGTAAGTAAAAATATTATTGAGACACAATTGTGTGAATCGAAAAGACAATGTTCAACTTTCTAATGCAGTAGTTACTAAAACCTATCGTTATTAGCGTTCAGTGTTTTTTCAATGGTGAAGTTGTAACTTGCGACCAGCAAAAGTGATGAAACGGGTCCTTCTGGTCACAACCATCGTCTAGCACTCTAGCTAACATTACAGGCTTTTGCGACGAATGCACACAGGTCAGAGGTAGGTATTTTGCCACTTGCGACTTGCCACCTCCGACCACAAACGAACGCACCATTACAACGCCAAAGAATTGTAATTCTGCAAAACATTCTGAAAGTTGTGTAAGCCTAATCATCACTGCAGTGGCATCTGCTCCACGGAATGTTGATCATCTCAGCACCTCGATCCGACCCAACTGCAGGAAGCATTGCGCATTTTGGGATTAAACAGCTCCAGTAGCGATATTCTATTATAACCAGAGGGCATTACAATAACATTCAAAACGAGATCTATTGACTGCATGACATGTTACGTCTCCGGACTCCAGATTAGGCTACCCCTTGTCCGCTGTGCGCTCACTGAGTCTTGGTGCACGGCCCTCTGTCTCTCCAAACTCATCGATTATACTGAATCGCTGCGCTATGCGTGCAGTCTGCCACATAATTAGGGGTAGGATAAGTAGGCTACATGTAGGCTACATCCTCTCCCCCTTTCTGTAAAGCGTATTGTGTTGCCTTTGTATATGATATGAGCTATAATGATTTAATTGATCTGACTAATAATCAGTTATTGCAGTGCTATTCCGCTCGATTCCTTTATATCACCACAACTGACAGATGTTTTAAACAGACAGTAACATTTCAGTGTTAAACAGGCTTTGTTGGACATCTACTAAGATAAATTACGTTAGACTGGTTCATTATAAACAAACAAGCCCAGAAAATTGAGGGGTCTTCTATAGGGCAATATAGTGGGATCTCTGTATAAAAACGCCTAATTTCTCTTTGCAGGGGGCAAGGGAACATGCATAATGGGTGGGGGACAACATGTTTACATATGTACAGTGCTTGTTTGATAGTTGTGATAGGTGACTGGCTACAGGTGACTGGCTCCAGGCTCTTCTTTTTAAAATGTGTCACGAACCATAGGCACACATTTCAGACGGGAATATTGATCGATCAATTGATTTCAATGACTGATGACATTGATTGAAGTAAAATATCTAGTGTTTTATGGGTTTACATAATTGTAAGCTTTTACACAGGCAGTTAATAGGAGGTAAAACTATTCTGAAACAGTCAGAATTCTGAGATCATGTTCCAAAATAACTCACTCTGGGGCGACTGTTATTAATATCTAGAACTTACTCGTCAAGCGGTTAATTCGACTACATCAGCCAACTGTTGGGTCTCTCTGGGTCAACACTTCTCTGGGTTGACAATGCCAGATAACTGAAGTTAGGCCCTCAAGGAAGCCTCTTTGAATATCAGGTTACTGTCCACTTAACACCTCACAAGCATCTTAAATCTGCTGCTTTCCAATACGAAAGCCCTTCAGGTGATTTACATAGCAATCATTTCAACAGCGCCCAGTGCCATGACCTGGCGTTAGCAATAAAAAACTGAGATATACTGCCGAGACCGCCACTGCGGCTTGATTGCTTTTTAACCGTCATTAGTCTCGAGGGAATGTCTTAAAGGCGGACCACTTGGTCTATGGCTGAGAGGCGAGAGGGAGAGAGGGAGAGATCTCACTATTTCAACCAGGTATGGAAATGAGACTGGAGTCAAAAGGGAACTGTGAGAGGAAGAGTTAAATCAACAGGACTCAGGAGGCAGTCTGGTTATGAAGCAGATCATTGCCGACGGCTGTGGTAATTAGCAGTCGTGATACTTAAGCTGCAGGATGGACTGGAGAAATTACTGGATCGGAAGCTTGCATCGGCCTGGGCCAGTTATGCAGGAAACGCCAAGAGAATGAGGAAAGGGAGTTAGGTTGTGTAGAGGTTTCCATTCATCAGATTCAGATCCTGTTTAGAGACCGCCTATTCCAAAGCTGCATCCGGTACTGCCTGGGTACTGTGCATCCTGTTTCGTATTAGGCTGCATCTTGTTTTGTGTAAGGTGTCATCCAGTTTTGTATCCGGTTTGCCGCCACAAGATGAAATAAAACATGAACAATACAAACAAGGTATTCCAAGAAGCTACTCGAAGAAACTTCCCAGATCATCCGGATACACGAAGCCACTACAGAGGTTTTGCATCAGAAATTTAATTGCCAAGTTTTTTGGAGCACTGTTGGATTCCTCGGCACATCCGACTGTACTTCGCATCATACTTAAACAAGGATGTACTGTATTGTAGAGTTGTAGGAACTGAACAATAATCTCCATGGTGATAGGGTCCAAATGGATGGTGGACGTTGTGAGGAGATGTCTGTGACCCCAAAATATTTGGGGTCCCAGTGGTGCTGAATTTACATTTCTAGTCCCTATAGGGATAGTTTGACATGCAAAAATTATAATATATGACTATAAATCTCTTGCCAGGGTTTTTGTTAAATGTGATAGTCCTTATCTAGGTTATGCTTTCATGGCATCTCTTTATACATTTACAGTTTCCTTGGGTGCGCAGATATCTTTCTCGTTTATAGGATGATTAATGATGATTACGTATTGTAACCCTAGTTCTATTGGTGGAACGGAGCCCCACAGGGCTAGCTCCTATTGGCTTGTGAAACCTAGCCAGCTAAAACTGACTGAAGAAAAAAAAACATACACACACCTGTGCCCAACCAGGCCTGGTGCACTATTGTATAAGTTGTGCTCCTAACCAAAACTTTTAGCAAGCAGACTGAGGGTTCAGCAAAGCAGCAGACTGAGGATTCAGTCAGCGAGCAGACTGAGGGTTCAGCGATTGAGGCTCTAGGCACAAAGATGGACACTGAAACAACGGCTCTTCGTAGCCTCCATCCGCCAAGAGTTGCACGCAACCGTCAGCCCACGAGAGTCTGCCAGAGTCTGGCGCATGACATAGAGCAGTCTGCTACGGAGTGGAGCTCGTCGGTAGCGAAGTGAAGTTGTTTTTTTGGGATATTCCAGTTGGATATTCAAGGTGAACTTCAGCGACTCTTTGACGCTTATTTCGCCGACTCTACCCTACAAATTACCATTTTATTACTTTTTTCAAATCTTAGATTTTCAATAGCTCTGGTACCACGTGACTCAAAAACACCAAAATAGACTCATTGTTCAGGGATACACGAGATACACCTTTCATTTTCACCAATTTCATCTCACATTATTTTATATGAATTTTTATCTTCCATTTTTTACCTTTTCTTTTCAATAGCTCTGGGACCACGTGAACTTAAGACCCCAAGATAGGCTCGTATTGTTCAGGGACATTGGCTGCACGAGGTACACCTTTTATTTTGTCCAATTTCATCTCACATTATTTTATATGAATTTTTATCTCCATTTTTAGACTTTTTCTTTTCAATAGCTCTGGGACCACATGACCGAATGACCCCAAAATAGGCTCATATTGTTCAGCGACATTATATGCACGAGATACACCTTTTATTTTGTCCAATTTTATCTCACATTATTTTATATGAATTTTAATTGTCATTTTTAGACCTTTTCTTTTCAATAGCTCTGGAACCACGTGACCAAAACACCCCAAAATAGGCTCATATTGTTCAGGGACGTTGTCTGAATGAGAGACACCTTTTATTTTGTCCAATTTAATATCACATTATTTTATATGAATTTTTAATTGTCATTTTTAGACCTTTTATTTTCAATAGCTCTGGGACCATGTGACCGAATGACCCCAAAATAGGCTCATATTGTTCAGGGACCTTGCCTGATTGAGATGCACCTTTTATTTTCTCCAATTATTTCTCACATTATTTTATATGCATTTTAATTGTCATTTTTAGACCTTTTCTTTTCAATAGCTCTGGGACCACGTGATCAAAACACCCCAAAATAGGCTCTTATTGGCTAGGCTAATAGCCTAATAGGCTAAAAATGACAATTAAAAAATAATTTAAATAATGTGATATTAAATTGGACAAAATAAAAGGTGTATCTCATTCAGACAACGTCCCTGAACAATAGTCTCCTTTTAATCCTAATCTGAGATTGCAGGAAGCAGTAGGTCGTATAGGACACAGTACCACAAATGTGGCACCAGGTAACCACATTTTTACATAACTTCTATAACATCCAGTGACAAACACAAACTAGGGCTGCTAGCAGCATTAAGCGGGCCCTTGCACCCCACGCGTGTCAGGGTGCGGCGCCGTTAAAAGGTGTGCTATTTCTGTGTCCAGTACTGAGAGAAACTTTTGATAGACAACTTTAGACAACCTTAGACAATTTTGATCATACTAGCAAAAAGACAATACCGCAGCAATGAAGTACAGGTGCACAGAAACTACAGATCACAGAAATAAAATCAATTTGACTAGCAACTACACACAAGGTGTGGGGTGCAGGCAAATGCACTCTCACACACACCCCTCTGAGAAGAGGACTGGCCAGAGAGTGTCCTTAGAGGAAAGGCCGCAAATCAAAGTTCAAATGCTTTAAAGTCGCACAGAAACGGACGTTTGAGATCATCTAACTTCCGTAGTTTGACGTATTTCCGACGCAAACAAGCTATGAGGGTGGGACAGGCGTTTAGAGGAATTTGATTGGAACATTGACAAGTGGACGGGTTTTAAGAACTTTGGACAGATTCGATAGAAGGATAGCGTTGATTGACGGGTGGATGTCGTGAGATTATTGGCCTAAAATCTAAGGTACCTGTTGTCGTCATTGCACGTGACCTACCGTTTTCCGGGGAAGTAAGAAATTATATACTTTGATATAAGATTACAATAAAAGTAGAATTTTGAAAATGTTTTGGCGTTGAATAGGTGAACAGTATGACAAATTATGTGAACCAAAATGGGACAGAATGCTTTTTTCATTTCAGTGCGACTTTCAAGCAGGCTTGTGGTTATGTGTATGTGGCCTACACACACACACACACGCACACACACACACACGCACACACCCCCAGCAGGACACAAAGCTTATCAACTGCAACCGACGCCTTACGAGAGAAAACACTGCCGCTCAAGCTTGACTGTCCCATTCGTTCCAGTAGCTCTTAATCTACAAGGTAACAAGACAGATTCGTCACAGCACATCGTTCCATTCCGAGCCAAGAGAAGTCCTGCGACGCCCCCATAAAGCAAATTTTGCGCTGGGAAGAATTCCACAGAAAGCAGACGTGTCCTCTTCCATTCCCCCTCATTTCCAAATCTGCCTTTCTGCACATTTCTGCTCCTCAAGCTCTGATATGACGGAGCGCCCAGAGAATATGATTCACCTGCTCTACCTCTGTGGCTAGGTCCACACTAGATACTCATTTGTTAGCAGTCCAATATGACACACAGCCAAATGTATTCCATTTGTTATGTGTGCAGGGGTGACGACCGGTGGAAATGTTCTTGTTAATTTAATGCCTATTGAGACAGAAAATTGGATGTACTTCAGGGGCCCGTGATGAGTGCCTTGTCTCCCAAGCTGCCGATTTCTGCCAGAGATTAATTAAAATGAAATTTCGGCGGAACCTGTGACAGTCGCCTGTCTCCCATTCATATTTCTTCATAATTAGAATGAGGGAAGCATCTCAGGAGCTGGAGGAGCCAGAGGGGATTCTTTGAGATGTGCATTGGGAGTGCCAAGCCATTCACCAGGAACCACTTGTGCTCTTTTGAACACTGAGCATGCAGGATAGGGGATAGGAATGTTTGGGTGGGGGTTTGGCTTAGAGATTTGTGACGACATGCCTGGGCCGCGTTTCCCATAGCCATCGTAGTGCTACACGCTAAAGTCTTTTGAAATTGTATTGAGCCAAATAAAATATAGGGACTATCCATAATATAAATTCAACACTTTCTTATGTAAATGATTAACATTTTCTTATGTAAAGGAGAAATACCCCCCCACTATATAGGATACCAACAGATATTAAGCAAATTGATTAATCCAATGAGGCTTTCTATACCCACACAGGTAGCCTAATTAATCAAGGTCCCCTTCTATTTAGTGTGTCACAGCCAACTCGTGCTTCGTGTTAGGCCAATAGCTGCATTAAAACAATATTGTGTTTAATTCATGAGTAGCGTATTGTGTCATGTAGGAAATTTGGAAATGCCTATCATTTCCTACCTGACAGGATGCGCTACCGATGAATTGAACATAAAATAATGGGTGGTAGGTCATCCTGAGGAGGTCGGCTATATGACAACTTTTCAGAACACCGGGTGAACAAAATCAGTCACTCATTTAGCTATCATCATTATAATTTTTTTATAATATTTTTTGATAATCTGGGAAAGACTTGTAGGAAAAAATGTCCTTTCGCCAAGGTATACCTTAAGAAGCGTCGTAGATCACCCTACATCATATCTGGGAAATGCAGTCCTGGTTGAGTGGATGCTTTAAGAGGATGTTCATGTTAGTCACTGTAATTGCAATGCTCAGTCACTTTGTCTAAAAATTTTTGTTATCGGGCAGAATAAATACAACAAGGAATACAGAGCAACAGTGTATTTTTTTTCAGACCAAGTCAACCCTACAGACCTACAGGACAGGGCTTCTTATTTTGCGATTTGTTGGTAGGTGAGAACAGAATCTATGAACACTGAAGAGCAGCCGTACTTCAACTCTACAGATGCATAATATTATATGATTGAAATACTGACAATAATATTTGCATCATTTGTAATATCTTTCAATGATTGTTTTCAGTATGTTACAAAGCGAGAGCTGTCTTTGCCCTGATGCGCTGGTCCAGCTCAGACAATTCTGTTCTTAGAGAATTCTGTGCGCACTTCTCCTGAGTTCACTGAACCAGTAATAGCATCCCAAATATTTTTGTTATTTTATATCCACTACTGATGCTACTAAAAAGTGACTTTGCCGAGTGCCGCCTCTTTCTGAAGAGTTGAGCGCCCGTAGCGGCTGCCCAAAACAGGCGGAGCACCGTTTACGCCAGGCACTTTCTCTACAGGCAGCCGCCAGCGCTCGCTCTACAATCGGGGTGGAAAAGACAGTGGAGCTCGGAAAAAGAAACAAGCCCAACAGCATTTCACCAGGTGCTGTAACTTGGCTGTCTGCGGTTTTCTGACATCAAGAAAGGGTACACATAATTACAGACCATTTCAGTGTTGTCAAGATTTTTCTATACAGGGAGAAACGGTTCAAACAAACTGGTTCTTTACCTTTCTCTCCAGACAGGAGATTAGGGACTGTCACCACGGTGATTTGGGTTGGACCCAAATGTCTGTCTTCCCAGTGTTGTCTTCTCTATTTGAAGAGGCCTGTGTGCATGGTTAAAAACAAAGGCTCATTCACTATTCAAATACATTTGTAAGCTCAGAGTCCCATACTTAACTTCAGTAGTGTTACAAATGTAGATACTGAAGGTTGTTCTGTATGAATCAATCAAGCAACATGAAATCGAGGTAAAGCCGATTGAGAAAATCTCCCATTACCCACACATTCACAAAATGGCAACACTGTTTTTCCATCACCAACACCCTCTAGCGAGGTAACACTCAGTACAACAAAGGGAACAGAAGCCATTTAAGAAGCATTCTTCTGCCCCTCATTGTGATAGGGACTGTAAGGACTGAGCGTGCTGCAGATTGTTTATCTTACAGACATGGCAACCACAGGACATGGCAACCACAGGGGAGCTTGGTGTCCCTCTTGGGGACTAAGGTGTTGACAGATTATTTCAGACGTGAACATTTCTAGCACTGATCCAGGAACGACTATCAAAGCAGTGGCAGAGTGAGAGAGGATGGAGAGAGAGAGCAGGGGGCAGCACTATTTCCCTGGTCAGCAGCGGTCAGTCTGGAGGCCGGGAGCAATTTCAGGGGAAATGGGAGGGATGGAGTCGCTCTGACCCGGCTGAGGCAGGTCACCGTGATCTGGGGAGCAGAGGGGACCACGGGAGGAATCGGGACGGGAGGTGTGAGGTGTGCAGGGAAGTGGAGACACGGGTCATGCTGCACTCCAGGCATTACTGTCAGGAGAGGACAGTGCTGTGGGGGTGGCTGAGCTTGGTACTATCGACTCTTTGAAGAACTTGGTAGGAGTAGGGGACAGGAAGAGTGAGGTTTGTAGAAAAGTCATTACCTTCCTTCATTCCAGGGGTATATGTAAGTAGATTGATGGCAGAGATTAAAGTTATTTGCCCTCCATCATTGAAATCCACTGAAGAAGAAGGAGGATAAGGAGAAGACGTTTTTAGTTTTATATTTTGAGTAGCCTGACATTGTGTTTTGGTGATGCACCCTCAGCCTCAGTGCAGCCCAGAAGAAACTAACTACTACGGGATCAATAGACCTTTCCTATTCAGGCGGCAAGTTCTGCCCCCCCTAGTTACTGTTGCTATGCCCCATAAGCTTTGGAGCAAGTTAATAATGTCCACTGAACAGCTCATAGCCTACCTGATGATTCTCTCAAGGATTCCTGACAATATTTCTGTAGCCTATGTTATTTGCTAAATGCCACTACTTTGTCTTACACAAGGATATATCCATGAGATTTGGATTTTGGATGGGGCAGGTGACAACATGGGCCCAACAGGGCCCATTCATGCTCTACGCAAGCTACGCTAACGCTAAGCTACGCAAGGTAACGTTGACATGTCCTTGCGTAGCAATGTGTGTCATGTCAAAAAATTTAACTTTACGTGAGCGCAAGTGCTATTTCATGCGAACCGATAGGGGCTCAAGGCAGCGACCCCCGCGTGTTCAGAGTGTACCAACATACTTGCGTAGAGCCCGCTTTCACAGCCACGCCAGCATAGCTTGCGTAGAGTATGAATCAGGCCTAACTGCACATGTAAAGCAGGGTGAGTAATTTAGTGACATCCATTCATAGAAATTAAGCCTGTGAGAAGATCTGTTAACTACTAGCTAATTACATACTGTACATCAAGCCCCTAATGTTACTAGCTTCACAGCTTTTTGTGTCAGCGCAGTTGGAAACTGATGTGTGGAGGAGGGAGGTGTGGAGTATCGTACAGCTTGTTTTCTTATAAAATTATGGTACAGCAGCCTGCAGACCGGTTTTCTGTATGTTTTAAGAACCATTTTATTCAAACTCATGTATAATCTATGAACATAATATGGAACAAGTTTTGTTTGTGGTATATTGCGGTCTTAAGAAATCAAGCAACCTTATTGGTTATTATTCTCCACGTGATTGACAAGTCGGGAAGGTCTATTCAACGACGTCAGCGCCAGTGTGCCCATTGTGGTTGTTCCATCCATCCATTAGGGATGCACCGAAACATCATTATTAGGGGTCAAGTACCAAAGGTGCGTAGAACCCTATGGTAATTGTTGGTTTTCTTATTATTTTCCTTGACGCCCTCAAATAACTCTTGAAGTCCTAAACCAAAAATGCTGCTACAAGCAGGTGGTCAGCCAGTGGTTCCAGGACTACTGAGAACCTGCTCTGCACGCTCGGCCTTCAGAGCATTCCATCGCACCTCTGGAACTGTGATGAGTCTGGACTCCAGGACCAGTTCTCGTCAACCAAGGTGGTAGGACAAGTTGGCCAACCCTGCATGGAGGTCTGCTCAGGCGAGAAGGGCGAGACCACCACCTGCCTGGCAGCCTTCAATGCTGAAGGGACGTACAGCCAAACCATGGTCATCTTTAAGGGGAAGCGGCAATGTGCCCCGAGAAAGTGACTGTCCGGGTCTCGGACAATGGCTGAATAAATGCTGACCTCTTTCTGGAGTGGAGTCAGCTGTTTGTCCAGTCACAACCCAAGGATGATGACAGGCCCCACATTCTACTGCTGGATGGTCATAGCAGTCGCGTATATAACCTGAACTTCATAAATTTGATGAAGGCAAAGAACGTCCACATCTTATGCTACCCTCCCCACACCACCCACGCTCTTCAGCCAGCAGACAAGGCTCTGTTCCGGAGCCTGAAGCACCACTGGGACCAAGAGGGAAGGAAGTGGACCAGGCTGATGGCGGGGCAGAAGCTGCCAAAATCAGAGTTTTTCTCTGTCTTCAGCCGGGCATGGAAGAGAGCTGCCACAGTTGAGAATGCCCAGACAGGGTTCAGAGGGAC
Organism: Borostomias antarcticus; assembly: GCF_949987555.1. Lineage (NCBI taxonomy): Eukaryota > Metazoa > Chordata > Actinopteri > Stomiiformes > Stomiidae > Borostomias > Borostomias antarcticus. Next base: position 8,796,459 of record NC_140250.1, on the reverse strand, counting down.
AGGGATGTTCCCTCTGAACAAGAACATCATCCCAGAGAGTGCTTTTGCTCCCAGCTACACAACAGAGAGACCCCTGCCACCCACTCTCCCATCCCAACCCATCAGACCGCAGTCACTGCCCACTCCACCCATCAGACCACAGTCACTGCCCGCTCCACCCAGCAGACCACAGTCATCTCCAGCCCTCGACCGGCAGACCCCAGTGACCATCAGCCCCACCCATCACCCTGCTGTGATACCCGAGGCACCCACACTACACCTATTTCAGGATGATGAGGTGGTGGTGTATAAAGAGCTTGTGCTAGGCGGCGCTGAGTATGTTTCAGAGGATGAATCTATACATGCCACAGGAGGAACAGCCTTCAACCTCCACCGTAAGTGAATAACCATAATATTCAACACTACTCTATTAGTCTGTAACCATATCAAACGGATGATTTATTGTTATACCTTATTGTTTTATTTTGTATGTTGGGCAGTCTGTCACATTCAGCGATCTCTGTTCCCTGCCTAAACGAGAGAGGACCACAAGTAAGAGGACAAAGCCACCATCATTTGTTCTAACTAGTCAGGAACACCTGGAATATATTTCCTCAAAAGGGAAACCAAAAAAGAAAGAAAAGACAAACACGGCAAAAAAAAATACGGGAACAGGACAAAGAAGGAGGACAACGAACCCTGTCGAGGATGTCAGATCCTCTATGGCGATCGCAGTGACCCAAAGGTAGGCTATTGTTTCACTGATGTTACCTTTTCCTTGTGCCCTTGGGTTGCAAACCCTGTAGGCCTACATATGTGAGCAAGGTTGTATGTTCTTACCTGACCATGACTGTTGGATACTACTGTATTGTGTATTGTCTTGAACAGTCTGTATTGACCTGCAATGAAGAATTTACTCATAGAGGATTATTAAAATTGATATCCGTCTGTTTGTCTTAGGCCACTGAAGACTGGGTGAGCTGTGGGACTTGCAGGGCCTGGTTCCACGAGAGCTGTGGAGAAGACGATGGGATTTGTGATGATGATGGATTCTGTTGTCAGGCCTGCCTGTACTGTAGAATCTGTTCCCCTGCCGATGGATAGCGGAGCCCCTTACACACTACACATGCAGACACAGCGCTCACGTAAACACACACACACACACTTTTAATGTTTCAATATTATCATTTATGAGTTATTGTTATTTTTAATGTAGGCTAATGTTATATACAGCCAAACAGCTACTTGACACACACACACACACACTTTTAATGTTTCAATATTATCATTCATGAGTTATTAAGTTATTTTTGATGTAGGCCAATGTTATATAAAGCCAAACAGCTACTTGACACACACACACACATCATAGTTCCAAAATTGCAAATTCTTATGAATTCTTAATGCTTGAATATTATTATTCATTAATTATTTAAAAGTTATTTTTTAATGTAATGTTATATTGTGTTTTATGTGTGTTAAAATGTAAGTACATGTGATTGTTTGATCAGAAATTACTCTGTTTTGCTTTGCCGTTTCAGTGGCTCATTTTAATTGATGAGTGGCTCATATGAGTAAAAAATATTTTAGCTGATCAGATGGCACATTTTACCACATTTTACAAAAAACACTGCTCATTTAAAAAAATGTCAGAAAGTTGATGTTTCAAAAGCTGTAACACCTGAACTATTATATTGTATTACATCAATTCAACACAAAAATATTAACAACAATCCTTATCAACTATGAAAACACAATTCAGTGTCATTAATTGCTTTTTCTTAGTTTCATAAGCGATTAACCAAAAAGTGGCACAATTTAGCTGATGTCACCCTATAGCCTATTTATTATTTCTATATTTTTTCAGGTGTGATCGAGCCTCAAGAGCTACTGGGCGGCATCCCTAAAGGACAGAAAAGTTTGGAGTCGAGTGTTGTCAGCGTCCCACCAGGCCTCAGAAGTGCAAACGGTCTGTTCTTCTCAAGCTGCACCATCGGCATCATCATCATCATCCCCATCCTTCGCTGCGATGAACTCCCAGTTTGGAAACGAGTTTCAAGGACAATGTTTTCAGAGCGACCCCATGCCCTTCTCGATGTCACATTTAACCATCAATGGAAATGTCCAGTTTATCGCAAATAAATGAGAAGCGTGGTCAGAATATAGGCCTAATAATAAAATAATAATTTGAGCATATTTAAAGGATAGCCTAGGCGGATTTAGGCCTATACTCTACTGTGCAATTAATATAGCCTATAGCCTAGGCCTTATTTATTGTTCTCTTTTGTTCTGTGAAATAAAAACGATCCAACCATAATCCCATTTTTATTAGGCTATTAGACATAGGCCCACGATTAGTCTAGCCTAGGCTACTAGTTTACTACTGATGACAATATGCTATTTTTACTGCTATTATTATTAATAGGCTCATATAGGCATCATAGCCTAATAGGGAGGGAAAGTAATCTAATCGCCCCCTAGTGGTAGCGTTCCTAATGCTGAGAGAATGAATGGGATTTCTCATAGACACGTCTCTTGAAAAATTATATCTTGGTCGACACCGAAAAGTTAGTAGAATGCCTTAAACAGCAAATGCTTGGAGACAAACTTTATTGATTCTGGTGATCATAGTTGGTTTTCAATCACAATCCGAATTATGAAAATATTTTTCTTAAAGCAATACGATACTCACGATATTTGGACCTTTACAAACATGTCTGGTGCTAATTCTCCAATTAGATTTGCTAAAAGTAAGCCGAATCGTCCAAACAGTCTACTCAGAAAGATAATACATTGACATTTATTAACTTTTAAAACTCGCGCCCCCGGGATGCAGCATTCAGTCGAAGTGCGCATGCTTAACGTTGTGCTTAAACAACACTAGTTGAACGGATGGCCATTCCCAGCGCTCCTAAACGCCAAGTTCGGACCCTAATCATTGAGCTCTTTCTCTCCCTAGTAGGCTAAACTAACATACATGACCTTTTGACATTTGAGATATTTCTCCCCTTCTGCAGCTTAACACAGTCAGTAGCTACAGGAAGTTAGCTTCCCGTCTCTGCAAGATGAGATATGAATCTAGTGCACCAGAAAGTTCAAACCGCACAAGGGGGGGGGGGGGGGGTTCATAGGGGTTTTCATGGTAGCTGGCTTTGGCATACGCAAGTAAAAGTGTTATAACTGTTTTGAAACCTGTAATAAAGCTTTTTAGCCAATTAACTGACGTACGCATTGACGAGGCTTTGCAGGGGCAGCAAACTTACATACGCAGGCCTGGTTTCACAAACGTAGGTAGACAGGGGGCAGGGAGGTTGAATACGTATGTGTGGCGTGAGTGACGCACGGACATGGTTTCATAAACGTAGGTACGCAGGTGGTATGAAGGAAATGTACACCTTTTATGCCCTTTTTTGGTAATAGATGTGTTAATCGGATGTATGTTGGAATTTTATCTGATGTAATAATTGACGTAGGTGTGGTTTTATCTGACCACAAACTGCGTGGGCTCAGACTGTTTAGAATAGTATAAATACTGAATGTTAGCTTAGGATAGAAGAGAGAGAGGGAGGTCAATCCTTTGTACCAATCACTTGTGATTTCTGTACTCTGTGTTGGCAAAACTCTGCATCTTTTTTTGAATAAATTTCATAATCTTTGAAGAGCTTTTTGGGACAATCCATTTCTTCAAAGAACTGCCTCCTCTCCGGCATAGGCTAAACATCTAGAAGGGGTAAGTGCGAACTGGTCCTATTTAAGCTATTCCCGAAGTCTGGAATTAGGAATTGTAGCCGACGGGCAACACTCCTTAAATTCAACTCTGGAAAGTGAAAGTATAACCTGCTTGTTTAGAGCAGAATCCGACCAACTCGTTTGACTCTGGTGTTATGAAACCTGGGCTCACAGAGCTATAAAGGTATTTACAAGAAAGACAGTTGTACTGTTTGCTATACGAATTCTTAGGAAAACATAAGGCAACCAACTGTCAGAGACGACACATACGACAACTTAGTTGGTGGTATCTTGTAGGCCTGTTACAGCCCCCAATTAGGCGGAACTGAAGGTTTTTTAGTTGAAACAGAGTGATAAAGTCCAATAAACCTTTTCCAAGCATAGTCAGGGGGTATACTCGGGTTGGAGGCAATAGGAATTTGGGAATTCTATGTCACCTCTCAGCGTGAGGGATATAGACAGTTTTGACCTAACAAATAGGAAACTGTGATCTACTGATATCCTACCTATTGTGAACACGTCTTGGGAGTGAGAGCGGTTGGCTATAAGGATTTGGATTTTAGGACCTTTAGTGTACAGTTAACAGGGAGGCAAGAATAGGTTCACATTGAACACATACAGTACAAAACGGCTGAACAAGTGAGTTAGACCAAAAAAATATCAAACCTAAATCTTAGCTGCAGATTTCCTGTTTAGGAAACTGAGTGGGTGTAAACCACTGCCTGTGACAAGCCACCGTACAGAGGGATCGCTCCGAACGAACCTCGCAGCGTAAAGCTCTCATCTCACTGAGCGTTCCGTCCTACACTAACTATTTCGGCGCCTAATTTGGAGTCTATGGATATCATGCGTTTTTTAGCTCAATGATATCATGGCTGAGGTGAGAAAACCGAAGAGAAACATCAAGGAGGAAGCCAGAAAAAGACAATCTGATAACTTTACGACAATGCACTTACTCACAGAGCCTGTGGGGGCGCAGTTCCGAGAAAACCAGAGAAAACGCTATGTATTGCTTTAAATTCCATTGACTTTGACTGGAGGAATGGAGCAATTTCGAAAATTTGAAAGAAGGCAAAATACTGTTTGAAATTCTCACGGTTAGTAGGTTATTACTGTAAAGACACTCACAAGTTTTTGTTTTGATAACTTCACCGAAATCGTTTCGTAGTAATTATTAGAAATCCGGTCTATGGGAGTTTACATTGAAACTCCTCTCCGATAGGAACAAATCCGCTAGGGGCGCATGTTTTCACTTTCCCTCCCTATAAGCCTAACATAAAGCCTTGCAAGTCACGCAATGCATTGAATGGCTGCTTGGGGTTACGAGGGGCAAAGATGAGCCTAAAGGCTAGAGGCGAGGGATGAAAAACTGACTATTTGACATTAAAAGAAAACATCCAAAGAGATGTAGGCTAATTCAGACAGGCAGTAGATGCGTTGCTATGTTCATTGATTGAGGTGCGCCATAGCAACGCAGTTCACCGCAAAATGGACTATGCAACTCAATTTCTAGCCTACACTTTTTAAAGCAAATATATTTGAGCAATACTTTTAGGCCTATTTTGTTTTCATAATTATGTTTTGTTATGTTTTCAGTTGAAAAGATGTTGAATAAGCTGAATATTTACCTCGGGGCCGGGCAATATGCTGTTTCAGATAAAACCCTCCGCTCGGGCATTGAAACAGCATATTGCCCGGCCCCTCGGTAAATCCTCGGTCTCTCACCACCCCAGCAATGTCAGTAAAAGTGTCCACTCTAGTCTTCCTATAGCGCTGCTTGATCAGGCCAAAGCACCAGTCAGGGGAAAACTTGGTGTGGCCTGCAATCAGGAAGTGGAGGTCCAGCTTCAGGTGAATGGTCTGCCAAGCACAGTACCACAGCACAAAGTTGTTCTTGTTTTGTCCACTGCAGTTGTCACAATGAAGGTCCACATGTGTTTCTCCAACTCCATAGTTGTTAAAGAAATGTAGTTGATGACTGCATTGCTGCCCTTGCTTGAGGCCATCCCTTCGTCGATCAGGCAGTTCACTTGCTTTTATGCTACCTAAACATAAAAAAGCTCAATTAATGAACAGAAATACTGATCAGAAGCCATATTACAAGAAATTCCTAACTTGCAGATCCCATCATAATTGTAGGTTATGGTTTACGATTTGCTTAATACCTACTGGAGAAAAACATCCTCTCTTAATCCCTTCACTTTAAACTTAAGACATAATTACATACAGGGGTCAACATTAACTTTTTAGCTCACCAGCCAAATGTCTAGATGAAAAATTGTACCCGCCAAACCTTTTTTTTCCCAGCCAAAAAATAACATTATATAAAGCCTTTTTTGTGTCGCGTAGACATATAGTACATTTAATCTGCATAATAACATGATATGGTGGTGAATAAAAACAGTGGTCAGAGCAGATTCCTGGTGCCACAGCACAGGTGGTGTTGTAGTCCTATCCCCCACTGAAAATATTGATCTAGTGATTAGTCAACCCATTGTTAAATAACAAACTACTAAGCTACCCCATAGGAATGAGCCTATAACTAGTCCCTCCAGAAAAACACGATTATGCGATCGCATAATTCATTGCATAATCAGGCAAAAGGCGCAGATTATGCAAGGGTCACATAATTTTAGAAAGAGCGCATTTTCACCGCGATAAACACTGAACTCCACGCAAAAAACATGGAATATGCGGGGCTCGCTTGATTTCATACCCCCCCATTTTTCTGCTTCAAGTTTTAATGTTTTTCACCTCGGGTTGCCACCTTCAATGGGGAAAAATAAGGGACACCTTGCCAGCAGTCCCATGCTCACGGAACACAAATCAAGCAGGGGTCTGGTGGTTCTCCCCCATGAGATTATGAGTATCAGACATCTCATTTCCTGCATTCTAGTGAATTGCACCAATTTATGTTTAATATATCAAGTTCAAAGTCATCTGCTATTCTCATCATGAATGAAGGAAATAATGGAATCTTTTTATTCCATCTCAAAATGATTCAACCTTCCTGGATTGGCACAGCAGGGGTATCAAGTGGTTTAAGGATTTGTTCATAGATAAATGTTTCTGCTCTTTCAACCAACTCTCTGAAAAATATGAGTTGCCTAGGTCACACTTTTACAGATATCTGCAGACCAGACACTACGTGCGCTCTATGTTAGAATGCTTCCCCGACGAACCTGTCGGTAATCCCATTGATGCATTTCTTGAATTCGATCCGCTATCCAAGGGAGCACTGTCTACATTATATGGGAAAATATCTATGTTAAGAAGTGCACCTTTGGATAAGATCAGAACTGCTTGGGAGAGCGATTTGGGGCATACACTGACCGATGAAATCTGGGACTCCATATTTACTTCGATTCATAAGTCCTCTCTTTGCGCAAGACACTGTTTATTGCCATTTAAGGTTGTCCACAGAGCTCATATTTCTAAGGCTAAATTATCCAGCTTTTATGATGATGTCTCCCCGACTTGTGATAAATGTAAGATTGCTGATGGTACCCTTTTTCATCAATTCTTGCTCTGTACCCGAGTGCATAAATTTTGGGTAGACGTCTTTAACACTCTTTCCACCATAGTACGAAAGAATGTAGACCCTGATCCTGTGTTAGCTCTGTTCGGTATTACAGAGAGAGATGATGCTCTCCTGGCACACTATGAGCGTCGCATGGTTGCCTTTGCTCTATTACTTGCCAGGCGAGCAGTTTTGCTCACATGGAAGGACGCCGCACCGCCCACGCTCAGCCGGTGGCTGCAAGATATAATGTCCTGCCTTAAACTTGAGATGTTGCGTTTTTCAATTGGAGGTTCTGAAAAGAGATTTTTTAAGACCTGGGGTCCCTTTTTGACACATTTCCACAATACGCAAACATAGCTTTTTAGTTGCCAACTATGCCGCTTTTGTCGCATGAGCCTACCTGTAGTCTACTTTTACTTTATTTATTTATTTTTGTCAGTCTTTTCTAATATATATATATTTTTTTTTTACATAATGTCTATCTGCTCTGTGTTTTCCTCACTGTTTAAACCAGATAAATGTGCCTTTGACTTTTGTGTCCTGCACTTCAGATGACCTTGGGGTTTGGGGGTGGGGTGGGATAGGGAGCTACATAGTTGAATGGCAACAACTGTACCTATCTTTGTTTTTGTTTTGTTTTTTGTTCTCTAACTGTATTGCCTTTATATCGGCCATTTACCTTTATCCTTGTTTGATTTCTACTTGACATGTACCTGGCCGTACCTAGCTCCCTGTGGGGTTCAATTTTGATTGTATTTTGTGTTTTCCTGTTATTATTGCTGACTTGCAATGTTGAAACTCAATAAAAAAGATTTTTGAAAAGAAAAGAACAGAAGTTGGCGCTGTGCTACCATTTCAGATGCCAGCTTTCACATGACTAGCAACGTTTGCTCTCAGAGTCAAGACAACATGAAGCGAGCAAACCAGAGTTTGGATATGAATGAAGTGCACTGCTAAATGTGCAACGCTGTACCACCAGTGGCGGCTGCTCAATAAAGGGCGATGCCCGGTGGTGAAAAGTTTTATATATATATATATACATAATAATTACTCATTTTAAAAAAAGTTGTGGTCATCAAAGTTATGGTCTGGTGGTTTAAAAAGTACAATACCGTGTAATATATAAAATATAAACCATTAAGTTTGTTTATATCTCTCTTCTGTGAATGAGACCTTAGCCCAGGTGCGATTTACAGCCCTTTCCAGTGCATTCAACAAAGTGAGAACATAACAACAGGATAGTAACCCTTAGCCAATCAAAAATATCTCATGGGGCTGAAGATATTATCGCCCCTAGCCAATTGGCGTTCAATAAATAATATTTCCCCAAGCTGGACTGCGTTCCGTCTCATTGCGCCTTCAAACACGGTAAGTTGAGGCTGCTTGATGCCGTCTCAGTATTTAGCAATGATGATGAAATAGTACCTTTCGTTGTAAAATAATCTGTTAGTTAGATACATTTTCTAAGATTAGTGTAGTTTATTGTCTTAAAAACTGTAAGGTTCTTTATTATGATCTCCATGTCTGATAAATGGATGAGCAGGTGATGCTTGCTCACGTTAGTTAACAAGTGCTAGCTAGTAACATTAGCTATGCTAGCTAACGTTAGTGCAACACGTTAGCTAGTATACTATTAGTTGTAATTGCCATAAAGATCGGAAGGTTTTTTGTTAGCTAGGATCTCCATCCTCAATAAATAGATGGCTAGCAAGCAGGTGACGTTTGCTAGCTAACGTTAGTTAGACAGTGCTAGCTGGTAGTAGTTAGCTAGCTAGCTATGTTAGCTAGCTAGTGCAGCACATAGTAGCTAACGTTTTACATCTGCTATAAAGTTAGCTCCATAACCTAACATGATGGAATTCACTAGCATTAATAGCAACTAGTTGGCTTTCTAAAAGACCAACAATTTTTAAAATGTTTGGATGCTAGCTAACTAATCAGCAAACTAGACTGACGTTACTCTACACTAGTTTGACAGAGTGGTGTGCTGCTTTGCCATTTTGTCATTCACAGGCAACCCTGCAAAGTCTACAACCACCAGCCTCTATCCCAGGCTCCACTGAGTACCACCATGTAGTAAACATCCACAAGCCACATTTCGTCTCAGACTGAGTGTAGCCTATTTTTTTAAGTTATTGTCTAGTTGACCATAACGTTATGTTATGGCTCAAGCCATGTTTTTTTCCCCATAAGTTACTGCAATGGATATGAAGTCTGCCAGTGAAACGTGCTTTCAAATCCATTCCTACCAAAACGTAATGACCGTAAAAAAAACGTAATGACCAGCACAAGTTTATTTCCCCTCCCTATAATAACGAGTAACTTAGGCACACTCCTACCATCTATCATATATCTTTCTATGATTCAAGATTCTATGTATCTATGTATCTGATCATGAGTGGCTGAACCAATTACATACACAGCACACTGTGGGGCTGCACATGTATTGAAAGCATCACTCACACCACAAGCAGATAAATCGACTGAAAATTCATCAACTACAATTCACCATTCAAATCATCACCTGCAGCATCCACCACAAACTGAAACAAACAAGTTTTCTTTCATGGACAAACCAAAATGAATGCACCCATAACAGCAAAAAAAAACTCTTAAAACTTAAAAAACTTAAAAAAAAGTTTCAACAGTGCTGACCAACAACAAACTATTAATTTAACTGTAGATTAAAGATTTAGCTTTAAGATTCATGCCCTTTCAAAATGCACTTGCCATGACATAGTTGCATGTCGTTCGTCACTTGATAATTCTCTAATCTCATCTAATGTTGTCTCTGAACCAAAGTATAGTGTGGGAAGATGTATTTACTGTACAAAGTATAGTGTGGGAAGATGTACTGACATTGTACCAACGTTTAGTTTATAGTTCTCAGCACAGCATGCATGCCTGTGTTTGGTGACATATCGGAACTAGCCTTTGGATGATTGCTTCAAGAGGAAACAATCCTGGGATTCAGAGTTCAGAAAACCATGTTGGATGGAGAGACTCTGAGAGTCTGTCTTATGCCGGAGAGTGCTGTCTTGAAATTGAGTCAAGGTACTGTAACAAAGTAAAGCAAGAGACCAGTGGATTGACCTCTCGCGGAGGAGAAAGAGAACAGCTTGACACAAGGGGAGCGTTTGAGTTCTTTGAGGGAGTGTTCATTGTCTTCACAATGCCTCCTCCCTGTACACTCCCACCCCAACCTCCAGACAGACATAACATAGTCATGTGCATGCAGGCACGCACACACACACACTCACACACACACACACACACACACACACACACACACACACACACACACACACACTCTGCACTCTCAAGCTTTAAGAAACAATAGCCACACTCACACACACTGCACTTTCAAGCTTTAAAGGAGTAGTAAAGGGAAAATGCATGTTTAGCCCTGTTTTAAGGTTACTTATGATCATATACAATGGTTCAGATCAAAACGTTGACAAAACTAGCACTTTTGAGAAAGTCTAATTGCTCTACCACCGTTTAGGTCATACAATGGATGTGGGTGGGCACCTTGAAAAATCATTCAAAAACATGTTAAACTCTCGATTTCAAAGAGAAGAAGCTCACCGAGGGGGTAATTGGTGTCCGTTGGTGTTCTGACATCAAATTCGCTGCAAAGTATGAATCCTGTAGGGTTTTATTGATCATTTTATGAAATCCATTGACTTGTATTGACTCGACCGTTGTAGATATGTAGATCAATCCGCAGAGGGGATTCAGGAAGCGGAACTACTTACGGTAGCTATTGTTATTGTTTATGTTGCTAGGCTACCTAGTTTGTGGAAGTTTACACACGTATGTACTGCGACTAAATAGTTCTATGCTAAATATTTTAAAAAGTCTTTCCAGATTAACTAGAATCTTACATTTTTGGCGAATTATTATGTCAGAACGCCAACTAACACCTTGTCTTTGAAATTGAGAGTTTAACATGTTTTTTGAATGATTTTTCAAGGTGACCACCCACATCCATTGTATGACCATTAAACGGTGGTAGAGCAATTATCAGACTTTCTCAAAAGTGCTAGTTTTGTCAACTTTTTGATCTGAACCATTGTATATGATCATAACTTTAAAACAGGGCTAAACATGATTTTTAAGTATAGGAAACAATAGCCTATCTGCTCGTTATATTTGGGGCACTTATATAACCCACCATAGTGAATTACGTAATGACTGTTATACATTTTTCAGCGCGTCTCTCTTTGAAGGAACTATAATTGGGCATTTATATATTTTGCTGTTTGTCTCCCAGGGCCCAATGCACTTTGACGTAAGTTCAGTGGCAGACACCACAAGTCTTCCATCCAAAATAGAGCACACATTTCCATCCCCACAAGCCTCACGAGCCCCAGGGGTAAATTAGGTCTCTCAGATTAAAGGGGAAACTGAGGCGGTTTCATCAGTTTGAGTAAACATGTTGCCGTATGGAAGTAAATATGCCATCCCTCTCCCGGAAAAGTTAGATAACTCCTGCCGTCTTCAGAAGCGACATTTGAAAGTTCTTCATGGCTGTGACAGCAGCAGCATGACAGATATGGTTGTTGACAGCAGCATGGCGCCAATGTTTTTGCGGTGCGCAAAACGTGATGGAGGTGAATGATTTGTTGGAATGCTTTCTTGTCAGTGGTGCAGAATGATGACTTACACAGCAGTTGAGTTAAGCTGATGATGGTTGACTGATACTGGAGATCTCTTATCCACCAATACATCAACATGGCGGGGATGTACAGTCAGTTGAACATACTCTAGACAAATGTTAATTCATTGTGTACTCCCAAGTCACTTTGGATAAAAGTGTCTGCTAAATGACAAATGTAAACGTAAATCAAATGGATTCTTCCTACATCTTTACACAGTAGCCCCAGCCGGGTCATAGTTGTTTCCCCGAAATTCTGTAAACAGATTGGACACATTTCCCCTACCTCAACCCCCTAACACCCCTGCCCCCCATCTCAACCCCCTAACCCCCCCATCTCATGTTGTGGGTTGTTTCATTGCCAGTATCATAGCAGGCACAGCTGCGTACATGGAAACCAATTTCATATGCAGCAAAGACTCCAAACTGTTTGGATGAAGCGACAGTGGTGACTTCAGTCAACAGCAGCTGCTTGTTTGTGATGAATGACGCCCCGCGCCTGTGTCCTACCTGTGATGTAGCATACACTGAGACCACGGTGAACAGAAACACCGGAGAACTGGTCCAGCGGCTCTGTAATGGCTACAGAAGCCTCGGTCTCCAACTCCAGTCTTGCAGTGCGCTGTAACTTCATACCGCCGGGTCCAGTCAGCGGTGTCTATTTTCTTTTGCTCCAGGACAAGAATGTCCAATTCAATTCATTTCCGCCAATCACATTCCTTTTGGGATTAATCAAGCACTCACCTGTAAAAAAATGTGGCGATGGCGACAGTTTACATTCTATATTTTGACAGGCAGTGCAGCCAAAGGCACACATGCACACTCTCTGCACATTGTGTGTGGTGATAAGTTAATGATGAAGTATACTGTCCAAAAATGGCCTGCGTGTTGCTGAATGTAATAATAGCAGCTGAAGGGAGAAGCTTAGTTTTTTCTTTCCTATGGAGCTGACTTTTGAGGGGAGGGCACTCGGGCATGCCATTGATCAACAGCGCCTTGGTTATTGCTCGATGGCCTTAGGCCTAATTAAATATTAAACCTTTTATTGGGTTCTGCAAAGGTATTTGTAAATATGTTTCATCCCAGAGAAGGCATCAAAGATTCCCACTCCCCAACCAACACAAAGTTGCGGTTATTGCCACTCACTCTTTCCCTAGGCCCATAAAGGTCCATTTAGAATGATGAAAGGGTTAGGAAATTGCCGGCGATTGCTTGCAGGGGAAGGGATACTACACATCTCAGTCTATCTGGGTGAAATTTAAAACGGTGCTCTGACTTCAATGAGATAATGAAAAACAATGATGCTGGGAGAAAGCAAGCGATCATTAGCACCCTCCTCTGCCGGTGTGCTGGCCAAGCTGCATACTAATGCCACGTGGGCGTCTGAGAAGAACAGTAAAATCTCTCACATACACACAGCCCTGTGCTGCGGGGATGAATACCTGTTTGTTTTATTACCAGGTGTCAGAAGTAATCGGGGGTGAGCAGAACAGGTCGAAAAAATCAGCAATTTTTTTGCAGGCTGTGAAATGAATAAGATGAATGAGATTTCATCATAAACAACAAGTGATAGAGCGTTGGCCTGTCTGCCCCGAGACAGTCTTTTTATGGACGGTCTGTGGTGACATTAACACATAAATCCGGAGCTCCATCATCAATAGAGCCAAGAGCCATCAAGTCTTAACCCCAGCAAAAACAAACTGAGGGGAGCATGTTATAAAACATATTATTGGCCTTCACTGGACTGGTTCCTCTAGAATTCAAAGCTGTAAATTATCCGGTTGCCAACCCCAGCATGCACACCGGAGTCCTGTCCCACTTCCTCCATTTATAGGGGGAAGGAATTTGATCGAATGTGCTGAGGAGACTTCAACCCGCCCTACACTCAGTCAGGCACTAGGTGGAACCCCTACCATTGGCTTAGTGCACGGTTCTCACCGGTTCCGGTGAGGTGATAGCATTACGTCACTGGTGTCTCTCTGGTTCTGTGTCGACTTCTTCGTGTACTCTGCTGTTTCTGCCGTTGTCAGAGTTTGTGTCTCTGTGCACCCCCTGCTCTCACGGTATGATCCAGATTTGAACCGACCTGCGATGAGGATGGGACAGAGCTCTGATGTTTGGTTTAAGGGATGTCATGGGAACTGACATTTTAGAGGGGGAGGCTGAAGTAGTAGCCTACATCTGGCTTCGTCTCTGAGGTACATCTCACTACTGATTGGGACCCCTTTCCAAGAGCCTGTCCTAACCTTACCTGGTAACTACTCCGTGTGAGGAAAGCCTTTGGCATTCTGTTGTGTACAGTATCTAATATAATGTGGCTCTCTGTCCTGGAGCACACAAAGGTCTGATATTGTCTGCAAGGTAGTCACATGGCAGTGAGGAGTTGTTTTTTTACCCAATATCACACATACACCAACACGATATCTCCTTCTCACAAACACCGTCACGTTTCATCTATCTCACACGTACACACAGCTCTCTAACTCTCTGTCTCTGACACACCAACACACACATACGCACACTGAGTCACCCTCTATGTCTCTCTTATTGACACAGACACACACGCACACACACAGCAGTGGGGTTTGGCCAGATTGCTGTGGCTGAAGACATGACGGTGTGATCATCAATCATAAAGGCCTCCCTCTGGTCAAATCAAGTTTGTCCCCAGTGTGAACAGAAACGTATAGGCTCTCCGAACGCCATCTCTCTCGAGGGCACAAGGGGGCATGCTGGGGCCTTTTTCCACATCCAGGAGTGCATCAATCTCTTGGCAAGACGGATGGATGGAGGATGATTAGGTGGATACTCTGGCCGCAAATAGCGGGCTGGGACACGGCTCCAGTGGGTGAAGAATTCTGAAGGAACAGCTGGAGGGGTCGGGTCTCATTATTGCTCAACACGCATCTGTACTTTTTGAATTCTCCTTTTGGGAGACTTGTCTTTCTGTCCTTCCTTTGATGTCTCAGTACGCCTTTAGACTTGTAATGGCGTGGGTGAAACGACCTTGGCCAACCCCCCCCCCCCCCCCCCCCACACACACACTGTTCTGGTTTCAGCACTGACATCACATGGCCGTTTCAGCTTGTTCTAAAGCCAGCTGATGATCAAGGAAATCACAGCCTCATCTCAGTCAAGTAAAACTGGAAAAAAATGTGATTGTCCACAACTTCTATCCCAATGTCATCTGATGAAGACAGTGTCCTCAACTTGTGTCCTCATCTCCTATTGGACTTTGATTGTTACAGCAATGGACACCTATATGCTTTTAAATCAAACCACAAACGAGTCTATTCAAATATTATGTGTATCGGAATACTGGTAAGAACCCTTTCCGGTGCCTTCCAGAGAGGTCCAAAGAAACAATGCCCTCCTGATTCCAATCTTATGTAACCAGTCGTACTTCCCTCCCGCGCCCCAAGCCTCTTGTGGAGGTCAACAATCCCACTGCTGCGGAAGGAGAACACTGGGCTCGAACTGTCTTTGAACTGGAGAGAGAGCCGAAGTGCAGCTCACGAGTGTAATTGGTCTCTTGACATCCGCACACAGCGCTAATTAACATGCCTTTGAACCAGTCAATGCATATTGGCCCCCAGAACAAAGACGTACCAGATAACGGCGATTAGAGAACATACAGGAGCTGCTGTCATACTGTATACTTGTTTGTCCATTAAAGAATCAGTTATCGGGTCTGACCGTGGCAAGTGGAAGTGGGAGTATTTCACATGGGAAGGAAACGTGATTGAGTTATAATTAGGCTTACAGTACGTCAAGCGAGTCTATGATACCCATCTCAGTTATGACTGATCAATGACTGTCCCTGAATATGCATCGATCAACGCTGTACAGTACCACAGCAGGTTGATGGATTGACAGTGACACATTTTGGTCATATTTATTCACTTTATTATATAGATTTGTTTTTGCTTGCAACCTTAAAAGAAATTCCACAATAGATTTACACACAAATTGAATTATCGCGTCAGGCCTAACAACGCCCCGTAGCTGTTGTAAAATCCTGTGTAACCCAGTGCCTCTCATGGTCAATTGCTTGAGTATATTATACATTTGTATTTGTTGCACTACATGCTGTACATATGTGTTTTGTTGCACTCATGCACTTCCTTGTTGCCTCCTCTTAGAAATAAGTGGTCTGGTGGTTCAGTTCGTTTCACCACCATTTCCATTGTCTTTCCCAACCCTTCCCACACACTCTCAAAAAAGTAATTAGTCATATACCCACAGAAAGTTTGGAACCTGCATCCAACGTTATTTTTTTTCAGTCGAGCACACCTTTGATCCACTTTCCAACCTTCTCCCAACATAGGTACATCTCCTGAATTTTGGGACTGAGGCTTATAGACAGATGTCCTGAGGAAGGTACTGGAAATGGCATTAGACCAGTGAGATCTGGAAACATCTCATGGCGTTGCGGTGCTGGTACGTGGTGTGCTTGAACATCTCTGTTCCCTCTTCATTAGCTCCTGCAGCACTTTGACAGAACTGTGTGTCATCCTGCTGAGGGCTTCAATCAACTGAAGAGTGAGCGCCCTACTCTGACTCCTCTCTCTCTCGTTCCTAATCAATTTACGAGGCTTTCCACCTTCATCCATCTTTCTCAAAATCCCCCAGTCCTTAACGAGTTATTTATTGAAAGGACACGACTCTGTGTCAGGGAGCTGGGCTACAGGTACAGTACAGTATGTGTCCGAGTTACAAAGATACAGACCACTGAAAAAGAAATTACAGTAGCAAAGGGATCATTCTTTTCTTCAGGTGAGGTAGGATTTCCTGACTTTGCCTTTTTAAGATATAACAGAAAAAAATCTTTAATTGATTATTTGTCTTTTTTGGCAAGTCATTTTTAGATCAAGATAAAGAACATGAGGTGAACTGAAAAAAAGTTAGAGAGCCTGCTCTAGCCTGAGTCAGAGACAGTCATATAGGTGACCACAAAGGAGGCACTCAAAGGGAATTATTCCACCCTGCCAAAGTCAAGTTGGTCTGTGTACTCCAGTGTTCCTCATGTTCAACCCAGTGAAAGTTATCTGGGTTTCCTCAGCAGTGAATATGACAGGCATTAGAGGTGGACAGTTCCTCTATTTAACCTTCATCATACAGTTACTGCAAATGGTCACTCACCTTTGCTTCAGAACTCCAGTGTTTTGTTTAATTCAAAGCTTTGATCCTGGATACCTTCATTCAGGACCAGGCGTGACCCTAACCCTTACCTTAACCCTAACTTAACCATATCTGTGAATTGGGACCAGAAATGTGAAGTGATCATATTATGGACCAGTGACAGTATTAAAGTACTTTGCCTGCCGATGGTTTTCTTAAGTAAGCCACAGCATAACTACTACCGTCTCTATAAAAACCACCCTGATTGTTACATCACCAAAGTTTTGTTTGATCAAGGATCAGCCAAGGAAGGCGACATTCTCCTTCTTTCCAAAGTTTTCACACAGACCAAGAAAGGAAATGAGGTTACTAACAATTCTATTTTAGAATCAAGAACCAATTAATACCCGCTCTGTTTTGATCCAAACCTACAGAAAACATACCCTATATCCATGGGAATACATGTTTACTTTCTCAGCATGCATATTCAAACGGGGCAATTAAAGAGATACTGACTGCACTGTGTAAGATATGGAGCACAACAGTATACAGCCAAGAGCAGAGGGTTAATGTCACCATGCTAGGCACAATACACATACTGTAGAGATGACATGCACATATGCATAATTGTGAAATATGATCAGCATACTCTAACTGACCTCTCCAGCAGTAACTTTTTTTTGACATTTTCACTAGAGGTGAAGCCTTGCAGAGGAGGAGAGTGAAGACTATCCTAACATGCAAGATGGAGGGGAACATGAGAAGTGATCAGTCTTCAGAAAAAAGACAAGACTTCCTGATGATTTTTTCATAGCAATCAACCTTCAATATTTCTGGCAATAATAACAATAATAATAGTTATGTATATGTAGCGCTTTTCAGAGTACTCAAAGATGCTTTACAAAGAGAAAAAGCAACACAGCACACGCTACAGAAAAAATACCTCTTGTCCTGCGCTTGTTGGGACACAGGTAATAAAGTAAGTGAGGAAAACCATAACAATAACAAAGATGGCGGTGGTGATGGTGGCAAGCATGAGCAGTGTACAGGAAAGTATCTAAATGTGTTTAGATAGAATTTAGATTTTAAAATCAGTAGTTAACGGCCTTGCTTTCTACAGTATCAAAAATACAAAATGCCGTTCATAGCTTTCTTCCAAAAATGTTCAGCTGGACAGGAGATTCAGCTTAATGCAAGTGGAATCACCACAAACAAAGGCATCAACACAACATCACATTTCCTTTACAGCAGTCCGTTTGTGGTGTTGGTGGCCATCATCATCCTCTACATCAGGATATACCACCTAGGCCCAGTAGTTCAAAACATTTAATCTGGATCAGAAGAATTTTGTAATCCCTTTTTTGTGATCCCAGATCAAATTGATCTTGTAGATTTTGTCCTGGTTTTTCAAATAATTTCCAGATAGGATCATTCTGATCCAGATACCACAAGGATTACATAATCTAGATTTTCAGTTTTTGGATAGGCCTCCATTGGTCAAAGTTGTAGCAGAGGGGCCGCATGCCCCAGCATGGTGGAGGACTGGAACAGCAGAGTGGAGGACTGTGGCACAGATACACTCCACGACTACCCCCCCCCCTTTTTGAGCGGGACCACTGAGTGTGAAACTGCTCTGTCCACCTTTGTTCTAGGGTGCCTTGTGTCAACAGACCCTGGGAGACAGTAAAGGTCGAGTGGCGTCCTGTTGGTAACATCAAAGAGACTGAGTCTCCCCCTTTAACGAAGGACTGGAATGCTTTCAACATTCCAGAACACCCATATATGGTCAAAATGCATAGTAAACTGGTCTCCAAGTACAATTGTTTATTCTAGAATGTAGAGCATACCGGTGAATAAACAGGAGCTGGGGATCGAATGGGCTCAGAGCAGTATTAAAACTGTGAATTCAACATGTGGGTGTGATTAAAGATGTCATGTTTGGACTTTATTTGCTCTGCCTAAAGTACTGACTACTATGCCATCCTTCCTGATATCCTCCCAATGTGTTGTACATTTTTGATACTCAGGGATTCAAATATAATTGTAGGTCAGTCTCTCTGATACTGAGGGAGGTGTGAAGGGACACGCTCCTGGCGGGAACAATGGCCAATCACCCAACTTGGTCTCAACAAGACCAACCCCCTTCTCAACAAGACCAAACCCCTTCTCAACAAGACCAACCCCCTTCTCGTAACCAGGTAAATAGCCTCTGGGATGAGATGCTCTCTCTCTGGGATGAGATGCTCTCTCTCTCAT
Organism: Borostomias antarcticus; assembly: GCF_949987555.1. Taxonomy (NCBI): domain Eukaryota; kingdom Metazoa; phylum Chordata; class Actinopteri; order Stomiiformes; family Stomiidae; genus Borostomias; species Borostomias antarcticus. The sequence goes on along the minus strand of NC_140250.1, from coordinate 8,777,191 downwards.
GTTTTTTGTTTTGTGATCTACCGTAACATCACGGATCCCAAGTAACTTTGCCTCCATGGAATTGCAAGGAAACAGCCTGCTACAGATGTGGGAAATTAGAAATGTCACATGCTGCAGCATTTCACCTTCGCGGTATTTGGCACAGAAATCTTGTGGGATTTTTGATTGAAATAACAGTATTGTAAATATAGCCTATTTGTTAGCAAAGTGTGGTGAAAGTGAGGGTTTTGCGTTTTGTTTCTGGAACGCATTAAACTGGTAGCCTACTCGTAAACCCCGGAAGTAAATTTGAAGACGAGGCGCCAGCTAATGTAGCTGAGCGCAGTAGGCTATGGCTTCAGCACGATACAAAGAAACCAGGCCAGGTCCAGCCTGGCTTATGTGCGTCGGCTGGCTTATTTCTGTGCGGGACTGGTAGGACGGTAATGTCTGATAAATAAAGATGGGTCTCGTCACCTGGACACATCAGTTCCAATGCTTCCAATGCTAATCCAGCACAATGAGAGCGAGATAGACAGTAAGCTCATGGGCTCACAACAACTATCAGCAGCTTCCATAACATTAATGGTAGCGGTCAGTGGCTAAAGCAGTTACACTGATGATACCTGTAATGTAGCTCTATTTTGCTGCAATGGGTTCAACTTTTGTTTCTGGATAAAAGTCATGACTTGCTGTTTTGCACTTCCCTTTAGGTGGTGAATAAGTAGACCCAAGACACAGTGGGTTATTTGGACATCTACTAGGATCTTGATATTATATTGATATGAAAGTAAAGTATTTGCCCTTAGAAGTAAATTGTAATTAAAATGGTTCTTAGCTAAGTAACCTAAGTGTAGGCAGACTTGAAAGGTCAATTGTAATAATATTATGAATGAACAATTGTAAACATAGTACTCAACAGAATAGGCAATACTCAAGTCTTGATTGAAACATTTCCTAAATGCTTTATTAAACATACAAACATGCACATTAAAAGTAGCCATAAGTTGTTATTTTGCGTGTGCTCTCAGGACATGTTGTGGTGACCATCTTTGTAAAGAAGAGAGGCATGTAATGCACATGTATACAGTAGTACAGAGTACGTTGTCTATTGTATAGTGTTATAGAATGTACATCTGGCCTCAAGCCTTTTCTATTCCAAACACCTCCTTAAACCTTTGTTCTCTCTCCTTTTGTAATTCACCACCTCCCTCAACCGTTCACATAGACAGGGTGGCCTCCAGGAGGTCCACACACCTAGAATCTGTCTACACCAGAATAACCATCCTTTGTCCCTTTTGTCCCCAAGAAATTGCCGCCTTTTCTCATGTCACATGTCTGTACTCTTGGCCACGCCTGCCATTTTCATATGACGTACAATGGATTAGCCAATCACATCCTGGAAGCGCCGTACCTGTGTTTTGCTTGAATAAAAGTCAGCCCAAGATCAGGAGGCTTCACTTCTCTGGATAAACCACTCTTGTTGCGTTGTCCAGAAAGTCCTTGCGCTCGTATGTTTCCTCAATAAACCAGACTTAACTTTTTGAGCGAATCTTGGTAAATCCTTTTTTGACTAGATCAGTTAAAATCCATTACAATAGACACGATGTTCAATTGCTCAAGTGTTGGCAGGTGTTGGTTCGAGTGTACAGTGGTGCATAGTCAGTTGTCTACTGTATAGACAAGGTGCAAGGTGTCACGTGTCAGTGTTGAAATCGATATTTTAACATGTTTTTGAATGATTTTTCAAGATGCCCATCCACATCCATTGTATGACCAAAACGGCGGTAGAGCAATTATCAGACTTTCTCAAAAGTGCTAGTTTTGTCAACGTTTTGATCTGAACCATGGTATATGATCATAAGTAACCTTAAAACGGGGCTAAACATGCATTTTCCCTTTACTACTCCTTTAATGTATTAAATCCATTTTCCTTCATAGTTGTGATAACCACGGTGTAATCATCAATTATACCTAGTCATAGTCGTATTTCCATAATTCTAAACTCCTAAACTGCTACAAAGTAATACAACATTTCATTGACACGTGAGAATGTTGGAAAGTGTAGCATTAGTACACAAAACATAGGCCAGAATTTAATAATTTGGGGCTGGTCATAACCATCTGTCTGGTCTAACTATTCTACCCTACAAAGGCCAAAGACCTTAACTTCATTTGTGGTCGAAAATGTGGACAAATATCTTGAGTCAATTGTGTTGTTTTTTCAAGAAAATAGTGGGTTGTCTTTGACGTAACCTCCAAAAGCGCAACAGAACCAAGTCAGAAGGCCTTAACACCAGTTAAGGTTCTTTGTCTTGGCTTCACGGCCCTCTGAAACAGAGTTGAGTTATGGTACTCTGCCTTTCTTTTACTGTGCATCATATATTATATTTATGTTCACATTACATTAAGCCTAATTGTGCCACGATCGCTAGACTTGATGTTATCATTATTATAATATACTGATTCAAGAGTCAAGTTGGCTATAGGGATCTGATGAGGAAAGAAACAGAGCAGAGAAACATCTCTCTATCTGAGGAGCAGATTAAACTGACCTTGCTTCAACAGAGGGAAACAAAACTTTGCATTCGCCTCTTAGAAGAGAGGCTGAATGATGATGGCATTTCAGTTTCGGATGAAGATGTGTGACATTCATGTACTTGCACCTACCTATTTTTCTAATGGGCTTGGAATTTTATGTTTTTTTTTGTTAATTGAAAATATTGTATTGGTTAATTATTTAAATTAGAATGGATATTGTTTCGGCATGGTCTGTGTTAGGCTACTTTAATATGCAATCATTGAATATAAGAATGATTACATATGTGCCAAGTATCCTACATGTCTCTACATCTATCTTGAATCCATGCTTAATCCACCCTTCCAGCGGGATGATGATAATCCTGATTTTTAGCATCAAGTCTATCCTAATTTCCACCTTAGAATTTTGAAATACCCAAGAAGTACATTTGATCAGGATTCCGGGTAGGATTGGATTACCAAATCCATATCCCAAATTAGGAAGATCAGGATCACATATCCTGGTTTGAAATAACCAATTTTGATATTTAATCCTAGGATTTCCTCCCAGTCCAAGGAAATAGACAGGCATCCTTCACCTGTGCAAGACGTCCTTGTATCACCACAGAAACAAAGCCAAACTCCGTCCTACACTCACCCTGGCAGATGCAGAGAAGCTCAGTCACGCCTTTGTCTCCTCCAGGCTGGATTACTGCAATGCACTCCTCATTGGGATCCCTAGTAACATCCAAAACAGCGCTGCTAGGATCCTGATGAGGGTGCGCAAATATAATCATTTCACCCCCATCCTCAAATCACTTCACTGGCTCCCCGTCTCACTCAGGATTGAGTTCAAGGTTTCCCTCCTCACCCACCAGTGCATACATGGAAATGCCAGCACATATCTGTCTTGGGTTTGGTTTCTTGTTATGTGAGGGGTCTTCCACAGCCTCCTGAAGCTCTCCAGACTTAACAACACGGTGCCCTGCAAAAAAATATACTATCTAAAATATACTAAAGATACTATCAGTGTAACACATATTAGGTTATGTGTATTTGATTGTTGCAATCTATACGCGTAGGCTGTGTATGTGTGTGGTGTTTTGTTCCCACTGTCATTCATCATTAGGTCTCCAGCTGTTACGCGTTTGCTCATCATCTCATCAATCATCCGTTCGTCCAATCAGAGGGCTGCCGGCTTCCTTTTTTCCGTTTTGGGTTAACCTTAGTTGTCATTCCAATTATGTTCATGTCAGTTTTGTTGTATTGATTCTCGTTTAGTCTGTTTTAAGTTCATGTTAATTGTTGTGTGTAGACTACGTCAGGGGAGGGAAACAGGGTAGACACCCCGGGGTATACATCTTGCCCGTAGGTATCTATTCTGTTAGATCATATCAGGTTAGAGGGTGTGCGCCATCCGCTGTATTTTGCGTGAGTGCGTGCTCCCTGTCAAGGTGGTGGGTTTTATTTTATTATCCATTTTCTTTGGCAGCTGCCCATTATTTTTCCCTGCCCCTGATAGTAAGTCTGTGTTTGTCTTTTTGTGGCCTGTTGAGGTTTTCATTAAAACTCCTGTATTACATTTGCCTGCCGTGGTTTTTGACTCCATGTCATGTACAATGCAAACCATTTATGTTACAGCTCCGCTAGACCCCTAGACTAGCCGAGCTCGATCTAGGAGTCGTAACATATTGGGGGCCTGTCCGGGATCTCATTCATGTCAGTGTTTATGAATGGACTCCGGAGTGCATTGTGTGTGACGGGGGTGGTAAGTATTCTGTGCCACGTATGCGCGTATGACAGGTTTGTAGTTATGGTAGCCCAGACAGCAATCCGATCAGGGCCATATACAGGCCAGATCTGGAACTTGTGGCTTAGTTCCGGCCCATATATGGGCCAGATCCGCTTGCTATCAGGGAGGGTAGTTCTTGTGGTCGGTTCGATTTGGATAGGTAAGTAGCTGTAACATGGCGTCCTTTGATTTAGATGGATTTTTGAGTGATCCTTCAGTCACTTGTCTTGGGCAGTGCCGTAAGAGGGATTTATATACTATTGCGGCGCATTTTGGTGTAGAGCTTCCAAAGGCTCTAGTGAAAGCCAGTCTTAGAGAGGCTGTTGTGCGTTTGCTTGTTGACCAGAAGGTATTGGGCATGAGTGCCGCTGCTACAGCTGACCCGCTGGTTGATAAAGGTGAGTTGCGGGATGAGGAGGGGAAGCCCTCTGTTCCGTAGCCCATGGAGACAGGTTCGCCGGTTGGCGAGGCAGGGGTAGGTTGCTGCGGGGTCTAGGCCGCCACCACTTTCCATGCCTCGTTTTGAGCCGCAATCTCCTGGGGGGTTTTCACTTCAGTCATCTCCCTCAGATGCTGTTGATGCGCGCTTAAAAGTGTGCCTAGTCCGTTTGCAGTTAGAGGCTCAAGAAAAAGAGAGACAGGCGGAATATGCGCACCGCCTGGAGATCCGCATGCTTGAGATTCAAGCAGAGAAAGAGGTAAATATACAAAAATTAGGGAAGCGGAAAGAGCTGGTCCCTCTTTGTCCGCGTCCTCTGTCATGCCTTCTTCACCTGTGTATGTGCCTGAGGCGTTTGATGTGAGGAAGAACATGGCGTTGGCTCCTCCGTTTAATGAGTCTGATGTGGATACCTATTTCCGCACGTTTGAGCGCATTGCCGCTTCATTAAAGTGGTCTAAGGATACATGGCCTCTTTTGCTACAATGTAAGCTCACTGGTAAGATCCAGGAGGCTTTGGCTACGCTGTCCTTTGCAGATAGTCTGGTTTATGACAAAGTTAAGTCAGCTGTGTTGCGTGCATTTGAACTCGTTCCAGGAACTTATAGGCAACGATTTCGAAACCATAGGAAAGCTGCTACTCGTACTTTTATGGAGTTTGCTAGGGAGAAGGAGATGCTGTTTGATCACTGGTGTGTTGCCAGTAAAGCTACCGATTTGTCCTCTCTCCGGGAGCTGATGCTTATTGAAGAGTTCAAGAACTGTTTGTCTGATCATTTAGTCACTTATCTAAATGAGTCGCTCGCTCCCACTGTCAAACCGCAGGCTAGCCCTCCACATTTGGTAGGTCCCTCCTCTAAAGAGAGAGTGTTTCTATTGCCGTAAGCCTGGCCATGTTGTAGCAGACTGTCTGGTGTTAAAACGCAAACATTCAAAAGCCCCGCCCGTTAAGCCGAAAGGCGTGGGCCTGATTAAAACTGTGCCTCCTATGGTGAATATACCCCAGGTAGCGTGTGACGCTGAGGCACCTGAACGGACATATGGACCATTTATTTAGCAAGGTTAGGTTTCACTGTTCTGTCGGATGTGTTACCATTTTCAAGTGATTCCTACTGTGGTTCTACTGTTCTGGTTCAGGGCATAGAGATGGGTTACATGCCCGTTCCTTTGCATCAGGTGTATTTGACATGTGAGTTGGTAAGTGATGAGTTTCGGGTTGGAGTCCGACCTACTCTGCCGGTAAAAGGTATCACCTTTATTCTAGGTAATGATATTGCTGGAGGTAAGGTGCTGCCTGTTTTAGAACTGCTGGAGAACCCTGAAGTGCAGGATGATGTAGCTGACACTTTCCCCCAGATTTTCCTTCCTCCTCAGTCCCGTAGGTTGGATAACATTGTGGATTTTTCAGACTCAGTACTGGCTACTGATGCGCTCTGCTCTGGCCCTGTACCCTCTCAGACCGTGTGTGTTGGTCCCAGCATTGACTCCTCGAACATGTCTTTCTCGTGACGAATTGGTAGCCGCACAGAAAACTGATCCTACCCTTGCCAAGTGTTTTGAAGCTGCCCGTGGGGATGTTAAAATACAGAATACGGCAGATTGTGGTGCCTACGGCTTTTTGACAGCATGTTTTGTCCCTTGCCCATGATAATATCTGGTCTGTCCATTTGGGCATTATAAAAACATACGATCGAGTGTTGCAAAACTAGAATGGAGAAGTAAGACGCCTCCTTCCCTCCACTAGTCTGGGGGTCCACCTTGGGCAAGTGGTAGTACCCCCTAGCCCCCCTACCTGGGGTTACAGGAAAAAACCCTGATGACAGAACACCAAAAAGGAAGAGAGACCCGGCCCGGAGGAAGCCCGGGGCCCTCGTCTGGAGCCAGGCCCAGACGGAGGGCCCGCATGCGAGCGCCTGGTGGCCGGGCTTACCACGGAGCCCGGCCGGGCCCAGCCCGAATAAGCAACGTGGAAGCACCATCTCCTCCTCCATCGTCCCGTGGACCCACCACCCGCGGGAGGAATTGTCGGGGTCGGGTGCGCTGCCAACTAGGTGGCGGTGAAGGCGGGGGGCACCGACGGACCGGACCCGGGCGGCAAAGGCTGGCTCTGGGGACATGGAACGTGACCTCGCTGGGGGGGAAGGAGCCGGAGCTTGTGAGGGAGGTGGAGCGATACCAATTACACCTGGTGGGGCTAACCTCCACGCACAGCACCGGCGCCGGAACCAAACTCCTGGATAGGGGTTGGACCCTGTTCTTCTCCGGAGTTGCTCACGGTATGAGGCGTAAGGCAGGTGTGGCTATACTAGCTAGCCCCCAGCTGAGCGCCTCTGTGCTGGAGTTCACCCCAGTGGACGAGAGGGTCGCCTCCCTGCGCCTTAGGACTTTGGGGGGCGGGACTCTGACTGTGGTTTGTGCTTATGCACCGAACAGCAGTTCAGAGTACTCAGCCTTCCTGCAGACCCTGAGTGGAGTCCTTTTTGGGGCTCCTGCAAGGGACTCCAGTGTCCTACTGGGGGACTTCAATGCACACGTAGGCAATGATGGAGAAACCTGGAGGGGCGTGATTGGGAGGCATGGCCACCACGATCTGAACCCGAGTGGTGTTTTGTTGTTGGACTTCTGTGCCAGTCACGGTTTGTCCATAACAAACACCATGTTCGAACACAAGGATGCCCACAAGTACACCTGGCATCAGAACACCTTAGGCCGAAGGTTGATGATCGATTTCGTTATCGTATCATCTGATCTGAGGCCATGCGTTTTGGACACTCGGGTAAAGAGAGGGGCAGAGCTGTCCACTGATCACCATCTGGTGGTGAGCTGGTTTCGATGGCGGGGGAAACTTCTGGACAGACCTGGAATGATGAGTCCTTACCCCAAGTGAAGGAGTTCAAGTATCTGGGGGTCTTGTTCACGAGTGAGGGAACCATGGAGAGGGAGTTTGGCCGGAGAATCGGAGCAGCTGGTGCGGTTCTGCAGTCGCTTTACCGCACTGTTGTGACGAAAAGAGAGCTGAGCCAAAAGGCAAAGCTCTCGATCTACCGGTCTATCTTCGTCCCCACCCTCACCTATGGTCATGAAGGATGGGTCATGACCGAAAGAACGAGATCACGGATACAAGCGGCCGAAATGAGTTTTCTCCGGAGGGTGGCTGGGGTCTCCCTGAGAGATCGGGTGAGAAGTTCAGTCATCCGGGAGAGACTCGGAGTAGAGCCGCTGCTCCTTTGCGTCGAAAGGAGCCAGTTGAGGTGGTTCGGGCATCTAGTGAGGATGCCTCCTGGGCGCCTCCCTAGGGAGGTGTTCCAGGCGTGTCCGGCTGGGAGGAGGCCGCGGGGTAGACCCAGGACTAGGTGGCGGGACTACATCTCCGCACTGGCCTGTGAGCGGCTAAAGATTCCCCAGGCAGAGCTGGTTGATGCTGCTAGGGAAAGGGATGTCTGGGGCCCCCTGCTGGAGCTGCTGCCTCCGCGACCCGACCCTGGATAAGCGGATGAAGATGATGATGATGATGATGATGATCGAGTGCTGAGGCATTTATTTTGGCCAGGTCTTAAACAAGACGTGGCAGCCTATTGCTGTAGCTGCCACACCTGTCAGGTTACCGGGAAACCTAATCAAGTTGTCCCTGCCGCTCCGTTGCACCCAATTCCTGTGTTAGTTGAGCCATTTGAGCATGTTTTGGTTGATTGTGTTGGTCCGTTGCCAAGTCCAACCTGGACCTTATTTACGGCATATTATAAGACGTTTGACTCACCGAGATAACTTTGAACTGAGATAACCAAAGTTATCTCGGTGAGTCAAACGTCTTATAATATGCCGTAAATAAGGTCCATGTTGTCAAAAACAAACATTATGCTTTAATAAATGGTAAATTTAATAGTCATTTTTGTGCCATTGAAACTGCTGATGGAATGTTCAGTATCATTATGTTTTTAGAGTGGTGGCGGCTGTTGCTTTGAAAATATTCGTACATTTTGTAAACTGCTGGCACTCCTACAGTTTTGAAAGCTCACACACATATTATACATCAAAACATTCACACAACTGTGCTGATTCGTACAATGTAAGTATCTAAGCTGTGTGACTTACCATTTTTGAGGTATTAGTTTTGCATTTTTACCCTTTTTCTAACTTGAGCACACCGTCCCTGACTGGCTATGACCAAAAGGGGCGGAGCCTCGCCACCACGCCACTATTCACGCCACATAACCCACTTTTCAGCACCCGAGTGGGCTAGAGACACACAGTCTTCAATGGTGGATGTATGGAAATTGCCAGAGGTCACTGTGAGGTAGCTGTGACTCAAGGGGGCAGGGCCTAACCAGCACGCCACTATCCACGCCACAGGCCCCACAACTCAGCCCCTGAGTGGGCTAGAGACACATGGTCTTCACCGGTGGAGTCAGGTAGGTGGCCCGGAGAGGGGTACACTGTCTCCGACTGGCTCTGACCTGAGGGGGTGGAGTCTCACCACCACGCTACTATCCACACCACGGGCCCCACAACTCAGCCCCTGAGTGGGCTAGAGACACATGGTCTTCACCGGTGCGGGCGGGTAGGTGGCCCGGAGAGGGGTACACTGTCTCCGACTGGCTCTGACCTGAGGGGGTGGAGTCTCACCACCACATTACTATCCACACCACAGACCCCACAATTCAGCCCCTGAGTGGGCTAGAGACGCACGGTCTTCACCGGTGGGTGCATGGAGATTGCCCGGTCCGTATTAGTTCTAGCAGTAGCTGTTAGATACAGCTGCAGCAGTTAGCCCACCTCACATTTTCTCCACGAAATGTACTTTCTAGTTATTATTATTATTATTAGTAGTAGTAGTTGTAGTAGCAGTAGTATAGTAGAAGTAGTATACCTCCCTGCTGTGTCTTCCCGACGATTAGCTAGATGCGCCCGCTAGGCTATTACAGGGCTGACCCTCTAACCTTAACTCTGGTAGCCTATTTATGTCTTCAATGCTTTTAATCGTTATTTTCGTCTGTCTTCAAAATAGTCACAAAAAGGGAATTGAACAGTTGTCCAACTCAGAATGAAACGATCGGAAATCCGGTGTAGGCTTGCTACTCAGTTTATAGGTTAACATTATCAATTTTCGAGCTAGCTAGCTAATGGGCTTAAATATTTGTATTTTCCTGTTTTTACTGTCTATGAAACTAAATCCATTCATTATTCAGGCCAGTCTACCCTTTAAATGCCATTATTTTCCATTAATAAGGAAATAAAGATGTTCCATGCGGTGTTAAGGGGGTAAAGCTAGCTAGTTCTTATTTTATGCGCAATTCAAACCATGATTCAAATGAAATTAATCTTGAATAAAAACATCAAGTTACTTTGTCTTCGTTTCAAAAGTCAGTAGTTGGCCAAAATGTGAAAATACTAATAGCCTGGGCCATTTTGACATGCTGTTGGCACGGTAAGCACAGGTGTAATTAATAACATTGGGCCCAGCCGGCTCATCAAAGTTCCTATTCTATTTAGCATCACGGCCATTTCGGTGAGCCAGCATGCACAATCCTGGCACACAGGCTAAATCCTAAATGGAACGGGGCCATAATTAATGTTATTAATTAAATTGGAGGACTCACTCATTTCACATATAGTTCCAATATTGAGCAAGTTAGATGGGAATTATATTGCTTTTTCCAATACGGGAAACTCATGGTTTTAATCTCGTTACTGTCCTGTAAAAATGTAGGCTGATTGCAAAGTGCTTTTTTTATTTTTGGGAAAAAAGTCCTAAGGCCTACATCTGAAATTGACCTATTTGGCTGACCGCATTACCTGACTCACTGGTTCCCCGCGTCCTATGTTCGCCAGTCCCAAAAAGGGTTCTATGTTCCCCGGTCTCTGTGGAACATGGGACCCTTATTTTCGGGAGGGCGAATAGGACCCAGGGAACATGGTACCCGGGGAACATAAGGATGACCCCCTAAAGGGAAATCATCTCGTACCTGTATGGTCCTTTAAATTAGCTAGGCGATGTTTGTTTTTATTTGAAAATACAAATAGAAAAATGAACACCACCCTTCTAACATTTTATATAGCCAAGTTTACTCATCCATTTTTTCCCACTTCTCCATAGGAATTATTAAAACAGCACATCATGGAGAGGTTGCTGGAATGCCTTACACGTGCTACAGCACCCTCCACTGGATGTGGACTATCTGGAGTTTGTGTGCAATCAGGAGATGGTTTTCATAGATGCCATATTGCAGCACATTCAAATGCCTGATGAGTTAATGGAAGCACTGATGGAGCTGCACAATATGATCCAAAGACACAAACAACGCCAACTGGCACCTACAGAGATACTGCTGGCAGAGAGACCTGGACGCCCAAGGGTAGTAGTCGACATGGATCGTGTAGTTCATCTCCTTGAGGTTGGGCTGCCTGTGGCTTGCATTGCCAGTTTGATTGGGGTGTCATAATATGCCACCCTCAGAAGAAGGATACAAGACTGCAACCTATCAGTCAGGGCATTGTTCAGCACCTGTACCGATGAAGAGCTGGATGAAATGGTAGAGGAAATTAAAACGAGGATGCCCCATGCAGACTATCGGCTAGTGAAAGGGAGTCTGCAGGCACAGGGCCACCATGTGCAATGGGATAGAGTCAGAGCCTCCATGCACCGTGTGGACAGTCTTGGGATTTTGTACAGAATGACTCGGCTGGGATGTGTCGTCAGGCGTACATACGCTGTGCCCTGTCCAAAATACCTTGTGCACATCGATACAAATCACAAGCTTATCAGGTAACCAGAGTAACCAGAGGGGGGGGGGGGACAACCACTCATTGAGGACTGAGGATCATTTCAGTTGTGGGAAGCGGGCCAAGTGCACACTTCCATTGTGGATCCAGTGGTATTGCATGAATTGATTTCAAAGACATTATTTATCACAATTAATGGACATTAGAATTTGTAACCACTATATAAATATTCAGAGCAGGCTCACAATGTAATACACTCAGGGGCGAATTCACTAAAGTGGAATTGCGGCCGCTAATTGCACCATTACATTGCACGTCAGTTGCTCCAGCTATGTGCTCCGTTGTAAAGACCTATTCACTAAAGACATTGCGCTAATAATATCCCAGCGCAAACACGCCCATTCGGTGTTTGCGGCTGAGTGCAATTTGCTGCTGATATAGGAAATTACTATAAATACTGCGCATACAGCGCATACAACTCGTATGCATATCATTGGACGATGGCAGACAGAAAAAGAAAGATACGATTTTCAGACAGCGAACTTGAAGGCCTCACGGACGAGGTTCAAAAACATGTCTCACAGCTTTCCGCAAAAAATATCACGACTGCAGCAAAAAATCATATTTGGGGTTTAATTTCCCAATCAGTCAGTGCCATTTGTGTGTGTAAACGCGGAAGACTGCAAACGGAGGTGGAATGAATTGAAAAGACGAACAAAGGAAAAATTGTCATTTTATGTTATGCAAGTTGCAGCACGATGATCTGGCATACTTTTGGGGGAGTGTATAACATTGCCCCACCGGTACGATCTAGGCATCTAAACGGCTTTTCAGGATTCCAAATGTGCACTCAATCACACCGCGCGTCCTGATGTGAGCCCAGTTGTACGCCGCCTCTCCAACGTTGGAAGGATTACGCACGGGAGTCATCATCCATGGCTGAAGATGATACCTGCCGTCACCTATGATACAAAAGCAAAATATTTTCAAGACCATTCAAATAAAAAAAATATTGTGTAGGCTATGTTTTTATTTATTTATACCTATATCGGCCCCCAGCCGTTCAATGAACAGCTATAGGGAATGCGCAGTTTCGCGTATAGACTATTATACGCACAGTTTCGTGCTATGTAGGCTATTATAAATAAGTATTATTCATTGGGGGAGCTTGGACTCGCTGGGGACGGGTGGAGAGACGCATAGTCAACTGAGCCTCCCCAGACGCGACTTCATCCTCCAGTTGGCTGAAGAGCTGCGCGCTCTGGTGTCCAAACAGCTACCGCGGTGGTTCTAGTGTTAAATCAAAAAGTGACCTTCTTCTAAATATTCTCTCACGAACAACATGCCTGGCATTGCGATGCCGAATTCGCCTCTCAACAATCACTGCTGCCATGATCAGTGGAAAGGCTGGCCATGACACCCCTTGCGCTTAAATACCACCACGTCTCTGAAAACGCAATTAATTTCACTTTAACTGCGTGAGGCAATTTGCGCCGATCTTTGTGAATTGGGCGGGTTTTGCAATAATGTTCATTTGCATAGAAAGGGGAACATTCTCCGCCCATATTACCTAATTTAAATATCAGCTAATAACACCGGCGCAGAGAAACGCAATGACGAAGGCAACGCAGTTAACACCGTATTTCACCCTTTGCGAGGGCTTTGTGAATAGCAAACATTATTTTTGACTTATTTGCACAGGCTTTCCGTCAGGAAAAGCTGCGCAATCCTTTAGTGAATTCGCCCCTTAATGTGATATGTAAACTCTTTCAGGAGATGTACATTCCCCGGATTGACTGGGAGGACAGTGGCTATGTGGATGATCCACACACTGGGGTGAATGTTCCACTGCTGGACAGTCCACTCACTGAAGAACAAATGGAGCAGCTGAGGGAACATATTGACCCTCTGCAACCCTCTGATTCAGTTGGCATAGACATTTTTTGGACACTGTGCAGTATGTTCAGGCTTTACTTGGAGAAACTGTTACGGCTCCGCCTCCGCCTGGGCGCTCTCCAGCTCCCGCCACCGTTCCCGCAGCGCGCACGCCACGGCCTTCCACTTCAGCGCGCGCTCTGCGCGCCCTCCGACGTAATCACCCCCGCACACCTGAACACGGTTCCGCTAACGAGCTCCGAGGGCGCGGCTCACCTGCTGCCACTACTCATCCAATCACCTCCCCTATAAGAACCCGGTCTTCCCAACGTTCGTCGCCAGTTCTTCCCTAAGATTCCTTGTGGCAAGTTGTGGTTTTCTGAAGTTCCCGTGCTAGTAGTTGTCATAGTTGTTTTTTTCCCTTTTACTCATTCTACTCTCCACTCCTCCAGATTCCGGTTTGTTTGCTGCTCTTTTCCTGGACTGACACACGGCTTCCCCGACCCATTCTCCCCGGACCTCGACCACGGCTTGGATTACGTTTTCTGGACTTTGTTTGTTGATCGATTGACCCCTGCCTGAACTTGACTGCCCTTTTGCCTTGCCCTCTGTACTGCCGCTTTATATTAAACCGCCCTCTGGGCTTGGAACTGTCCGTCTGTGTCCGTGGTCCTGCGTTTGGGTCAGCTAGCCAACCAGCCCCCTTATAGAAACGCTGTAGTGTGTGTGTGTGCGTGCGTGCGCGCATGCGTTCATGTGTGTGTGATATTTTGGCTAGTCTAAACAATTTGGTCTCTGCTGTTTCAACTGAAATGACAGGCTTTAATGTAACATTTGAGATGAGACATTAAATGAAGATGTGCCTACCTAATTCTCATCTGCGCCACTTTTTCCAATGTCTGTTATTTATTTAATTTAATACCTTTATTGAACAAGTGACTAAAATCGAACATCATTTAAGCAACACCTGTGCAGTACTATATGCAGCGGAGTGATCCTGTTCCGGATAATCAAATCTGAACTAATTAGCCGACTATGGGGTTATCACGTGGATGCACCATCAGATCGCCCTCACTCGGCAAGCGGGAAGAGCTGAAACGACTGAGGCCGAAGTGAGTATCTTTGCTAGATGCAATATATTATTGCATTATCTAGAAATTAATTGTGATTTAATAAGTAAAAAGCAATGCTTTGTGAACATTACCATGTCAGTTAACCGTTGACATCATGCATCAAACGCCTGACTTTATCCCACCTGGTCGAGAGCTAGCTAGCAACTTATGAGGGGTGGAAGTAACAAAAATGTATAAATAAATATGTTGTCGATTAAAATGCAATTGAATTAAATGTGTGATCGATTAAAATGCAATCAAATGCAATTATTCATGAAATGAATCATTCAATTAGTCATTAAATTAATCGTTAAACTGCACTTTTATCATTTGAGTGCGCTTTTATCATTAAAAGTGTGCTTTCATCATTAGTGTGCTTTTATCAGTAAACTGCACTTTTATCATTAGCGTGTGCTTTTATCATTAGATTGTGCGTTTATCATAACAGTGTGCTTTCACTTATGTCATTAAACTGCGCTTTTGGCCTTTCCCAACACACACCACTCTAACGATAAAGCCTTTATCATTAGACTGGTGTGTGTTGTGTGTCAATCACCTGACCACGCCCACAGGCGTACATCCAGGCTATCCTTGTCGATTGGACATGTCTTTTGATGAAAAATGTCATGCGCATGACCGCAGTTTTCAAAAAATGGCGCAGGCAGCCTCTGATGTGCAGGGTTTTATTGTAAATAAACTTCGAGTCTGTCGAGATCTTGCTATCAGCGGCCCAAGCGACGACGTCCTCCTTTTCAACTTGGAATGGCTAAAATGTTTTCTTGTTAATGCACAGGCTAGCGGAGTTCAAATAAATCCAAGGGTGGTCGAGCTAGTAGCTGATGCTACAAGCGAACTTCTAACGTTACAGCTAACTGAAGCCAGTTTTTCCCATTGACGTACATGCAGACAGACGTGGTTTAGTAGGGAGACCACGTTTAAACATTTCTCAGGAAACGTTGGAGTGGTTTGTCAATTGCGGCTATTCCGCCTTTGGAATAGCTGAGTGCCTTGGAGTACACCCCAATACCATCAGACAGTGGCGATTCTAGACCTTTTTGACTGGGGGGGGGGGGGGGGGGCACAGAGATATGCCAGAGTGGCAATTCAGTTTTTTTCTGCATGCGTGCATGTTAAGAAGCAAAACACACGTGCCCAAAGCACAAGTCATTCCTACAAGCTATAGTGGCCTAAATATTTTTTATTTTTTTTACAAACTGTATATTTCCACCCACTACAGGAATCACAATAATTAAAACGGTTTTAATAAACTTCACTATAAGCGCCTACCATAATTTGTACTCACACTGGTTCCCCAGGCTCCTTAGCACACACATCACAGGAATGGTCCACATTTGTCATGTTTTGTGATTGAAATGTCAAAATCATGACACCAAACAAATGTAATCAAGTGTCCACTGTCCATAATTTTTTATTTTAACATGGCACCTCCATATTTAGGCTACATTCAGAAAAAAAAATCATATCACATGTCATTCAGCCAGTTTATGAACAACAATACTGCAGCAGCTGAATACATCTTTCACTAGACAGCAGTTAATTGAAAAAGGTCAGAGTGCCGAAATGCAGTTTTATTTACAAAACTTGCATTGCTCCCTGCCACTTCCTGTAGGTTCTAGGCTACATACAGTGATGTGCACAGCCTGCATGTAGAGTCACCATTGCCAGCACTGTTGTCGATAACCTCCCCTTGTCTTCGGGACCACGGGAACCAGATTTTGCAGAACCTGGCGCTGCTGCAGAACAAGTCCGAATGACACCATAAACCAATCTCCATCCAAAAGCAAATGTTAAAATGAAACTGTTCCATTTTCTGAAATTAAACTAACCACAATCTCATTGACATGATCAAGGTAATTAAATATGTTTACCAATGGGAAGTCTGGAACTAGCAGGATTTTGCCTACCCATGTGTAAGGCTGGAGACTCCAGCTACACATCCAAGCTGGCTCTGGCTGTCATCCTTATCATCACTACAAACAGTGCTGGCTGCTCTGGCTGCTGTCTTACATTTAAATGCTCAGATTTATTTTAATACTGTAAATAGTTGCATGACACACATCACTTTATAACACATTTCAGGGATGATAACTCATCTGGGATGAAAAAGGTGACAAAGAGCAAACCCATACACAAATCAAACAAATGACCAATTTTGGATTAAAAAACAGCCAATTCATCCCCTCCACCCACCTTTGAGTGTGAGTAGCAGCTGCATACCTACTATCAATCTGATGACAAAATGGAGTATCATACTCCGAGTTCAATTCTAGTCCCACTCCCATGACAGGACAGCAGATGACCTTAAATTTAGCCTAGCAATCAGAAAAACTTTCGATTTTTGTAACATGTTTTTCATGAAGGCTAATGTGCATTTCAGCTAGCTAGCTATCATAACGCTAGCTAGCTGACTTTAGATTTACAAGCAAGTGGAGAGACGATGATGACACTAGCTAGCTTTCATTAAATCGTGTTACCTTTCTGAGGGGGAGTAAAAGAATATGTGAGACAGCCAAGTTCAAATACCTTCTAGTAAAGTTAGCTAACTGCTTGCTCCTGCAGAAAGCAGTGTCAGTGAGCTTCTGTGGTGGACTAAACCATTTTGTACATTCTGTTAAGGGGTGTGTAGGAGGCTTAACTATTTAGGGGATTAAAGATCAGTCTCTCAGACTATATTTTCAATAAATTTTAATTTAGTTATGACAGTGACTCATTCATTAGAAATGACACAAATACAGACAAAACAGGGGTGGCACCTGGGCCACCCACCAGAATCGCCTGTCTAGTCGCGGTCGCGAGACCAGACATGTCCAATCGACAGGGATAGCCTCGATGTACACCTGTGGGCGTGGTCAGTTGATTGACACATACAACACACGCCAGTCTAATGATAAAGGCTTTATCGTTAGAGTGGTGTGTGTTGGGAAAGGGCAAAAGCACAGTCTAATGACAAAAGTGCAAGCACGCTGTAATGATAAACGCGCACTCTAATGATAAAAGCACACTCTAATGATAAAAGCACACGCTAATGATAAAAGTGCAGTTTAATGATAAAAGCACACTCTAATGATAAAAGCACACTCTTAATGATAAAAGCGCACTCTAATGATAAAAGTGCAGTTTAATGATTATTTTAATGAATAATTTAATTATTAATTTAATTAATAATTGACTTTGATTGCATTTGAATCATTCACACATTTAATTCGATTGCATTTTAATCAACCACATATTTATTTATTAAATTTTGTTACTTCCACCCCTCATAGCAACTAGCTAGCCAACGCATGGTCGAGATAAATGCTTTGAGTTGATGTGGGTTGTAAATTTGGATTTTGGTTTCGGTTATTTTTGCGTTCGATCAATCATAAAGGTATCTAGAAAAGCCTTATAAATGTGAGGTGAGGTGCTTTCGTTGTAGCTACGGTAGCTAACTAACGTTAGTCCGTGCTGCTCGCGCATTATGTTGGCTAGCTTGAGGGGTTAAATTGCATGATAATTGGTTTGGCAGAGGCAACGTTAGTGAAAAGTGAACCGACATAACATTTTTCTAGATATTGTTTCGATTTTGTTTTAGAGAAATAATTGCAATGCGTGCAAACCTGACAATCTGCTAGGACACGATCAGAGCAGAGCCATTAGGCCTATTATGGAGGGGGCTCATCCAAACATAAGATTAGATTTTAATTTTTATTTGGTCTGCGATGCAGTCAGTGCATTTCCCGTGGCCAGGTAGGCGGTTGTCAGAATGTGGTGTTTTCTGTTTGTTGGCGAAGTGTTCCTCACTAGCTCAACTATGATCACAATACTCGAGCTAACTTTTTAAAATGGGCTTACCCTCGCTACCTCTTTTAAAAACTTAATTTGTGTCTCCAAAATATCTACTCAATTACGAAGCAGACTGCCGCAAGCAGGCATGTTCTACCACTAGCCTAATTATTATTTGGCCACGGAAGAGCTGGGTTTTTAAAGTTCCAAGCATCCTCTAATAGTAAAACTGTTAGGGATAGCCAACGATTGATACATGTAAATAATTTCATTGAATAAATGCTTCAGAAATGTAAATACATGCTTTTGAGTTAGAAATTGAGTTAGTCATTTCGAACTGTGCAATGGTGCTCAGAGTAGAGTTAGCCTATTTGACTTGTAATAGTGATAAATGATAATACATTTTTGTATTATCAGCTTTACAAGGTTTGATTGATCTGAAACAGAATCCAACGTGCTAAAACAAGTAGACTTGTGACTTGACCTGAGCAATAAGGCAGTCAAATACTCGAAATTCGACTAAAAGTCGATTTTGAGGGGAAAATGCAAAATCGGTTTAAAATTAATATTTAAAAAAATGTACATTTGATTATTGGGCTAACGTTACCGCTCGGCGCTTAGTGTTAAAAATGACTACTTTTATCGGACCAAAGCAATCATCATCCAGGACAGAGCAGCATGCATGCCCTCCACATTGCTCCTCATTGAGTGTAGAGCCAGGCATGCAGCCCTGTTATGACGATTTGGAAACTAATGTTGGTTATTATTGAACAGAGATAATAACTGCAGAGATACCTCTTTCTAACAGGACCTGGAACATGCGACACAACTCCTGGTGTCTGTGATCAGGAGGAATTTAAGCCCATCCACCCAAGGCAGTCATGTGATGGTACCCCCAGCCTTGCCTGCTAGGTCTGCCCCAGCAGCCTGGTCTCACCAAAAGGCGTATGAATAGCACGCCAATTTAAAGTAATTTCGCGTGTGATGTCAACGCATTTTAATCTTTTCGCGTGCCATTTAACGCCCAGTTCTTTTACATTGCAACCGTGTTGGGTGTACAACCCGAAATCACGTGACTACCAAATCCGCGTCGCGTCTGCTTTTTCTGCAGTTTGTACACATTAAATAGGAGGACTGGACTGGTCAAGCGTATACATGAAAAACCTTATATAGCTATGGGCAGTTTTATGTTGTGTGTGTCATATTTAATCAGTTTGGCAAATTTACGTAGTGTCTAGCTAACTAGGGTAAGCCGAACCAGCCCAACGGCTGGCTAGCGATGAGAGATGGAACCCCTGCCTGGCTGGGGAAGTGCGTCAGTCGGCTAGACACAGACAGCGTTTGCTGTGCTGTTACAAGCCTACATGAGACAAATACTACCCATGAATAAAGATAATAAAGATCAAAATCAATACAAGTTGTGTCTGTCTTATCGCCTGACATATCAATCATGATGTTGCACACTCCTGTATATGCACCTTACACGTTACGACACATCACCTCAAGCTCAATCTGGACAAGACTGAGCTGCTGTTCCTCCCGGGGAAGGGCTGTCCGCACCGGGACCTGGCCATCACCATTGAAGACACAGTGGTGACCCCGACTCGGACTGCGAGGAATCTGGGTGTGACCCTGGATGACCAACTGTCATTTTCCTCACATGTCACATCTGTCACACGTTCCTGCAGATTCATGCTCTACAACATCAGGAGGATTCGCCCTTTCCTCACTAATGAAACGGCGCAGGTACTCATCCAGGCCCTGGTCATCTCCCGCCTGGACTACTGCAACTCCCTCCTCGCGGGGGCACCGGCGTCAGCCATTAAACCTCTGGAACTTGTCCAGAAAGCTGCTGCTCGCCTGGTGTTCAACCACCCCAAATTCTCCCACACAACTTCCCTCCTCCGTTCCCTACACTGGCTCCCTGTAGCGGCTCGCATCCAGTTTAAAACTCTGGCGCTAACCTACAGGGCAATGAAAGGAACAGCCCCCTCCTACCTCCAGGCCATGGTCAAACCCTACATCCCCTCCCGACCACTACGCTCTGCTACCTCAGGGCGACTGGTTGCCCCGTCACTCCGAGGCTCCTGCGGTCGATCGACACGGTCACGCCTCTTCTCTGTCCTGGCCCCGCAGTGGTGGAATGAGCTGCCCACTGATGTCAGGACAGCAGAGTCGCTGCCCATCTTTCGTCGCAGGCTCAAAACTCATCTCTTCAAGAAGTACTACAACAATCCTCCCACCTAAGCACTTATTATATTATATTGCACTGTACTTTAGATTGTGATTCTTGCACTTTGCCTTCAGCACTAGATTATGCTCTTAGTCACTTGTTTTAGAAAGAAGATGCACTTGTGAGTTCTGGCAAGTAGTAGTACATTGGCTCTTCCTACGTTAAATGCAATTATTGTTAGTCGCTTTGGATAAAAGCGTCTGCTAAATGACTGTAATGTAATGTAATGTACAAAGATCACGGCATTCATTTACTCCGCTCAGACCGCTGATGTTTCAGAAAACCCCCATATAAGAGTTTTAAGCATGTAACCAAGCCAACTGGCTGTCTGGTGAATCGTGGCTACAGGTCTGTGTAATAGAAGCCACAATCCGTATGATATAAACCTCATTTTGAAAAAAAGTACACCAGAGCCTGCAGGCTACACTACCCACAATCCTTAAGTACACACCCCCGTCTTTGATTGGTGGAGCTCGCTGTTACCATGGACACGTTTGGTTTAGAGCCCTGTCAAAATTGGCGCGTTGGTTTAAAGCTCTGTCAAAATTGGCGCGCAATACAACTATTTACAAGACAAATACTGATCCTGGAGAGGAGAGGAGACCAGACCAAACCAGAAATGGCAGGCTATGCCAATAAAAATATATTGGAAGCTGCACTGCTTCTTGGGGACAGCTTTATTGACTGTACCCCAGCTCCTGCTGCTCGGCCTCGCCGGCGTAAGAGGAACCGTGAGGGGAGACCTCTAACCAGCGGTTTTCAAGAAGGTTGGTTATAACATTTTGAGATGGATCTTTTTGTTAGTCATTTGTTGTATTACCAGTGACTGCTCCTACCTCACACTTGTCAGTTGTTCTTTTGACAAATAAATAACAATTGTAATCCTGTAAAATGTGATTGCCATTTTAATGTGTTGCAGCTGAAGTAGGCCTATTAAGTCCACCAGTGACCGAGCACTGGGACGTAACAATGAGTTCAGCTGCAGGTCAGACAATATCCAGTATTCCCCTAGTGCTCAACAAGCATTTAACACACTTAAGACATTATAACTGAGTATATTTTCTAATGCAATATGCAGCTTTGAAAATATAAGGGTCCGTACAACTCCCTTTAGTGTATGATCAATTCATTCTATATACAAGTGGTGAAGTGATGTTTGTTGGTGATGGCATGACAAAAATGCAAAATATGGTTTGGGACACTGAGATGAACAAACATCTTTGATGTTTTCCCAAATAGACGCACTGCTTCAGGAGCTCCAAGGAGCTGAGGTGCAGGTCCCCGAGTCCCCCGAGCCAACTGCTTCCAATGACTGGGCCACCAGAAGTCATATGGCGACAGAGAGGTGGAAAGAGGCAAGACCTCAGCTCCTCCTCAATGCCCTGGCAGCAGAGGCCATTCCACATGTCATCTGTGGCAGATGCAGTGGCAAAAAGGCAGTGGTGGAGTGCAAGGAGTGCTTGCCTTCACCACTGCTCTGTGAGGACTGTGACTGTGAAGTCCACAGTTCATTGGCACTGCACAATCGCAGGTCTATGATCTGTGGCTACTACTTACCTGTACCTCCTACTGTAGTGGTGCAGGTAAAGGAGGGTAACTACAGCCACAACTCACAAGGTGTGTATATGGTGTGTAAGGTGTGTGTATGTATGCACATGTATACAGTATATTGTGTTAATGTATATTGTGTGTGTGTTTTCTCTTTTTAAATATTGGCCATTTCCTCACTTATGCATTTGTCTCACCTCTATAGCTCGAATTTTGCCCATGAGATTGCCACAGAGCATCTGCACCTGTTCTCCATCGGCTATCATGCTAAGTCCTGGCAGAGAAATCGTTTTTATCAACATGAAAGGTAGGTATGAGGCCATAAATCAAATGTAACCTTTCCTCCTTAAGACATGCAATTGCCCTGCAATTTGACCTTAGCTTTGAATGTTTCTTCTCATGATTTGAATTCTCATTTTTTCCAGGACGATATGATCTCACTCTGCCAGATGTCAGTTGCAGCACCTGTTCTGCGCACTGGTGTCCTGGATTGGCAGACATCCAGCTGAGTGGATACTGGCCCGCCACAGCCAGTATGGCCACTGACACCATCTTTGATGCCGAGGTGTTCCAGGCCTTTCAGGACCTGAAGAATGCTGCACCAGGCAGCTCTAGATTGGCATTTTGTCGGCTCCTGGACCAGAAAACCTTACGCCATGGCAGGGTGAGAGTTGACTTTTTTTAATTTGAAGTTGTAAGGGAATCTAGCCGTGAGTGTTACCCATTTTTTGTTTTGTATGACAGTCTAAAGAATAATTTTTTGAAAATTTCGATTTAGGCAAATGTTTTGTGGGGGCGCTACCACCAATGCACAATCCTTACAAGTTGTACCTTGTTATAAAGGTGATTAATCAAGCTTTTATGTTAACTATATCTGAATTTATCCAAATGTTGACTTGATGCAGAATGGCAAAATCTGCAGTGATGCTCTCCAGAAGTGTTTCATGGAATGGGCTATTTGCAGCTATGAGATCCAGAAACTGAGTAAGGAGCAGCCATTCTCGTGTCCTGCTTGCACCCCGGATATGCTGGCTGTGGCAGTGGATGGCAACAGGAAACATTATCGTTTCAGCAAGTGTGGGAGGTATAACATACACTCATGTATTTATTTCCTTGATTCACTGTTTTAAAAAGTTATTCAGATTGAACCATGTTCTGAACTTCTGGTAATTGAATGCACTACAATGCTTTCTATGTGTAGCTCGAGTGAGCCTGGCTACTTCGATGGTGTTTTCATCCAAAATGACACAAAGGTGGCATCTTCGGTGGAAAACATCCACACAAAAACCAAGCATGTAAGTGTCTGTGTATTTGTTAATATTAAGAGTCATTCATTCATGACCACTCACGTCAAATACCTTTAACCATTCATTGCATAAATGGGCATACATTTTACTTTGGCGTTTGAGGTACAGTATCTGATGTTCTGCTCCCTGCTAGTTCATCACCCACTGAGTGACCGCAGGGAGCACCCTGCTTCGCAGGCCACCCGCTGAGTGACCGCAGGAAACACTATACAGAAAACCCCCCAGGGGGTACAGAGCAAGCAACATGACAATACATACAGAAACACAATCAGCAGCAGAGAAACAGAACAAGCAAAACAACCAGGGTGGAGGCCGGGGAGGCGGAGGCGAGCGCAGTCGAGATAACAGCAACTAAGCGACCTAGACTGAGCTATAAAAAGCCTTCACCGCATGGGAATGTGAGCAAGGGAGGGCTGTGATTGGCTAGACTAATTAGTAAACAATTGAAGTCAACCGGGTAGCTGGTTGCAGCCACGCACTTGACCCCGTGACATGAATGAACCTACGCAGGCTTCATCTAATAGTCAACAAAGACACTAAGTCTCAATCCATGTACTATCCATGTACTGTATAGGTGGCAGGAAAAGGCCATTGCGGTAAGGCTGAGCTGGTGGCAGCAAAGGAGGCTTCAAGGAAAAGCAGCCACAGCCTTGATGAAGAAGGCCTTGAGGTTGCTGTCTGCCGGCATGGCATACTCCTGAGGTACAAAATGACTTATTTGTACATGACTGATACTACTTTAGAATGGCAATGCATATACTTCTTGATAGGATCTTTCTACTTCCCACAGGTCTCTCAATCACTTCAGAGGGGAGATATATGCCTACCCATTGCTCCTCATGCATGAGGTAGCATCTAGGCACCATGTCACTTTTTTCTGCATGGATGTCACATGCAAGTTTGTGCCATACTTGCAAAAAGTGACCTCTGCATGCCCAGAATATGTGCACCTCATGGACCTGAAGCCCTTCCTGTCCATAATGCATGCCAAAGCACATGATGTCAAATGTGAGGTACATTTTTCAGTTTTTGTTTATCTGTGACCAGGTTTATCATAATTCAGTCATGTTGTGCTTGAATGTCATGTTGAATCACATGAATTATATACATTGTGCTGTCAGATCAAGTGGGGAGGTGGGAATCAGGTTGGTGCAGGCTCCACCTTGGGTGAAGAGGTGGAACAAGTGAACAGCTTCTTGTCTCGGCTTGCCATCACTACCAAATTCATGTCCAAATCAGGTTAATGAGCTATTTACCTTGACATTGATATCTGTATTTGTGATTGCCTTTCTTTGTTACTCCAACTTTCACCATTGTGTGTGTAATAAACTTGGTACATGTTGCTAAAGCAAAATTTGATAGTAATAACAGAGTGACAATGGGTGTAAATTGTTTTGTGTATTGTTCAATGAAAGGATGTAACTTCTTCCGTCATCTCCTAGCACGCACAGACTTGCTTACATTACAATGTATGGCATGGAACAAAGGTAAAGCAGACAACCTGTGCAGCATGCTCAGCTAAAGATTCCAGAAGGTAAAGTATGTCTCTGCGCATATGCATACACTATGGCAAAATATTACAATATTGGTTATAGTAATGCATTATTTCCACATGTTCAGACCCGTGCAAATCTGGCAAAGGGGATGGAGAGCCTTAAAGCCATCAGTCAGAGCTGTCACTGGATGAGACTGAGACAAACCAGTGGGTTCATGATGTCCAGGATTGGGCTCAGAGTGGTATGTCATTTTGTGTACATACAGTTTGTGTTGAATGTGCTTACCTAAACAAACCATGCACAGTCTACATTTTATTTCTTCAAGGATCAAAGGGTACAGGCTCCCTCCCTGCTAGATTTGCAGATGAAGATCGAGCACCTTCATGTGTCTGTCAAGCAGCAAACCCAACGCCTTTACAAGAAAACAGGTAATTTTTGTAAAAGATTCTGAGTATTCTTATAATGCATTACAAACGTGGGCTTCATAGAAAGTGTTACCATTTTTTATTGTTGGGGTCTTCCTGCTTTTTATTGTTCTTTTTCTCTTTCTCTCTGTGCCTGGGTGGGGGGATGCATATTTTTCCCCAAGACACCTGCAAACGGCGAAAGACAGTTCGGCGACGAATTAGAGAGGCTAAAATGAAACTGTCTACATTGCTGACGGAACATGATGCCATGGTGGAAGCAGCAGACAGAGTTGGACCAGTGGATGTCTTCAAAGACAATTATGTTTTCCCCTGGCAGCTACCTGGTGATGGTATGTTGTTCATTTGCTTATATTTGAGCTTTCTCTTCCGTTTTTTAGTGTGCTGCCAGCTAAGGTCATATAATAAAATGCAATATGTGACCTGTGTTTATTTGATGTCAGGCACAGTTGGCATCCTCACCAAAAAGGGCATCTTTGACAAGGTGATGGCTGTAAGAAGGCTTGAGGAAGAGGAAGTGATTCTCCTGAAAGAGATGAGGCAGCACTGGAAGTCCCTCAGGCAAACGGAGTTGACTCTGCAGAGTGCCATTGTGGAGGAAGGTAGGAACAGTAGAGAGGTTACTTCAACTCATTCTTGCTTTATTTCTGGAATTGCTTTATTTTGGCCATATTCTATTGAATAATTTAAAAACAACAACAAAATACTATCAATACTTTAAAATCAATCACGTGACTGAGCCAGTGTAAGGACTTAAGAACGCTGTTGATGTGTTTTCCTTGGGTTCTTTGGTGGCTGCAGTTTGAATCAGTTGTATAAAGGCATGTCAGACAGCTATGACAGTACTCAAGCCTTGCGGATACAAAATAATTAGTTCTTTTAAATCCTCCTTATGCATAAAGCCTCTAAGTTTGGCTATGTTATGGAGGTGATTTCACTCAAACTGTCATGTGAAAAGCATGGAGAAATGCATGACTGACCCTGTGTTGTGTATGTCCTAAAGGCTCCGACTCAGGTCTGCACTGTGTACTGAGTCGGAAGCTTAACACACTGCAGATGCAGTTAAAGGGTGTCACAGAGGCATACCTCCACATCTTCCAGACTCCTAGGGCGCATGCAGAACCACCGATGGAGCTTGATGATGATGATGATGGAGGGGTGTATGAGAGTAGTTCAGAGAGCAGTTCCGATGATGAGAATGTGTAACTGCATGACAATGGAAAAGGTATGGTCATATTTTTTTTTAAAGGAGATATCTAACTACTTAATTCATCCCATACTTCATCTTTAATTACATTTTTTTATTTTGTTTTCTGTCAACAAAACTAGGGGCCACTTGGATGCAGTCCATCAGCTTACTTTTTTATTTTATATTAAGTCCGGGGAGATACCCCCACCTGAGTACCTGAAAGCCGTGGACATACTCACATTGCTGCCAGCGTCCCGAGGCAACTGTCACTTCTGAGTCACTCCTCTCAGGAACATGTGGGACTCTTCCCTGATGGGCCCCATCCCCCTCATTGCCCCACGCTTTGACCCTAGGCTACCAAAAACCCCTGCAGTGAGGATCCCCTGAGAGAGCCTCCAGCTGCTGGCCAGTCAGATGGACGCGGTGGACCTGGGACAGCTGGATGAGACGGCTATTCAGAGCGTCCGTCTACTGCAGAACCGTCTCACCTCCCTGTGTGGACCCTCTGTGTGACCAATGAATGTTGTCCTACTTTAAGTACTTACTGTTTGAGCAGTTTTAATTCAGAGGCAATTAGTCTGACATGATTAGCATTGCTTAGCATCCATTGCTCCTCATGCATGAGGTAGCACTAGGCAGCTGGTGACATTTTTGTGCATGGATGTCACATGCAAGTTTGTGCCATACTTGTATGAGTCTGTGAGTGTGTGTGTGTGTGTGTGAGTCTGTCCACATCTGAAAGCCTTTTCCGAAGAAGACACAGGAATCCACCATGCCCCCCTTCGGTTGGACTGCCTAGAATGGGAAATAACATGAAAAGGAGGCATGTGACAGTTAGAAATCCATTAATTCTTCATTTTATAACAAGACCCAAGCTAGATAGGTGCCATACTGTTCTGCCATCCCAGGATTGCAATTCATTAAGACATGGCAACTCCATTGTGTTGTCCCATGCTCTTACCATGGTTTTCTCCAGAGGACACTTGTGAGATGAGCTGGTGCTGTCAGCCAGCCCTTTCAGATAGGTACATTGCTGTCTCGACCTGGGCTGCAGATTGGCATGAGGCCCATGATGATGACGTTGAAGGCTGTCCATCTGTAGCTGCAACAGTTGATGCCAGAATCTCTTGCAGTTTCAGCATCTCACTGTCTGAAAGAGGGACATTATAAAATAGACATGTACCCAATAAAGACTTGTTAGTGGTTCTACACTGTAAGGACTACACTCCTGTCATTTCATGCTGTAATTTGCTTCATTACAATAAGTCATCATCTTACCAAGCAAGTGTTCCTCGTTGGTCAGTGGTCACTATCGGTACCTCCTCAGTTGCACAAGGACACAGGCTTCACTTGGAGCTGCAGAAGAAAATAATGCAGAACACAGCCCAAAGAAAAGTTGATCACCAGAATGGAATAAAAATTAACTTAACATACAATACATGTATACAAACAACCAGGGATTAAATATATAACCCACTCAATGTGACTACAGGAGGCGGATGCAGTTGTCTCATTCTCCTTGACTTTTTCTTGATGACAGTAACGTCAACTCATACAGTATTCGCTGCCTTGCCTTGCTACTGCTAATATCAATATGACGTTGTCCCGGCTAGCTAGCAATAGCTAGGTATAGCACAGGCATGTAGAAGGGGTGATTTAAAACCGTCATATTTATATACCAACAACAAGTTAACTTAGAAAACATATGGAACAATATTACAATGAGAAGCTATGTCATCACTGATGAAAAATAAAGAAATTGTGTGCAAAAACATGGCTTACCGTGAATGATGCATGACATCCCTGATGGCATCAAACACGCCCTACTGATTGGCTGAGATTGTTCGCGGGATTGTTCGTGGACCCCACGTGAATGACAGGCGATTGGTTAGGGTAGTGTCAAGAAACGTTCATATATTTTTGCTAGTTTTATGGTTTTAACATCACTTGATGTTAAATGTGTGCCTGTCTCATATTCTTTGAACAGTTATGCACCATATGAACTTAGAAATTACAAGTCAAACGATTCCTTCACTGAGTTCCTAACCCTAACCCTAACTCCAATTTTCCACTTCCATGAACTACAATTCTCGGCGCCATGTTTCCATGCCTCATTAGCTCAGAATTGAGAATGTTTTCGGGTAATGTAGTTCATTAATATAAATTACAATGTCTCTTAAGTTACAAACTTGTTTTAGTTAAGAATGTCATCGTATATTAATTGCACCATTAGATTTAACATATGTAAGTGGTTAGTGTTTATACTATGGACAAAGCCCTAAATTTGAAGTTGACCTCTAGTCAGGGTTCAAAGGTCAGCTCAGGAGCTTAGGGTCATCTGAGGATCATCAAATCAACAGAGTCTATTGTATACGCTCCGACCTTTCCAACGATGTCTTCGGATTTGTTCTACTACAAAAGGAACAGAATCTGCTAACCCTAACCCTAGTATGGACTGTACACTAAAATCTGCCTTTTTTCCGAGATGGTAAGGGTGACTGGGCTGGCATTGCAGGACAGTTATGTCATTATATAGTGTAACAAGTGTACTAAGTGTCAGCTGTCTAGCTGCATCTTTTCCAGATTTCCACTTTTCAGCTCAAGGTCTTCTTGCAGGCCAAGTCTCTGAGAGCATCTTTTGAGAAAGTTTGACCTTTTCGGAAAAATCAGTCAAATGTAGTCCAATCACCACTTACCTCTGGAATCTGATACCAGACCCATACAAGAGCCAACAACCCAGCCCTTGGATCCCTGCGACCGTTAGAGGCCGTATGGGAGGGGTTTAAAGGTTGTTTACAGCCCCTATTAAAATGAATGGGAAATTGTAAAAGCTTCTATTTCCAAAGTGCTTTGGAGGAATTGGCTCATGGTTTAACTGAATTATACTCTTATCATAAGGGATAAGTCCACCAAGCTGCAGCATCCTACACCCAAGCATCTCAGAGATATAGCCTGGTAAACCTTCCATGTTAAGTCAATGGGACAAAAATAGTTCAAAGAATAGACATCCAGTACAGGTCAAATTGGTTTTATTTTCACACTGTACATGTTCTACTAACTTTATATAATACAATGAACCAAGTTAATCATATTTTAAAGCATTTTTGGGGTCAGACTGTCCAGAACGATAAGTAGCCTAGGCCTCTAGGCCATGTTAAATTCATGCAAGGGAGTGAGGGGGTAGTTATTATCACTTAGGGGGCAGAATTATCACTTCAACACCATCGTCTTAGTATACAGTAACCCAAATTAATCAAGACCAATCTACAAGTTCTCAAAAAATGATTATTTCAGAAGCACTTGTCATATTGCTCATTTGGTTAATGATGTAGGCCGGCATAGGTCAGTGATCTCACCTTAGTGTTTATTGTATATGTGCATTACATTGGTGTATATCTTGGCATATTTATACCACTCTTCATATTGTTCATTCTGTTAATAATGTTCATACTGCATCTTAGTCATAGGTCAGTGATCTCACCTTGTTTATTCTATGTATTTCCATTGCATTACACATCAGTCTAATACAGTAAATATCAAACATGCCAGCAACTGCTCAATTAGGCCAAGAGAGAAGTTTGTTCAAAGGTTGAACGGTTGTCCGCAGATGGTGGGCTTTAAGGTTACCTCAGTGCATGTCTGAAGGTCTTTGGACATCAGAGAGCAATTAAAAGGTCTTTAGACATCAGAGAGCCCTGACTTCGGCTGTGTGACTCCCCGTATGGGTATGGACCTTATGCTATGTACATGCAGACACAGTATGGGGGAGCTGTTCTGTCTGGACAAGGATATGAACAGACCCTGAAAAACACCAATTATCGATGAAATAAATGACACTGCACTCTAACGTTAATAGTAAGCTTAACATACTATACAGCATTAGACTACAAATGACTTCATAATGGTATTATGCATATCTATCCAATTCAAACCTCATTGCCCCCCCCAATTCAAACCTCAACATACCGTAAAGCTAAAATAAATAAATAAAAACCCCACTATTCACCTTTGTGAATGAGTTGTCTGACTGTATATTATGTTCCTTATTATCCATTTTATTGTCTTCATGCAACAAATTTTACTTGTCATTTACTATATCAATGTCTTTATATTAGGGGTGTACATATATCGTGATACAAAAGTGTTACAATACGTATCGTCGGGGTGAAAAACAATATTGTGATGTCTATTGTATATCAGTGAAGGTACAGCCAGTGTATCGTATTGTATCGTTATCGTCAACCCAATATCATGTATCGTATTGTATCGTGTGATTAGTGTATCGTTACACCCATACTCTATAATAATACTCCTAATGTGATTTATGTTCACATGTTCCGATTGTGGATTCACTTACTGTACGTATCCTCTTCTCCCCCGATGGGACATAAGGCATCGATAATATTCCTCCATATATCATTGTGGATTGGCTAATAAAAATTAACTGGAAATAATCACCATCCACTAGAAAACAGTACTATCATAGTGTATAACAAACCAGTTATGTCATAGATTCTCAAACGTTCTAATACAAACCAAATCTTAACATTTCACATAGTACACTTAACTAAAATGGTCATAGCTTAAAACTATTTGGAAATGAATTACAATAATGACAAATGGACAACAAATGTAGTACCAAAAACTCAAAATGTATTTATAAAAATAAAGTAAATTTTCAGCAGGCTCCCAAGAAGAGGTCCAGGACTTTCCGCTGGAAAGAAATGAAATGCAATTACTTTACACTGACAACACACAATCCGCTTCAAGGTGAGTGTAGGGTTGTCGCTCTGGTTTGGTTAGTCCAAATAGTAGAATCACTGAATCATGCACATTCACACACACATACAGGAGGAGCTGGGATTCAAACCACCGACCCTTCGGTCATTGGACAACACGCTCTACCTCCTGAGCTACAGCCGCCCGATAGTTAAGTAAGGGATAATGTATAGGTACGCAGTCATTATCACAAAATAAGTGCCCGACACTGCGTTTGGAAGGCGAAGCCGAGGGGTTTTGTAACGCAGTGAAGGGCACTTATTTTGCGATAATGACCAAGTTCCCTTACGTTATCCCACTTATTACAAGGCTAACTTACCAACAACAAAAACATTCCAAGTCTATGGTTTACTCCTAGCAGTGGTCATCATTTTCTCCGCAGCGGTCATTATCAAAAAATTGACCGGTAGAACGCACGATTGACCAATCAGAATGAAATATTTCAGAGTGCCATGTAATAATAAATAACTATGTTTCACAATTTGAATCACACAGCCTCTCTGTGTACAATACATTGTTACTTGACAGCCTGCAATACTAAATTATGTTATGGTTGAAGAACACTTTTGTAGTTGAAGCTAATCAGATCATCTCTTTCATGAATGCCTTACTTTGTTACCTTATACAAAGGTTGAACACTACAAATTGTATTGTAATGAATACTAACATAGACTCACCATGCGTGACAAGGTGCCCAAAAGACCTGGACCTCAGTCACACCCTGTGAAAAAAGTGGCATAAGAAGCATGTAATAACTTGAGTAGACACTCAATCACTTCTAGGCAAGGCAAGGCTACTTACAATTCATACACAATGGTAATTCTAAGTGCTTTACAAATGAGCAGCATAGTAGCTGAAACCTGCTTATTCATTTGTTACTTTAAATTAAAACTAATGCATTTGCATTAATGCAATAATGCATTAATAACGCATTCACTATAATAAAGTAAGAAACACTTGTTTGGGCCTTTCACTGGTCTGATCCTACCTTTGTATGGCTTGAGTAGTGTAGTGTCATATAGTGATGCTGTGTTGCATGCAGTTGAATTTTAGGTACTATGCTTGCATACCAACCTTCCTCTTTCTCTCTTTTCCGAGTCTCTTAATGGGAAACTCTGTTAAGTTCCGATGTAAACTGCACTCTGGAACAACATCTGTAAACAGACATTTGTTAAAAGTGTTATAATACCTATAGAAAAAGAGGAAGCTGTGTAATTTCACATCACGACTTGTGTCTCGTGTCCCTTCTGCATAACAATATGCCATGTCTTAGAAGAGGAATCACCAAAATCTGGTTTATAGTAATGTCCTGCACTGTCCGATGCCTAGAGAGAACTGTGGCTTGGGCCACTTCAGAAGGATGGTGCCTGTATCGCAAATCACTCCATCTCAACTCACTCCATTATAACTAATTACTGCTGTTGGGGGAAAAAAGTCTACAAAACATATACATACCTCTTGAAAACCTCCTTTTTCTGCCGAACATGGGCACTTCCAGAACCTACAAGTACAATGAGATTCCATGACAATCAACAATTAGGAAATAATTTTGCTTACCGGCTAGACATCATTAAAGTCATTAAACATTAAAGAATGTAATTTCGGTTTCAAGAAATGAGCCAATT
This sequence comes from Borostomias antarcticus, assembly GCF_949987555.1. Classification (NCBI taxonomy): domain Eukaryota; kingdom Metazoa; phylum Chordata; class Actinopteri; order Stomiiformes; family Stomiidae; genus Borostomias; species Borostomias antarcticus. The sequence goes on along the minus strand of NC_140250.1, from coordinate 8,744,366 downwards.
AAGAAAAACTCTAATACCAGGTGTGCACGGGGCCTGTGTGTTGATTCCTACCATTGGAGCCGCAGGCCCCTCCTCTCCTCTCTCCGAGGCTACCGCCCCCTCCTCTCCTCTCTCCGGGGCTGCCGCCCCCTCCTCTCCTCTCTCCGGGGCTTCCGCCCCCTCCTCTCCTCTCTCCGGGGCTGCCACCCCCTCCTCTCCTCTCTCCGAGGCTACCGCCCCCTCCTCTCCTCTCTCCAGGGCTGCCGCCCCCTCCTCTCCTCTCTCCAGGGCTGCCGCCCCCTCCTCCTCTCCTCTCTCCGGGGCTGCCGCCCCCTCCTCTCCTCTCTCCAGGGCTGCCGCCCCCTCCTCTCCTCTCTCCGGGGCTGCCTCCCCGTCATCTCCTCTCTCTTCAGCTTCCTCCTCTATCCCCAAAGCCTCTTCCTCTCCTTCCAAATTAAATACACAGAATGTATTTAACAGCTAATTTACATCATATAATAAGTATACATTAAATAATACAAGGGCTATCACCAAATACATCTCGCCCCCTATTGCCACAGACCCCGGATTCCTCGATTTCATGTATCCTACTTCAGGGTCACATACTTGGCAGAATTTTTCTAACGGAAGTGGTTTGTAGGCATAGAATTTCATAAAATTGCCTTCAGACAGTGTCTACTGGTGGCCACTGGTATGGGCCATCTGTCCAAAGAAACATTAACATAATTAATAGAATTATTGGGCTCTGTATTTGTGCTCTAAAGTGTTTGCGACCACTATTCCTGCTGCAAACTCAGCCTCATAATGACAACCCTACAAACTTTATGTTTGGTCCCTACAAACTTTATATTTGGTTTCTTATTCTTATTAAGGTGGGTTACTGTTTGGCCTGGATCTTCAGACTCTGTTCTTCCAAAGCTTTCTAACAGGCAACACCTGTCCAACGCAAAGTGGTTGCCACTGTCCAACACAAATTGGTTGGCTAAAAGGTTTAACATTCTCCAAGCTGCACCCACCTAATGCGACTTGAGTGGCAAAGATGTAAACAATTTGCATGAAAACCTTAATACGCGCCCAAAATGTAGATGGATGCATTCAATTTCATATAGCCGGCGTACCGGGTGGGCGGAGTCTGCACACCATTTAAACGGCATATGAGCTGTTTCCCCATTTTCCCTCCATTTAAATCCACTCTCACTGCTGGATTGTGCTAGTCTGGAATCCAGACTGCTCGTTCCGTTCATCGTTTTTTTTCTTTTCACTTCGCTTCACAGTCTGGCATCCTCCTTATCTGAAAGGGGCGGGGTGCACACATGCTGTCCGCAGATTCTGATTGGTCTGTGGTGCGGGGCGGGACAAAAACACTAATCTGACATCCCTGATTCGTTGAACACTATCCAATCAGCAATTGGATGTAACGTTACTTGCCTACGTAACAGGTGACGTTATGAAATGAGGCTTCAATGGAAGGCGGCCAGACTCTAGCGAAGTGAAAAATAAAGTCCGCTGAACGGAGCTAGAGTCTGGATTCCAGGCTAGGATTATGCGCTGGCTATATGAAAAGGAATGCACCTGATCAAAGACAGATAGCCACACAGCCAGCCATACAGACAGGCAGAATTGTAATCCCTTATGTCTCGCCAACCCCTTCGAGGGCGAGACAAAAAGTACATTTCATTGTTCAAAACATAGTTACCTTCTCTCCTCCTGTCCCCCTGCCTGCTGTCCTCTTCTGGTGGTGTCCATCCTATCACATTGATATGAATATCAAAGAGGCACATGAGTGAGTCTATTTAATGTAAAGGTAGGATGTGCAGACAAATACCTGTTGAGCAAACAACTGATAAAAACATACCTTCAACATATGCTTTATACAGCACCTCAATCCGGGCCAGTACATCCCTGGCCAGGTCAGGGAGGTCTTCATAGGGGGAGATACACTGCACACCCCACACCTTTTTGGTTTTGTTGTATTTCCCAAGGAGGTGGAGTGGTCTCCACCCCAGAACTTTAAGTTTTTCCAGCTGAAAGAGTTGAAAGGGTACCAATTATTTGTTTTATAGTATTATGAAAACAATGTACTGGTATATCGTCACGTCATGTCTTCAGCACTCGGTCTGCGGCCAATCCCAGCCGTGATGATATACCAGTACATCACTCCCTCTTGTGTGATATTGCTGATACACAAATACGTACAATACATTACACACACAATATGTATTATGTAGGGCTGTAAAAGTTAACGTGATAACGCGTTAACGCAAAGTAATTTTTAACAGCGTTATTATTTTTGACGCACTATTAACGCGCGTTCTGCTTGACCCTCAGTGCACCCAGGCTGTACCAGCCAGGATTCAGGTGAGCTGCCTGCAGTACGATAGCTGCGAAACAGCCAAACATAGCTGCTGGATTTGCGTGTCCACCACCAAGCTTTATGTAACCAAGTTTACCTGCTTTTAGAGCACCAGTAGTCTGACTACTATGCCGATGTTTAACATTCAGTTAGTCTGTAATTGCAGACTGGAGTATTAACTAATGCTAGCTAGCTAGATGGCTAGCGAGCTAACTATGAGCTAGTTAGCTAGTTGTTTACAGAGATGCCCGAGCCGAAAAAAATCACCTGAAAACTAAAGCCTAGCCCTGGAACCCCAGCTCCCGCTCATCGCCTATTGTAAACAATGAGAAAATAGTGCAAGCTCTAAAATAGGCTACAGCTCGCTGGTGGCCACCATGATGATTAGGTATTATTCAGGTCAATATGCTCAATTGTTCCAATTGCTCAATCGTGCTTTCAGCATATATTTTGGGCATGTAGTAGGCTACTTTGAGGTTATTCCTGAGAATATCATGGACAGTATTTGTCATTGTTTCGAAATACTGTTAATGTTATAAAAATAAATGTGCATAAAGCAAGCATAGCCTATGTCCACTCTCATGTTAATAGAGTATTAAAAGCCTGAAAGATATCCCTTAAAGTTGTATTAACTAACTTGTTAACTATGACAATCATGTGATTAATCACGATTAAATATTTTAATCGATTGACACTAGCATAAACACATCTTTTTCCGGTTATCATGCGTCTCCTAGCTTACCATTATCGCTGTGTCATCATGCACATGAGACATGTTTCGTTTTTTTTTTAACCGTCTCTGCCCACGAGTGGCTCTTAGCCTTAAAGGCCTGATAGCGCTTTGTGGCACGAGCCTTGTAGGCCTGGCCCGTGCCACATGTTGGGCAGATCTTCTTGCCCACGTTAAACCTGCTGCTGCAGGCACAGCAGCTTCTCGCGGTTGGCATTTTTCTGTAACAGGACAGATTCACAAAGAGTATTACACAGAATACCTAGTGATATGAGTACATAACAAGCTTTACCTTCAGTCTTATGGGAATTAGGTCTTTATTTGATTACAACAAAAAAAACTATTACTTTAGATAATAAAGTATGAAACACCAAGGATATTTTCTACAGGAAACGTCTATGAAACCTATGGTGGTAGTCTGAAGCTCAAAGACATTTATGGAGTCGCTAGGATAGACTGCAACTACAAACAGACCCAGGAAGTCCTGGCATCTGTTCTGACTGCTGGTAATAGTGCAATCTGGGGAGAACATGTTATCTTATTCCTGAGGTGGTAGAAAGATGTCTTTGCACAGGTGTTTGATGTGGGTCTCGAAGCTGAGGTGAGGGTCCATTCTAACACCCAGGTTTAAAACCACTTACTCAGTTGCCCGGTCTAGACTGCTCGTCCCCTCTCCTCCTGTCTTGTTTCCTCTCCTTTCCTCCTGTCTCCTCTCCTCTTGTCTGGTCTCCTCTCCTTTCCTCCTGTCTCCTCTCGTCTCCTCTCCTCTCGTCTCCTCTCCTCCTGTCTCCTCTCCTCCCGTCTCCTCTCGTTCAGTCTCCTCTCGTCTCCGCTCGTCCCGTCCTGTCTCGTCTCTTTGTTCGTAATTCTGATAAAATACAAATTTTCATTAGCTAATGTTAGATACTGTGAGATCAACCATCTGGTTAGTTGGTTGGTTAGCACAGTTAATGTATTATTAATATTGTAATTCGGCCAAGTAGTTACAACATTTTGGTATATACTGATTTACATAAAATACCATATATTATACATCAACTGAGCTATATCAGAGTACATATTGTAATATTTCTACAAATTTAACACGGATAGTTCTAGCTATAGCTTTTCTTCTAGCTAGGCTAGCTGTGTCAATCTCACTAGATAAAGTAAGCTAGCATTAGCTAGAAAGAAGCAAGTTGCAACATTATGGCATAGTATTTATCTACATGCAAATATTTTGCCCAAAATATGTTTCATTAACTGGGCGATATCAGAGTTTATTTTGTGAAAGGCATGTTGAATGGTAAGGATTAGCAATGGATTGTGTCTGACTGATTGCTACTAGCTAGCTAGCTAGCTAGCTACTTAACTAACGTTACTAGCATCTAGCTACCACGCGGGTCGACAGTAAGGTTAGCCTAGTAAGTTAGCAAGCTAGCTAGAACAATCGACACAATCATGGCTTAACTACATAAATATCCCAAAATAAACTCTGATATCACCCAGTTAATGAATAACAAATGATATTTCAGCAGAAGACCTGCATAATTATTATTATTTTAAAACAACAACAACAAATACATTTAACTCTTCATCCATTACTCACCGTTCGCGTAGCCTGCTATGTAGCAATGAGGGGCTTGATATATTTTCCCAACCAACCTCTGCCATGTCGGCGCGAAACGTTACTGCGTGCTACCATGACTACCACTGATCAATGGGTGAATGGGTATATTCGAAATGCTATACGTGATGGCACTGGCTGGTAGCAGTGGTGGCGGGGTTATTCAAAACAGCCAAAAGACTGTTGTAATTTTAGCTCTACAGCTGTTAATACATCATTTTATTAAGTTTTATTATCTTTTGAGGCAAGAAAATAGCTGTAGATAATTTGATCCCACGTTATCAAAAGATCGCTTGCCAGGAGTAGCAGTCTGCCGGTGTCTAGCCGAGACGCACTTCCCCTACCAGGCAGGGGTTCCATCTCTCACCAGCCAGCAGTTGGGCTGGTTCGGCTAACCCTAGTTAGCTAGACACTACATAAATTTGCCAAACTGATTAAATACGACACACACAACAAAAAACTGCCTATAACTAGTTTAATCTTGATGTTACTAAGATATCTCCGAAATTAATATATATATATTTTCAGTCCAGTCCTCGTACAAATGCAGAAAAAGCAGACACGACGCGGATTTGGTAGTCACGTGATTTCGGGCTGTACACCCAACACGGTTGCAATGTAAAAGAACTGGGCGTTAAATGGCACGCGAAAAGATTAAAATGCGTTGACATCACATGCGAAATTACTTTAAATTGGCGTGCTATTCATACGCCTTCCCATGAGATCACGTTGGCCCCAGCCCTGCCTGATGGGCCTACTACAGGTGCTCCAGCTCTGCCTGCTAGGTCTCCAACTGCCACAGCCCAGCGAACTACAGGTGCCCCTCGCAGAGGAGAGGCAAGGGACAATGTTCAACAAGCATTAAAAAGGTAATTTACCCAAGCATGTTAAAGCACAGCTTGTGAATGATATTGTGGCGATTGTTAATACAGGGTGCTGGAAATCCTTGAAAATGCTCATATTAAATCGCTACTGTTCCTGACAATGTTTTAGAAATAGTCACGAGTCACTTTAGCTCAGCCAGGTTATATTGGATGCCAAATCTTTTGTTTATAGTACAAAAGCATCTGATTAAATGTGATGAAGTGAAATTATTATTTTGAGTTAATGTTATTTACCACAACCGCATTAGGTGCTGGAAAAACTTGGAACTGCACCTGGAAAATGCTTGAAAAGTGCTTGAATTTCGCTTTGGAAAAGGTGTAAGAACCCTGTTTATCAATGTGACGTCACCCCCCAAAGCACTAACATTCTCTCTCTAGGCAATTCCCTTCCATGTTCAACAAAGAGCAGCACAGAGGAAATAAGAGGTTTTCCAACCTTACAATCCGAGGAACTCCTCCAAAAATCACTGATTTTACAGTTAGTGTTCTGCCGGCGCCAACCAGACACACACCTCATCCATCTTCTGAGGGTGAATTGGCCAGTGCTGGGCTTGGGAAACGACGGGTGTTAATACCAGATGACTGCAAACATCACAAGGTGTTCATTGATTTATTATGAGGATGCAGTCATTTTCCATTCCCGTACCATTGCCAATGCATGACATTGTATTGTTTCTATAATTAGATTGTGGGAATTCTGGAGGCGGAGTTTCCTAAACTAAGTGCCATTGAGAACAGATGGTTGTTTTACAAATCTCCAGGTAATGATGATAAAGAAATAGGACACCTTCATTTTAACTTCTAGCTGTGGATGTTTTGATCGTGAGAATGTGATGAAATTAATAACTTTTACTACCCTCATTACAAACCAGGAGGAGGTGGCTGGCAGAAGCTTCTGGAAATTCCTACAGAAGCTGAGGGCTACTCATGTCGGCTGCTCAAAGCGGTGACAAATAATGGGAAAAGTTTGCTCTTCATTGTTCCTCTTCAAGGAGAGATGAGTACAGCACCTCTGCCTCATGATGCAGTTGGATTCTCAAAGATGCCTCAGGTGCCTTGTGTCACATGTGGGACCAAAATTCCGCTCCAGATGCTTGCACTTCATTCTTCTGAGTGTTTGGAAACGGAAACTGTGAGCATTCCCCTTGCCTTTTCTGCTTGGCTCACTTTCTGCAGTCTTTCATCAGTCTTTGCATAATTTTGCCCACTGAAAAAAACATACTGCGAATCAATCATAAAGATGTACTGTAATGTTGGTTTTGTTGCACTACGCCATCTACTCATTCTTAGTACTGTGCTGACAAACACCCTTTTAGTATTTTTTTTTACCGGCAATGGTGGACATTTACTACAGTGTACACAGTCAAAAAAAATATAATCCAACAGGAGAAGCAGAAAGATGTGGAGTTGGAGGAGGAGAGTGGAGAGGTTGCTGCAGAGAGGGCTGAGGTAACAGCAGATGAGGGGAGAGGTAGCATCAGAGGAGCTTAGTGGGGTGAGTGATTTATTTTTTCTTTTCTTTTACACCTGTATAACAATTTGTAGTTATCTTGAGCAACAACTTGTGTATTTTTGTATGTTGTATGTATGTTTTTTCCCACGTGTGCGTGGGCATAAGTTTTGAGTCCGTCACACAGTTAGCCATTATGGTCACGGAAAGGATGCTTATTTTGCCGTTTGATGAGATTCCCTCATGTTTCCTGAAGGGGTGGTGTATTTCAGTAGGCCTGCTAGCCCGCCCGCTTGTGATGCTGGCTTCATTTCGACGAGCACGACGCTGTGAATGAATTTCAAGTCTCAACAAAGTGTTCTGTTTTCCCCCTTGACTGTTATTCTAAACTTTGTCGTTCGTTCTCATTGATCAGTCTGTTTGAACTACAAATCCCTCCCTGTGTGACATCACTTCCCTGTCTTCCCCCTGAAACTGTCACTTCCTCTTTCTTTGTATAAGCTATCGACCTCTCCTCACGTTCTTCACTCTTGCCTGGATTCACTTCCTGTGCAAGGGTCCGACTCTGCAGAATCGTAACATAGAATAAACTATTGTACTTTGTTTAAAACCAGCTTGATCGACCACTCAGCATGTTCTTTGACAATCTAACTAAAACAAGGATAAAAATCCTTCACAATTATGGCGACAAAATTGTTCTAATGGGACGACAACTGGTCTTTCGGTTTGTTTTGGGCTGAATTCACGGACGCGTGACGTGCTTTCTCAAAGGACGGGGGAGTTCAATCTTGGGGACACATCTAGCTGGTGCGGTTTTTCCCCCGAGACCCGAATCAGCCTGGAACTTGCTGGAATTCTGGTACGTTGTTTGAACCTAGTTTGGAGTGGTCCCTTTCTTTGTTCAGCTGTGTGATAACTTAGACAATAGTGTTTATTCGAGCCGGTGTTGCGCACACGTGTCCTGGTTAGCTAAGGTCGGTTTTTGAGCCGCATGCCCGCTTAAAGACCTATATACCAGGGTTGGTTTTGTAAGCGTGCATTTTTAGAACGGGTGTGTTAGAACTGCACAACGTTTAACTTTCGGAAAGCCTGCTCTTTTGATTGTTTTGGGATCCGCGTTGTGGGGGGTTGCCGCGGCGCGAGAGAGCTTGTTGTCTTGGGCTCATTATTTCTTTTTATTTCTGTATCTCGTGTTGTGAAGGAGCACGACACGAAGATGGCTGTTTCACTTCGAAAGGTAATTTGGAATCCCCGGGGGGGTTAGCTAGGTAGTCGTACCTACGACGTAATCCTTAATTTGTTTCGTTTTGTTTGTAGACTTGGATGTGTGTTTGTGCTGCGTTTTGTGTTTCGTGTGAAGCTGAGGCTTCTTAAGATATTGGTCCATTGTATGTTTGAGTCTACGCCAAGGTAGATCTGTTTTTGTATTGGGATTTGAGGTCCTGTTTTACTGTTAAACCCATGGTTATGCTGGGTGTTTTGGTTTTAATGCTGGGTTTTGGTTTGTGTACATTGGTGATTGATTTTCATGCTAGCTGCATTCTAGCTAGGCTACTGTTCTTGTTCTGCTCCAAACTAGCTCCAAACTAGCTATCTTCTCTGTTCTATTGTTTCAATGTGCTAGCTGCCTCATCCACATGTTGATTTACCCACGTGTTAGTTAGTTCTACCCTCTGTGCACACGTGGTTAACTTCCTGTTTTGCTGCTTGTGTGAAAAAAAAAAGTTCCCTCTTCTCTTCTTCTTGAGGGTCAACCAATTTGGCTTCTGAAGTCTGCCATTTTGGGAAAAAAAATATATAACAGGATAAAAAAAAAAAAAAAAGATATCTCTCAGCACAGCAGTAATTTGGTTGACTGAACGTGTTTAGTTTTTTTTCTGTAACTTTTTATTACATTGTTTGTTCTCATATTTTCTTTTAAAATGGGAGCTACTTTTAGTACACGAAAGCATGTGTGTGAGAATAGTGAAGGGACAGATAGGGATGATCTGCTAGGCCCCCTTCCTGTTACACCTATCCAAACAAGAGTTTTGTTGTTTCAGGCCACGTACCTTGTTCCTGTCCAAACGTCCCTTCCTGTTGTTCAACCAACTGTCACCTCTACGCCTGCTACATCTCAGATAACACCCTTACCGTTAACTGGTACTATTTTTGGAACCCCCTTACCCCAAACAAGGATGTCTGAAATAACGGCCCCCCTAGGTTATTACTCTTCTGAGACACCTCCCTCTGGTTCCTCTTCCATTGATCATATGGTTGCTTCTCCTGTTTCATACCCTCCTGCTGTGTCTCACGCTCCAATTGGTGTCTCTGTGACCCCATGTCACCTATTTGACACTTCAGAGTCTCTGCCCCATCCCTTTGTTTCTGCTTCTAACTCACAAGTTGACCGTCCAGGTTCTGCTGATTCTATTGAACATCTGGTTAATGAGTTTGGTAAACTATGCTTGCCAATAATCCGTCTGCTAAGTGAACAATGTGAAGCTGAGATAAGAAGGGACTCGGTGAGACTACGAGCTGCACAGTGTAGGTGTTTCAACAATATCGCTCGCACTAAGCAACTACCGATGGGGGACAGAAAAAAACAAGATGGAGGCTATGGAGATAATCAGAGATATTCACAACAAAACAGCAGGGTTTACAAATCTAATCAACGTTGTTATTTCTGCAACCGCAAAGGGCATTACCGGAGGGAATGTAGACAATACGCTAAATTTCAAAAGTCTTTTGTTAATACTCCACAGGGTGGTGGATTCTGACTAGATAAGATAGATATTTCAGTAGGGAAAGTCTAGGGAGAGTGAGAGTGTACGTGACACGGGGGGGGGGGGGGGGGGGGGGGGGGGGGGGGAAGGGTAAAGGTAAGAGAAAAAAGAAAATATTCATATTTGCCAATATCTTAGTCTGATACATATTGTCTGACAACCCAATTTTGAGAATTTTGTTTTGTTTAAGATTTCATGTTTTACTGATTTCAGATACACATTCATTGGTTTTGAGTTTTACAGAGAATTGACGTTCCTGGACTACCGGATAAATGCTAAACCGGTTGGAACCGCAAGTATTTTAATAATTTGAAATGACTGCCACTTAAAGTTGTGTTAGATGATGCTAACTTCAAACTCAATTCACTGTATTGTCATGTTAACTTAATATGCTCAGATCTGTTTTGCAAACTAGTTTTCGGAGGTGTGACTCCAACGGGATTGATATCATCCAGCCCTTAGAGGTAAAACCGCCACATTACAATATCAAGCGCACAGCCTTTAACTAATTGGACATATTCTTGGGAAAAAAAAGAAAGAAAGAAAAGACATCACTCCAATTTATCAAAACTACATTCTATGATTTATTTTGTTATGTTTATGTGCCTCCGGCGCATAATTTCTAAGACCTGGTGTTACCCACAAGAGTGGTGAGAAATTGAAATGTCTTTTATTTTGTCTGTCTTTCATTTTGTCTGTCTTTTATTTTGTCTGTCTTTTATTGTATGTAAACTGCCCATGCAGCTCTCTCTGTGCGTCTGATGGCCCACAGAGACAGCTGCATGGTAAAACAAATGTGTCACGTATTATTTCTGAAGTTTGTTTACAGAGTAGACACAGGCACGGGACGAGAGATGGAGGCTGCTCCAAGAATTGGATACAACCGGGGTAACCGACTTCCCATTTAGATGGGCTGACACCTTGGTTCATGGGGACGCTGGTCAAACGCCTCACCCCCACGTTGCCCAACTGACTGTGGGTAAGAGATAGATATGATCTAGGCTAAATTTAAGAATAGTAACCAAGCGGTTGTCAGACCCAAGGAACCATCACGTCCTAAGCGTGCTCATAACTGTCTGTCCTCAAACGCAGAAATGTGGTTATTGAAATTGAGCTCAACTTATAACACCCCTAGTGTTCTTTTGAGAACGGTTTAGATAATTATATTTGTTCAGGCTTTGAGAACCGCGTATGCAGCTATTCATTTAATGTTATTTTGGTTTGAATAATGCATTTTTTTTCCATTTGTTCACCCTGATTTAAGGGAATTTTTGCTTTTACCCTTAGAGCGTTGTTTTACATAATGTGTTGGCGCTCCCTTTTTTTTTTAAATGATTATTTTGAATAACAATTTCTTGTTAGAAACAAGGACTCATGGTTTGGTGATACGAATATGTTGTTTTATTTTAGGAAATGGCCATAGAATTTCTAAGAACTAAATCTAATTGGTGCGTGAGCAGGTTAATTACCTTGATCACTTAATAATGATAAATAAACAAAAATGCACTGCTTGGGACTAGGCTACTGCAGAGTCATCCCATGATTTTGCAGACATAACCCTCATTAGAAAAAAGCTAGCTCCACTTGACAAGATTACATGGACTGACGAGGCCGACTGGCTCTAACAATGACTACACCCTGTTTAAGACTTGACTCTGTTAAAAGGACTTGGGTCCTACTTGAAATCAGTGGCAGCTACCACTGGTGCTGTTTTAGACCTAGTAGCACTGCGCACGCGCTTTTGTCCATGTCCGGCATGTTGTGTCTATTCATCTTTTACATCGCACCTACACACAGCGTGGCTGCTGCTTTAATAAGAATGAACTGTTGACCGTACATTTCACAGATGCACTGTTCTTAACTCTGCTTCCTCCTCCAGAAGGCAGAGAGACATAACTCAACATATTGAACGAGATCAATTAAGCCACGCTCAAACCTCTCAAATATTCTCCTCTCTCGCTCTGATTTTGAATGAATGCTCATTTCGTAGTTAGCATAACCTATACTGCATCTTCCGTGCTTTCATTATGTTTTCAAATTAGCACACTGACCAGATCATGTTTCAAAAAAGAGGGGGAGTGAAGGATGTTATCACGTTAACTGGTCGTTGATAATGAAACAGACTAGTAGTAGTAGTGAAGAAGGTAATGAAGAAGTTGAATTGAAGGTAGATGAGGAAGTTGTATTGAAGGTGAGAACGTAGTTGAAGGAAATTAGAAAGTAGTTGAAAGAACAAGATGCAGAGCTGAAGAAGAAACTTAATGTGTAATATTTTAAGATGGTGGCAAAGGCCAAGCTCCTATTGAAACCTCTGATCCTGTGTCCATAGGTAGTATGGCTGCTAACTCCGCTGCTAAAAGCTGCGGTGATATCCTGTTTTGTCTATGCTGTCTCTCATCTGTGGATTCACAGGTCTCTGCCGACCTGAGAGAGCCGACCTGCATCATTTCCAACCAGGCCAATGGGTTGTGAGCAGAGACCTGAAACCAGAGTGCCCGTTGGCTGGGCCCGTACAAGTTCCTGCTGCTAACCCAGACGTAGCAGAGAGGACTTTGTGGGTACACGCCAGCCACTGCAGGCTGGTTCCAAACCAGGACGAGGCACCCGGCCCGAGGATTCAACAACCAAGATGCAATATCCTGTGTCACCACCAGGGCGAAAGCTCACTCTCTGGTCTCCTCAGATGAGAAATCAGACAAAGAATAACGCACTACTTTTCCTCATTGCTGTCAGGATGACAACTCTGACCACCACTCCAGCAAAACACAATCATGGGCCACCACACTGTGGCTTCCTCTGAGGAGGAGCTATTGAAAGAAGTGACCTTGCCTGTCACCTCCTTCCCAGGATCGTTATGGCAATGTGGACAAGCGTTTGTCCTATTTTAATGTTGCACTCCACTTGACTGTTGGGTCTATACGGTAGACGAAGATGAATGGAAAATACTACATTCTGCATATATAAGATTTGAAAGCAACAGAGATTTCCAGGTTATACTGTTGAAACTGTGACTGGAGTTTGGTTTAGAGTGGGTATAGAAGTATTGAAAATTCATAATTATAAAATTGATCTTTGTAGATCTGTTCCAGACTATTCTCAGGGGACTGTGTTTAACTGTTTAACTGCTATGCACCTAACTACATCAACCAAGTATTAAAATGAAGCCTAACAGAATTGCATCCACAGGGCTGAACTTGAAAAGCGAGTTAAACAATTTGAAGTGACCTCTTCAATATATCACAGCATGTATTAATATTTTCAGATACAACACATAGATTAGGACAAATTAATGTTTTAAGCATATTTATGAGATGTGAAATTAAGGTTCAGATAGCCATTCCAATTGGCGTATTTTTGAGCTGCAGGGAAATAGCGTATTCAACTTTAAATTGCAACAGTGTCATGGATTATTATGGATCATATGATTATCTTGCTCATGTAATTTCCAGGATTAAGAAGATTGATCACACTCAAATGCAGGGAATTCATCAGCAATCAAACTAGACACCATAGAGCTGTCTCGAATTTTCAATTTAGTTTCAGTATATTATTTCTCTCATGAACGCATGACACATGATCGCACAATACCAAGTAATTTCAGCCTTAGCTAAAGAAGTAAATCACATGAAAAAGATTGTGCTACAAAATAGACTTCCCTTAGAGATAATACTGGCTATATCTGCTGTTTGGTTAGTTCAGATCCAAATGCTACATTGAATTCTATGAAGCAAACGATAAAGGTATTCAGATCTTAGATAATGTTCCTAAATGGAATGCTTTTGCAAGTCCTGGATATTCTCAAATATGTGTGTTTTCAGTTGTATGTATGTTCTTCATCGTTATTATTTTTTTTAAATATTCTTAAGTGTATGTTTAAATGCTGTTCCAGATATGCCTATGCTGCCTAAATAATGATAGAAAAAGTTAAATTTACTATTAATTCAATTCAAGATCTTGATGATGTCTGTGCCATTGACATTGACTATTTGAAATATTTTGATACATAATCTGTTGGTTCTAATTTGAATTTAAGGGTTTTCCTCTAAAACAAAGAGGTTTTTTCCCACTCAGTCATGAATATATGATGTCTTAGATTAATAATCATGTTATCTTTTTACCTTGCTTATGCCAAATTAAGGTGAGGAGTTTTGGTACGTGATTGCATATGGGAAGAAAATGATCTTAGTGTGTTAAATAACTTTGAGTTTGTTAATCTTTATTATGCTCCACCTAGTGGAGAAATAGATTACTTCCTTTCCATATGTGTAGAATAGGATTTTTGCCAAAGATGTTGGATTATTTTTATGATAGGCCTATTTTATAATTTGATTCCACATTGTTGATTCTTTCATTTCTATTATAGTTGTGGATATTTAATCCACAAAGTGGGGAATTGTGAATGAATTTCAAGTCTCAACAAAGTGTTCTGTTTTCCCCCTTGACTGTTATTCTAAACGTTGTCGTTCGTTCTCATTGATCAGTCTGTTAGAACTACAAATCCCTCCCTGTGTGACATCACTTCCCTGTCTTCCCCCTGAAACTGTCACTTCCTCTTTCTTTGTATAAGCTATCGACCTCTCCTCACGTTCTTCACTCTTGCCTGGATTCACTTCCTGTGCAAGGGTCCGACTCTGCAGAATCGTAACATAGAATAAACTATTGTACTTTGTTTAAAACCAGCTTGATCGACCACTCAGCGTGTTCTTTGACAATCTAACTAAAACAAGGATAAAAATCCTTCACAACGCACATGGGCCTGGGACAAATTTTCTCTTGTTATAGTAGTGCTTTAAACAGTCATCAGGGTGCCTACGGGTGCTGGGGGTCCTTAAATGCTTGAATTTCACTGTTGCGTTCTCTTAGTTTTAAAAGTACTTGAATTTTGTATAAAGTACTGGAAACTCCTTGAAATTGTAATGACTAGGCTACTTTCTTAACAAATTAGTAACTGACAGAAATAAAATACTTTTTTTCCCCTCCTAATTGCTTTCACACAAAATGAAGACGAGTCCTCTCGAGCATCGTCACGCTACATACGTGATTTGGCTTGATTTGTGATCCGTAGTGTTTTTTTATGTGCCGCCTGATTGTGGCGAGTTGGACAGACAAACTAGCACTACAGCATTCCGGGAGGTAGCTGTACATACAAAGTGTTTGATTTTGTATACATTTTAAGGCTCAAGGAGCTCATTGACTGCCTACCTCAATGCACATTTTCAGTAAAATCTTTATTGCATTTGAAGTTTTGTCTGGTGGTTGAGGGATTGCTTTAGATTGTCTTAGCTAGGTAACATAGGATGATAAGTATTTTGTTTATAGCACAATAGCATCTGATTTAATGTGATGAAATGAAATTATCAATTTGACTGAATATTTAATTTGCCACAACTGCGTTAGGTGCTGGAAAAACTTGAAACGGCACCAAGAAAATGCTTGAAGTGAATAGGAAAAGGTGTAAGAACATTGAGTCATGTTCTTGTCCTTGCAGATATGTCCCATATGCCAAGATGAATACCCTCTAGTGCACCTCCCTTTCCATGCAAGTGTGTGTGATGACAGGTAAATCGGAAAGCTTTTTTAAATTTACACCAATTATACGTGTATAGGTTGAATTTACTTCAACCTGGAGACTACTACTATTTCTGTTCCACTTGATTACAATTCTTCTCAGTATCCAAGACGAAGCTACACCAGGGCCATCGACGCCAGGGCCAGCTACATCAGGTCCCTGGACAACAGGCACAGGCAAGCCATGTCAGTTGAGATAGCAGGTGCATTTTGAGAAGTGAAAGCAAGTAATAAGTGGAGTTGAAGGACAGGGTTGAGGTGATCTTGTGAGGGCTGTGTATGTGTTTAACACTCACTTGTTGATGGAGCAGTAACAGATCTTTCAATTTGCTATCACATTTTTTCTAGCATGGAAAACTGTCGCAGACCCCCGGGAGTCTAAAGCTCTCTTCCTGATTCCTCTCTTCCTACCCTGCTCCTCACACTTGATGCATCTGATGAAGCAGGAGAGCAGGATAGAAGCCTCATATCGTTCTACAAGCAGAGTGATGTAAAATAGTAATCTCCACTCAAGTGCAGGATTCCAGGTGTGGCTTTAATGGCACTTTCTGACTTTAACAGTTAATCAAAGGGGCTCCAGGGCCTGTTGCACAAAACCTAGGTGGGAGATTGAAGCCTACACAAGGAGTTTTCATGTTTGTTGATGCTAGCGGCATCATATGGACAAAAGCGGTAGTGTTTTTCCCTTGAGAACATATTGCACATGTGCGTGTCCTAATGCTGTGCGACCCGACCAGGCTACCAGAAATCTATAAAATAACGACATTGAAAAAGCAAAACGTCTCGATTATGGATGCATTTGCTAACGTAGGTAATGTAGGAGTAATGTAGAGTCTCAGTATTAACATGAGACTGTTTTATAACCAGTCGTGAAAAAGTTCCTTGTGTTCCCTTTAAGCCTGACTTGTGTGCAGAGTTAAACCCAGAAAGCTTTTTTATTTTATTTTTATTTATTTATTTTAATATATTTTTTAGGGCTTTTCAGCTTTAATGGACAGGAGAGTTGAGAGAGACAGGAAATGTGGGAGAGAGAGAGAGAGGGGAGGACATGCGGCACAGGACGTTTACAGGTTGCTTTCATTGTCAGGCTTTATCAAAGTGTCAGTCTTAATTCCCTATCTTTGTGCAATGGGCCTCGGGACTTCATTGAGTAATAGAGACTAGGTTTTTAATATTTTTGTTTTTCTAGGAGATAGTGCTGTAGGAAAATGTGTCAACAGACACACCTTTGCCTTCATGATGGAGAAGCTCAAGAGTGGGTTTGCTCTCAACCTAGGTTTGTACACAATTATTCAAAAGAGGTAGATTGTAGGGGTATGGTGTCATTGAAGGGGGGTCTTGATTTTTGTTTTGCAGCAACGGCATGGAGTAGTTCCAGGGGGGAGCAGGCTCTGTAGTTCATGCTAATGGCTACAAAGTAATATGAAACGTCGTTCACAATGTTACCCAACAATGTCATTTCAGATGATACAGCAATGACAACCCTGTCCACGGGAGAGAGGGATCATTATGTCCCTTCTGCTGCAGCAGTTCTTGTAGCGAGTGACCTGTACCTGATGGCAGGGCAGATGATCGGGCACTCTTTCATGCACGGGGGTCCGACACTGTCTGGACTTAGCCCGGCAGTAGCCGCTATCATCACAGGTGGAACAAAGGACACCACAGCATCGCACCTGACTTTGCTGGACTGTCCAGACTTGGGCTACCGGGAAACGATCTCATTGGTGAGTGTAGAACAGTGTTTTTCAAACTGAGGCGAGCCTCCCCTTTACCATGGCGCAGCAGGTCTAGCCGTGGGCTAGAGCTCACAAGGTAAGGTCAGTTGGTCAGTCACTCAGTAAGTAAGTCATTGACAGGATGTGGCGATGCTATGCGAGTGCCGGGTAGAGGGCGGCAATCTCTAATACGCTTGTTTATTATTTAATATTTACTCTCTCAACCCCCACCTTCTTTTTGCCTCAAGAACGGCTTGACGGAATTTGTTCATAATTGGCCAAAATGTCCAGTTGGACTCGCGTATGAACTGATGAAGATTTTGGTATTCAAAGGGCAAGGTCACCGTGAAAGGCGTTTTTGGCCTGGTGAATGTGATAACTCAGGAATGGCTTGAGGGAATTGCTTCATGATTAGCCTAAATTTTCACTTGGACTCGAGGATAAATTGATTTGATTTTGCTGGTCAAAGTTCAAGGTCACCGTGACCTCACAAAAGGTGGTTTTGTTCTGGTGAACCTGATCTCAGGTACGGTTTGAGGGAATTTCTTTACAATTGGCCACTTGGACTCATTTCAATCAAATTCCTTACGCCTTCACTATATAGGCTATTTTAAGTCTAGACAGAGAAAAGCCTAAACGGCAACCTTAAGCAAAAAAAATGCTCCCTGCCCCCTAAACAAGAAAAATTGAATAGGACTGTCACCATGCTGAGTGCAAGTGGGTTTTGGGGGTGGGTTGATGTGTTGGGGGGCTTGTGTATATCTATATCAGTTAGATATACACAATACTCTGAAAGGGATGTCAGAAGTATAAATCTGCTGTTTTTGGATATGTTCTTCTTACAGTAATACTTAAATATTTATATTGTCTTCAGCTGCTAAAGGAGGAGCTCACGGAAGACGAGGCTTCATCTATTCAAGACCTGTGCCTGGCTTGGGACCTGCCAGTCCCCACTCAGTTAAATAGACTGATGGTTTTCCAGCAGCTCCTCGTTTATGCGGTAATGCATTCGTACTATATAATCCATGTGAATACATATTTGGAAAACTACAGTAGCTGTCGTGTCATCTAGCTGTGGGAAGTGATGGCACAGTGATTGTCTCTTTGTGTTTTGACACATTGTGGTGATAGTCTTCTGGCACTGTCTTATTTTTTGCTTATTACACGGCTCTGTGAAATACTCGATTCTGATTGGACAATTGCCTGACTGGTAGACCATGCATTTCTTTACTTCAAATATACAGGTCCTTAATCGTGTGAAGCGTCAAATGAAGCAGCTAAGGACGGGCCTGAAGGAGACGGGCTTCTGGCCGCTGATCACCTGCAGGCCAGATGTAGTACCCTTACTCTTCCCAAGGGAGACGGATGTGGACCTCACTCCTGAGGTGAATTAATAGCGATGGAAAACGTTTAAGGATAGTTTCTCGAGAGTGTCAATTGTAGCTAGGGCTGTACCCTACTCAGAATGTGAATCAAATCGGATTCATCAGTTCAAACCACAAAGTTGACAACTAATTGTAGTTACATGAAAAACAAAAACTGTAGTGATGAGTTACTTACTGACTGTATTGTATCACACTATTACAGATGGTCCTGCGGTCCATAAAGTGTCCAGAAGCAAGAAAGAATGCAGACACAGACGAAGAGGATGATGATGACGACGTACTGGAAGGGATACTTGGCCTGATTACAGTTTTTTTTTTCGCACTTTCGTTGAACAAAGTATAATTTTCATAGAATTATAGCTGGGCTGTGCAAAATCATTGTAATTGTGTTTTTCTAAGAAATGTATTAATCTCAACTGTTCTTTCAACCTAGCATCATCAGACGATCTCCGCCAGCTGATGAGGTTCTGGGTTGGATGGGAAGTGCCATCCCCAGTCTTCAGGCTGGAAGTTCTCCACTCTCCATCCAACCTGCCAACTTCCTCCACCTGCTTCGAGCTCCTGCGCCTGCCAAGCCACTACCAGAGTTACTCCACTCTGAAAGACCACCTGGAGATTTGCCTTCATTCTGTGAAGAGTGGCTTTGGTTTAATATAGTCTTTGGTCTGAAAATATTTGCTGAAGCCTCGGAGCTTCGTTTTTTTTTTTTTTTTTTGGGGGGGGGGGGGGGTTGGGGCCTAGGTTGAGGCCTATTCTTTTATGCCTGGAAATGTTCTTGTCCAACTGTCATGCAGACCCACTCAGTGCACTGACCTTTCAGTTCTAACAAATGCACAACTTTAATTGAAGGTCGCCAAAATGTTCTTGTTGTTGTTGTAGTTTGCTGCACTCTACAACTGTGCCATGCTTACAAACAGCAATACGTGTACCTGCACAATAAATCAGACGGTGGAGCAGCAGCTGTTGTGCGGACATTTCTTTATTTTTCACATCTGTAAAACTAAAAAGAGACCTGGTCTCAGTATGTTGTCCCCCTGTCCAAATAAAGGCTTCCATCTACAGGATCCATCACATCTGGGAGAACTGAGCAGAATGCTAATGCCGTCATTCACACTTCACTTGATAGCTCAACAGCAGCAATCATCAAAGGCAATGTCCCTGAAATGAGGCATAAGAGAGACCGAATTAGGATTTTAATGACTCTAAACAAAAACCTGATGCGCTTCGCATGCGAGGCCCAGTTGCGTCACTCCTAAGGACGGCCCATCTCCCGCTTCACAACACAGCTGATTGACCGGGGCGGCTGTAGCTCAGTTGGTAGAGCGGCTCGTTCAATGATCGAAGGGTCAGCGGTTCGAATCCCAGCTCTGACTGTCCATATGTCGAAGTGTCCTTGAGCAAGACACCTAACCCCAAATTGCTCCCAATGAGCAGGTTAGCACCTTGCATGGCAGCTACCGCCATTGGTGTGTGTGTGAATGGGGGAATGAGAGGCCATTGTAAAGCGCTTTGAGTGCCGCTAAGGTGGAAAAGGGCTATATAAGTGCAGTCCATTTACCATTGACGCACAAGGGGGACGCCGTTACAAAGATGTCCGGACGCTGCCGGGCCGTTAGGGGAGCACAGTGGGTTAATGGGGATTAACTATTGTCTTTAAACCATAACCCACAATTCCTGTTTTCTGGTTAGAAAGACATAATGACCTTATTAGATCATATCAATGGTCAAGCCGGGGTATTGATGGAGAAAGCCATTGATTTTTGGAAAAGACTACAGTGGCAGTGTGGATTGAGGGCTGGCCAGTTGGTGAAAAATCTTTAAAGTATGGCAGCCAGTGGAGGCTCGTCCATTGAGGCAGGGGAGGACAGTCCTCAGTTTTTGGAGAGAAGAGAGGGACTAAAATATAAATATATTTTATTTTTATATATAAAAATAAATATGAATGTATTTATTCATAATTAATATTATCTCAGTTTTGTTCATAAAGCAGGTTTTCCCTATGGATAAAAACCCATTATTGAAATACTAAAGCTCCAACAGTGACATGTATAACATACAGCTGGAGGACCCATAGATATCTATGGAAGGGAGGCTAGCCTCCCTTAGGGCAGGTTCTTTTATGCCTTTTTTTCTTGCTAATTTGTGATTGGCCAAAACGCTGAAAAATTACCGCAAGGGAGGACAGTACTCCGGCCCTGTCTGAACAGGATTCAGATATTGACATTTTGTTAGTCCAATCACATTCCAGATTTACCACAGAGAAGGCCGATTGAGTCGCGTTGATATCTGTTTCTCTTCATTGTGCCATTGGAGACTTTTTGTGTGTTCGTAGCTCCATAATATAATACATCTGAAAGTATTATGGGACATATTATACATCAAACTGTTCATCTATTTGTCTTGATTCTAGCCACCTAAATATCCAAGCTGACATAAATACTTTTTGAGATATCTAGCGAGTTGTTCTAGAGCCGTCTTAACACGACAGTTCCACCGTTAACTACGAGGTGCACGTCAGGCTACGGCATAGGCAGACACGCAGATTGGCTGGAGGCGCAAACTGTCGGCAACTCGTCCAAAACATTTCTAGAGACTGGGTCGCAACACCGGATTGGAGAAATGCACTGAACAGCCTGGCTCCTGCTTGCGTGAGAATTGATCGCTTTGTGGTGCGTATTTCTCATCTAATAGTTCTGATAATTGTAGGCTATAGCAACATAAGAGTGGCAGCTTTGACAGCAACCCAAATGAGCTAATCCCATTGCTGTACCATTGCTAGCTAGCCATGAGTGAACTGTTGGATACTGCATTTGCTGTGCAAGTATTCCATTGTCCAGTTGTCAAATCTATTTGCCAACAAACTGTTCGGGAGCCAGCACACCTCCGTGTCCCCTAATCAAAAACATTTTTCATATATCACCTAACCTCTCCAGCACCTCACCACCCTACTAACACACGCAGGTTGTGCAAACTTTTTTTAATTTTTATAAATCTTTATTAATCAAGGTACAAAACAGTACAAAATGTACAGTACAAAACAATACAAATTAGCAGCAATCAATCAATACAAAGAATGAAATAAAACAAATTTAAAAATAATACAAGAGCCAGGGTACATATATCAAGCCTTTCACACAAACAAATCAAAGAAGGTGCACAAACTCACTGTCTTCGTAGCCTTCTTATTATTGGAGGAAGAAATTGTCTTTATGTATTGTTTGGTTTCATTTTCTAGAATTTTGAACAGGGGTTTAGAGTTAGTAAATTTGGATTTGTGAATGTGAAATTTTGCTAAAAGAACTATTAGGTTAATAATATAATATTCTTTGGTTTTACTGCCAATATCTTTAATGAAACCAAACAAAACATTCTCTAGACATAGAGTGAAATCAGGGTCAATATTATCAATAATAAATCTACTTAGATCCTTACATAGTTTTTTTGTATGAGTGCAATGCCAAAATAAATGAAGAAGTGTTTCTGGGAGTACATTACAAAATGAACAATTAACATTGATATCTTTCTTAAATTTGACAAGATAGTGATTTGCAGGATAATATCTGTGTAAAATTCTAAAGGAGACTTCTCTTATTTTATTAGTCAGTAAATACTTATGGGGTAAATTCCAAATATATTTCCAATTGAGGTCTTTTGCAAAGCTGTTCCAGTAAGTAACAACATAGGGAACGGAAACAATATCACTCTGAAATAACCTGCGTACACCTCTGTTGTTATTTTTAGTAGATGAAAAACATGTCTTACCCACAGGAGTATCGAGTTGATTCAAAACCGGTAACATAGATCCTGTTGCATTTCTTAAGAGCATTATGACCCCAGAAGGGATTGCATCCATGACCACTGCATACTCCTTTGGAGTTACAGGAATACCAAATTTAGACAGGAACTCGGAATAGCTGAGCAAAAGTCCGTCATCATTGAATAATTGCTTCACCAATCTAATATTATTTGTGAACCAATTCTCAAGAAAAAGGGATTTCTTTTTATATAATATGTTTCTGTTATTCCAAATAAAATATTTGTGAGGCGAGAAGTTGTGTTTATAGATAAGAGACCAAGCGAGCAACATTTGTTGATGGAAATTGGACAATTTAAGGGGGATCTTTTCAATATTATAATTACAGACTAAGACAAATTCAAGGCCACCTAATTTAGAGAATATGTACTGAGGTATGAAATTCCATATCGAAGTGGGATCTTTTAAAAATTGTTTAATCCAATTGACTTTGAACGTATTATTAAGGGTGGTGAAATCAAGGAAATTAAGACCTCCTGATTCATATGTGTTCATAATGGCAGATTTTTTAACAATGTATTCTATTTTTCCAAATTAAATTAAACAATGTTATCAATTCTTTGTCTTAAAAAAGTCTTATTATAAACATACAGTGAGATAGCTGCATAGGTTAAATGAGAAATACCCTCTGCTTTTGTCACTAAAACCTTCCCTTTCTGAGATAAATCCCTCTGTAACCAATGATTCCGTTTTTTCTTGGTTCTATCTATAATTGGATCAAAATTTAAGGTACATCTCGAATTTTCGTTCTTAATAATCTTAATTCCTAAATATGTAACCGTTTCTTTTATGGGTATATTACAAATATATGGAATCTCACAGCTTTTAAGGGCGAGTAGTTCACATTTAGCAAGGTTCAAGTGAAGCCCAGAAGCTTTAGAGAATGCCTGTATGGCATTTATGGCAACGGGAACCTGAGTAGCATCTTTTAAAAATAGGGTTGTGTCATCAGCTAACTGACTGATAATAATCTCCCTACCAGCAACTGATATTCCTTTCATGACATCGTTTTTAATATAAATATTGAGAAGCTGTGTGCAAATAAGGAAAAGATATGGTGATATCGGGCATCCCTGCCTAATGCCACGCTTTAATTGAAACCTAGGGGATGTACCAGAAATCAGCTTAATTGAACTATTACCATTCATATACATGGTCCTAATGGCTTTGCAGAAAAAATCACCGAATCCACATTTTTCAAGAGCTTGGAAAATAAAATTGTGTTCTACTGTATCAAACGCTTTATAGAAATCCAGGAAAAGTATGAAACTATCATCAGAGCACAGATACGAATAATCAATTAAATCTAAAACCAATCTGACATTATTTGAGATATGTCTATTTTTCATAAATCCTGATTGAGCCTTGTCAATAATCGGATCCAGAACTTCTGAGGTGGGTTTCTGTAAGGGTTGTTGAGACAGAATGCCACCAGTTTCAGTAAACCATATAAGGTTTGATTCGTGCTCCGCTAGTGACTCTGATACCAGTGATACCAGTGTATATTTAGATAAGCTGCCCAACGTAGAAGTTGAGGAAAGGTCAGAGGGGTCTCAATTGACCAGTCAGCAAAGAGCCGTCAACAACAGCTGTACCATTGCTTAATCAGACATTTGGGATAGGTCAGTCCCCGAGTCTAATCTGGGTGTGGGATCAGGTTGATGCGGCAGAATGCAAGACTTGTCGCTCCTGATAGGGACAACCTAGAATGACCAATCACAAGTTGGAACTGATTACTGTCCATGACAGGCAGGCAGGCTGGCCACACCCACTGTAAACAATATATAAACTGGAGACCACGGATTTGAAGAGCAGCTTTTAATTACCTGTGTTAGCTTGATTAGCTTCATTAACTTGGTAGCTTTGTAGCTTTAAGCTGTTAGCTTTAGCTTAGCAAGCTAGCATGTCAGCATGCTAGCTCCACCTGTTGTCCACGTCTGCTCGTCTGTACACGGTATGATAAATTGTCTATTCCTGTTACGTAACTGTGTTGTACTAAGCTACGTGTCGAATCTATATTGAACCATGCCTAAAGCTTGGTTGCTGTATTGTGTTTTGATATATGCTTATTCTATGTTAAATAAACACCAGAAAGATTTCTCTTCTCAACATTCATTGATCAGTAAGGTTTTAATCAAGGTTCCACCATCAAAAATGGCGTTGTCGGCAGGATTGAATATATTAAGCTATTAAATGCTTAGTCAGTAAAATAACCTGATATATGGAACTAGTTAAAAAATGGTCAATGAATGTTGAACGAGAAAAATGCCAGGTTTCAGCTGTGTGGAAATGTGCATGGGTTTTTCAATGAATATGTAAAAAAAATTGTCACTGTAACCAAACAGGAAAAATTGATGCTAAACAGTGTATGAATGAGCATCAGACCGCCAGTCAGTGCTATTTCCCAGAAATTCGATAGATTTGAAATGAGTGGATTTAGTTAGATATTCCTCAGGAGTGAATGAGATACAGGCGCGAGATAAAAACTAGGGAATGAACTGATGACCTAAAGGCGGAGTTTGTGATGATTGGCGGGTTCGTTCCCTGCGCCGAATTTAAAATTTTAAAAGGTTTCAGAAAATAAGTGACTAAGTACTCATTGGATAGGCTGTTTACGACCACTGCAGGATCTAGGCGTGTCTCCTTGGCAGCATAAGACGATTCCAAGGTAAATGGAATGTATGCAAAGAAGGATCTGAATTCAGGGAAAAACAATGAGCAGTCATTCGGTCGGAAATAATGTACAGGTATACCGTACCTAATTGACGGTTTTAGCCACAATCTCACGGATACAAACACCAGGACACGGAATTCGGGAACAGCAGTGAGATGGTGGTTATGGAAAATTCCAGAAAATGATTTTAGTTGAAAAGTGTCAGAAAAAGTCAGAAACAGCAGAGTGACAAGTTGCATGATCAAGAATATTAACCTCAATGGAGCACACACACACATACACGCACGCACACACACCTAGATGTAACGCACACACATACGGGCGTTTACGCACGTACAAACATATTCACTAGAGCCAAGACATTCCAAGAAGGAACACTCTGTGAATAAAACTAATACTGCATGTGTGAGTGCTGAAAAAAATGATGCAATGATGTCTATGTAACGATGCTTAAAATGCTAAGCGCTACAGCTATGCTAATGTGCTGAAACTTACTCATGAACTAAAAGCCAGCTGATCTGAGTAAAGTGCTATTATAACGCTTTTGAGAATCGCTCTGACTGCTTGAGATAAGGAGAGTGAGAGGCTGGGAAGAGCAGGAATCTGCTTGTGGGTGTGTGCGTTAGCTTGGTTCTGTGTGTAACAGTTGTCTGTCTGCCAAGGCACCAAGAAGCTATTTACAGCACAGGCCCAGGCGGGCAGCCCCCACCTCTGCTGCTCACACTCTCTCTCTCTCTCTCTGTCTCTCCCTCTCTCTTTCAAAACTACTGTAACCAAACCCAAAGGCTGGAGAGTAATATTGGATTAAACCAAAACTATGATTAGTTGTTAGCAAATTATAAAATTAAACTATTGAAACTGCAATTTGAAATACCCTGAATATATATATATATATATATTATTTAAAATAATAGGGAACTTGCTAATGATGACTGAGTACTGTCTGCAATAATGGGTCTTGTCTCCCCAGACGCTCGGGACACCTATTGTCCTGAGAAAGAACGGGGAGGACAGATCATCAGCTTACCTGGTGTTCTGCAGGAAATTTTGTAGATGGCTCGGTTGTCATGAACCAAGAAGGAAAAAGTATACCCCCCCCAGCACAGCTGGAAGACACTCAGCGGCCACAACAGGTATATACAGTACTGTTTTAAGAATTGGCACTGTAACGTGTATAAAGTAACGTAACAATACCAACGTTATCAGAATCTACAGAGCAACAGACTACTTAAGGAAATATTGCTGTAATGTGTGTACAACATAACAATAATATGACTTCCTAAGAGTATTGTTCCAGAGTAAGGAGAGATGAAGTCGTGAAGAGTAAGGAGAGACGAGGTCGTGAAGGAGAATCGATTCCTGTGCGTCTACCAACGTCGTTTGATTGGGCCAACGCCGTCACCGGTGGTGAATGGCGCGCAGATTTAAGACAAATAACTGACCCAGTGATTAATTGGTTAATCGCCTGGGTGCCACCGCTCCACGTCTTCCATCTTGCAGGCTCGTAGGAAGGCACGTGATTAAGGTTTCTGATCAAAACTTTAATAATACGACGTAGCTGGTTAACATCTGTGAAGTGTATTTTTACCTGCAGGATGGACAGAGCGGCCGTGGTGAACCAGCCATTGGGTCAAGCAAATACAACATGACTACACAAGAAATGTTATCTCCACTGGAGAGAAATATTTCTATTGACATACAATCTAATAAATGACTGAACTAACTTGTGAGGTGCTCTGGAGCCAAGGTCCGTTCTACGATGGGATTGTATTGTCCATCGTGGCCTGACGTCCGAGAGCTGGAGACTAACCATCATGAGTACACTGAAGAGAGGATCAGGTGAGCTGTGAGTGAGTAGCCAATTAACCAAGTAACATGCTTAACCTGACTGGAATTTACTATTAAAAAGTAATAGGGGAAGCGTAGTGACTATAGTGACGACTGTAGTGACTATTACCTATCCCTGATGGGAAGGTAGGCAATGACTTATTTGAGTTATAGGGAAAGCAAGAAGCAGTAATCAAGTGAACTATTTAACCTCAGTAGTATAGGAGGGACAAAGAAAAGACCTAGTGTGTACATGAGGGCAAGGAAGAGAGAGTAAATACTATTTGCTAAATTATATTCTAGACTAACCATCCCAAGCGAAAGACTCATTGGAAATCTAGTGCCCTGCAGGGGAAGAAAATTAGTAATATTTTATTTCCAGCAAAGTCATTTAGCAAAGAGAATTATAAAACCATTCTTTTAATAAAAACATTGGCCCAATTAGTGTTTGCTCTTAGCCAGGGTAGTGTTAAAAAGCAGGGCAAAACATTGTTTAGTATAATTTATGTTTTTATTAGGAAATAGATGTAAAATATTAGAAATAGGTATAGAATGTTTTTTAGAATAATAGCGTTAGTTTTTATAAGCTGAATTGTTGCTAGACTAATTTACATTTTTGAAATTTTTAATTGAACTGTCCAAATCATAATCAGTCGATTTTTACTCACTATTATCACCAGGAAATAATGAGAGAAAGGTATGTGGAGAGAAAATCAATGACTATATGAGAAATTGAACAAATTGTTATATTACACTGTTGTTATGCAATTGTACTATTGAATAAGGAATTTGTTAATCTGTTGTTAAAGTCTCTGTGTGCCGCAGAAATAAAATTGGAACCAGACCAGTCGCGCAGCAATGGAGGTCAAGAGACCAACATGAACCGTCTGTATGGTAATTAAGACTTAAGCGCAATCAATTATCATCAGTATCAGTACCAGTGAGATGGTTGTATTTTTACTTTCATCTTAGAGCTGTACTAACAAAGTATTATACTGTGGTGTTAATTTGTGTGTTTTTAATTCAATCCAAAGGAAGATAGAGCAACATGGCAGAACCAAAACAGAGCAGTACACCAATGCCAAGACAAGTGTTGAGCACACATGCGGAAATTGTCCTGGAAGAAAGGAAACTAGATCTCTTTCTAGCCTGCATTTACCACTGTGTGAAAGCCAAGTGTGATTGTTGACCAATGTTGTCTCTCTCTCCATTACAGAGAGGGGGCGGGGTCAAGGCAGTAGTGAATGGAGACAGGCCACAGCTACAGGAAGCAGGTAGAGTAGAGAGCGTCAGGAATTATCGACTGTTCATTGTTTGTGAAATCTCATCATACCCCAAAGGCCAGGTGTGACCATGAGACATGCTGAGGTCATCGCCCAAAAGAATGTGTACCCCAACGAGGCTGGCGCCAGACGGGGGAGGTGATTGACGGGTGAGCCCGGCGGCTGGACTGTGGGGTTCCGGCGGCTGGACGATAGGGTTCCGAAAGGAGGCCTATAGTTCAGGTGCGTGGAACATGGAATGTGATGCCGCACGGGGCAAGGAGAAAGGAGAATGGCACCTTACCCCCAGCCAGACCTCTGGGAGGGACACAAAGGAAAGGCCAGGGGATGGGGTTTTTTAAAAAATAAAAATAAAAATAATACAATACAATAAAATAAAAAGAATAAAAATACAATAAAAGAAACAGTGAAGAAGATAGCTCTAGAACGCCAGGAGTATGGACATTAATTCTGCTATGAGTGGTCAATGCTTTGTGCTCAACTAAGGAATTAAATTATTGATTACAGCCCCCTATAGGAGAGATTTAGTTAAAACGTGTCATTAATTGTCCACTGCATTATTTTGATAATTCCGTGTCCAAAGGGGGGATTGGTTTATTTAGGAGCCAGGCAGTGTAGCTGCCGGGACCCTATTGTATTTGCCTATGTTATTATTATTCTTCTTCCACTGAAGTCTAACTTCTCGTGGACAAAACATCAGGGCAAAATTGTCATAAAGGATAGATGTAGTGTGATTTCTTTCAGAATTTTATCTCAAAAATTGGATTTTTGGAAAATGTTTAATTCTGTCCTCTGAAACCAACACTACATTACCCACAATCCAACGCAAGCTCCACCAATCGGAGACATCGCTGTTGGCAACCATACCTAGCCCCCGCCGAGGATCTGATCACTTAGGCCACTCATCCACACTTTAAAGAGCAGATCATCATTATATGATGCAACTTCTATTGTTGTATCTTTTTTTTCAGTGTATACTTTAATCAACAACGATATTTCATGGGCTATTGCATATACCACACGTTCAGTGTTTTATGATGACACAGACGGCTTAGTCTATTTGTAAAACCAAACGTCAGTTGTTGTTAATTAGCTCAGTGAGATAGAGGATGTTGCTTGGTGTCAGAAGTTACAAGTTCAATCCTCAACTGATGCAAAATGAACATTGGAATGTCAACTTTCTTGTTGTCTTCATATTCTCTTGCTCATTGCTCCAAAACTTGCCTGAAATTGCCTGGCCACGCCTCATCGTTGCGTAGCAACTTTAGGTGTGGTTTGATTTTGGCAAGGTTTATTAAACTCAAGTTAAAGTTTTAAATAAGTTTTATTTTGATACCAACTAAGCAGCAAGTTTAAGTTAATGTACAGACAAGGCGCTGGTCCGAAATTTATCTGCACAACAATTTTATTAGAAATGTATAATAACGTTAATTTTTAATTGGAACAATAAAATTGCAAATGTTTTTGCTGATAAGGAAAAGGAGTAAATGTGGTTGGAATTGTACCCTAACTCCTACGCTATGCTGAGTTCCAGTCTCCCCTCTACCCAAAAGTGAATGTGGACATCTGTAACCTCTCCATTGTGCTGAAGTTGTCAGGGGCCGGAACGCGGACCCTGGACCCGTGTAGTGAGACCCCCGGACAGAACAGGCAGACAGAGGGGAGTGGTTGGCACTTGGCCGTTTAATAAATAATAAAATGGGGAGAACCGGTGCCACAACAAAATGGGGGAGGTGCAAACCAATGGGGGGTATGTATGGATGGGTGTGTGTGGTATGTACATGAGATGGGGAAACAAAGAGGGGTGTGTGGGTGCGGTGTGTGTGGTATGGGTATCAGCCGGAATGTGTTTGTGAATGTGCTGCGAGGCCCTACGAGAGGTGGCGGGAAGGGTCCGGGAACTCTGGCGGTCTCTGGTGGAGAGAGGAGGCGGAGCGGCGGCAGGCCCGCGGAGCGAGGGAGGTCCAGGAGGCGTGCGGGGAGCGGAGTCCGGGAGGGGAGAGTCGAGGGGCAGGAAGCGAATGGGAAACGCGGCGCGGAGGCCGGGAGGACGCGGGGGCCGGAGAGGCGCGAGGACGCTGGACCTTCCGGGGGGAACAAAAGAGGGAACACAACACAGGGAAAACAAAGGGTTAGTCGAATAGCAAAACTTCGAAATAGATCAGGGATTGCCGGCTCGTCTGATTACCCTATGAGGGCTAGAAACGTCTGAGCCCCGAGCGATGGTTCCAGCGTCCTCTTGTAGTGGCTCCG
The DNA here is from genome assembly GCF_949987555.1 of Borostomias antarcticus. Taxonomy (NCBI): domain Eukaryota; kingdom Metazoa; phylum Chordata; class Actinopteri; order Stomiiformes; family Stomiidae; genus Borostomias; species Borostomias antarcticus. The sequence goes on along the minus strand of NC_140250.1, from coordinate 8,714,080 downwards.
CTAACAGGCAACAGCTGCAACGAGTTGGTCGGTGATTGCTGCTGCTGCTGCCGGGCGGAGCCGGCCTCTCCGGCAAGGGGTGGAGTCCGCGTCCTCGAAGCGTGCGCCTCACTGCCCCTACGACTCGACTCCCGGACTGGACCCAAAGACCGAGCCGGGCCCACAACAGGACCCCCCCCCCCGACGGGAGACACCGGGCGACCCGATGGCGTCAGGGTGGGCCCGGTAGAACTCCCTAAGGAGGGCAGGGTCCGCCAGGTAGGAGCGTGGGACCCAGCTCCGGTCCTCGGGCCCGTACCCCACCCAGTCCACTAGGTATTGGTACCCCCGGCCCCGACGGCGGACGGCAAGGAGGCCATTGACCTCCCACACCATGTCACCCCCGTCGAGGACCCGAGGCGGAGGGGGCACCTGGGCAGGCGGAGACAGGGCACTGGCGGCTACCGGTTTCAGCAGGGACACGTGGAAGACGGGGTGGACTCTGAGGGATGGAGGGAGGATGAGGCGAACCGCGGCAGGGTTAACGATGCGGTCGACGGTGTAGGGACCGACGTAGCGGGGGGCCAACTTGCGGGACGTGAGGGGGAGAGGGAGATCCCGGGCGAGGAGCCAGACCCTCTGCCCCGGCCGGTAGGTGGGCGCTGGTGACCTCCGCCGGTTGGCGTAGCGCTCTGACCGCTCGGTGGCCCGCAGCAGAGCGGCCCGGGCGGTTCTCCAGACGCGGCGGCACCGGCGTAGGTGGGCCCGGGTGGAGGGCACCGAGATCTCTGCCTCTTGACTAGGGAACAGGGGGGGTTGGTAGCCCAGGGACACAAGAAAGGGGGATAGACCGGTAGCCGCGCTCACCATGGAGTTCAGGGAGTATTCCACCCAGGGGAGGTATTTGGCCCAGGAGGCGGGGTTGCTGGTGGTGACGCAACGTAGGGCCGCCTCCAGGGCCTGGTTGGCCCGCTCCGCCTGCCCGTTGGACTGGGGGTGGTACCCGGAGGAGAGACTGACCGTGGCCCCAATCCCACGGCAGAAGGATCGCCACACCTGGGAGACGAACTGGGGACCACGGTCAGACACAATGTCCTGGGGGATCCCATGGAGCCGCACTACGTGGAGGACCAATAGCTCCGCAGTCTCAGCCGCCGAGGGGAGTTTGGGCAGCGGCACGAAGTGGACGGCCTTGGAGAACCGGTCGACCACGGTCAGGATGGTATCATTGCCCTGGGAGATGGGAAGGCCGGTGACGAAGTCCAGGGCAATGTGAGACCATGGTCGACCGGGGATAGGCAGCGGGTGGAGGAGGCCCGCAGGGGGACGATGGGTGGCCTTACTCCGTGCGCAGGTCTCACAAGCTGCCACAAACTCCCTGACATCCGCCTCCAGGGAGGGCCACCAGAACCGCCGGCGGATGAACTCCACAGTCCGCGTGGCGCGGGGTTGACAGGCAAACCGGCTGGAGTGCCCCCACACAAGCACCCGGCTACGGACCGTGGAGGGAACAAAGAGGCGGTTGCGGGGACCGCCGCCGGAGGTCAGGCTGGGTGCGCTGGGCCTGTCTAACCGCCGATTCGACCCCCCAGGTGACAACACCCACCACCCGGGCGGGGGGTAGGATGGTGTCGGGGACCTCCGGCGCGTCAGGGGAGCCCTCGGGGAAGCAACGGGAGAGGGCGTCCGCCTTAACGTTGGCCGAACCCGGGCGGTAGGTGAGGGTGAAGTCGAACCTGTTGAAAAACAAGGCCCAGCGCGCCTGACGGGGACCAAGCCTCTTAGCCGTCCGGATGTAGGTCAGATTCTTGTGATCTGACCACACCACGAACGGCTGCTTGGCCCCCTCCAGCCAGTGCCTCCACTCCTCCAAGGCGGCGTGCACCGCCAGCAGCTCCCTGTTGCCGATGTCATAGTTCCTCTCCGCGGGGGTGAACCGCCGGGAGAAGAAGGCACAGGGGTGTACGCGCTGGTCCCCCGCCGACCGCTGGGAGAGGACGGCCCCAATGCCCCCGTCCGACGCGTCGACCTCCACGAGGAACTGACGGTCGGGGTCGGGCAGACAGAGCACCGGAGCCGTCGTGAACCGCTCTTTCAGGGCCGAGAAGGCGGTCTCCGCCTCCGTGGACCAGGAGAAGGGGTGGAGAGTGGAGGTCAGTGCCGTGAGGGGGGCAGCGACCCGGCTGAAGCCTCGGATGAACCGGCGGTAAAAGTTGGCAAAACCGAGAAACCGCCGGAGCTGAGTGCGGTAAGCGGGTCGCGCCCACTCCTCGACCGCACGCACCTTTTTGGGGTCAGCGTGCACCTGCCCCTTCTCCACGATGTGACCCAGGTACTCCACGGAGGCGGCGTGGAACACGCACTTCTCGGCCTTCACGAAGAGCCGGTTCTCCAGCAGCCGTTGCAGGACCAGGCGGACATGCTGGCGGTGCTCCACCTCGGAACGGGAGAACACAAGGATGTCGTCAAGGTATACCACCACAAAGGTATTGAGCATGTCCCTAAGCACATCATTGACCAGAGCCTGGAAGACGGCCGGGGCGTTGGTGAGGCCAAAGGGCATGACGAGGTACTCGAAATGCCCTAGGTGGGTGTTAAAGGCCGTCTTCCACTCATCCCCCTCCCTAACCCGCACCAGGTGGTAAGCATTCCTAAGGTCGAGCTTGGTGAACACAGTGGCGTGCGAGAGTGGCTCGAATGTGGAGTTAAGTAAGGGGAGTGGATACTTGTTCTTGATAGTGATGTCGTTTAGGGCGCGGAAATCAATACAGGGCCTCAGGCTGCCATCCTTCTTTTTCACAAAAAAGAAGCCCGCCGCGACCGGGGAAGACGATGGTCTTACGATGCCTGAGGCTAGGGACTCAGCGATATAGCTGCGCATAGCCTCCTTCTCAGGGACGGACAGGTTATATAACCTGCCGACAGGGAGGGGGGCCCCCGGGAGGAGGTCTATGGCGCAGTCATATGGCCGGTGAGGGGGAAGTGAAAGCGCGCTCTCCTTGCTAAACACGGCTGCCAAATCGTGATAGCAGGAGTGCACGCCCGTGAGAACCGGGGCCGCAGGCACAGAACCGGAACCGCTGGGCGGAGAGGGGGCAGAGCGAAGGCAGTTGGCGTGGCAGGCCACGCCCCACCCCAAGATCCGCCCAGAGGCCCAGGATACATGAGGTTCGTGCCTGGCAAACCAGGGTCGGCCCAACACCAGGGGTGAAGTGGGAGCGTGCGTAACCATAAACCTAATCTGTTCACTGTGATTACCGGATATGGTGAGGGTGAGGGAGGTCGTGGTGTGTGTAATGCGCCCCAGGGAGTGCCCGTCTAGTGCCTGAGCCGTGAGAGGGCGCTCGAGGGGAACGAGAGGGATGCCTGCTTGGCGAGCCAAGGTGACATCAATCAGGCTCTCGTCCGCCCCCGAGTCGAGTAACGCACCAACAGAGAGAGAGTCCTTACCCCAAGTGAGTGTAACCGGAAACAGATGGCTTGGCTCTTGTGCACCCCGTGGGAGGTTGATAAGGCTCACTAGTACTCCCTTACCTAGTGAGCCTGGTCTTTTGGCCGCGTGGGACATGCTCGGATCTGATGTCCTGGTCTCCCGCAGTAGAGGCACAGGCGGTCCCGCATCCTCTGCTCCCGCTCCTCCTGGGACAGCCGGGACCGGCCCAGCTGCATGGGCTCCTCCTCCTCACGCGAGGTGGAGGAGAAATGACCTGGAGATGCGGCGAGAGGAGGGGGGGCGCTCTCCCGACGACCGCTGCTGCTGCTGCCACTGGGTGAGCCTCCGGGAGGGGGTCTGGGGGTCCCCCCAGAGCGCTGGGCGCGCTCCACGCGGCGTTCCCGGAGCCGCTCATCCATAAGCAGCGCAAGGGAGACCAGTGCAGCGAAAGAGGTAGGCCGGTCCCGGATGATGAGGTCCTTGATGGCCTCGCTCAGGCCCCTCCTATACGCGCTCCGGAGTGCGGTGTCGTCCCATCCGCTGTCCGCTGCCAGGATGCGGAACTCCAGAGTGTAATCTGCCACCGACCGAGTCCCCTGGGCGATGGTGTGGAGGCGGCTGGCAGCATCCGGCCCATCGGCGGGGTGGTCAAACACCAGGCGGAACTCAGTGATGAACGCCTGGTAGTCCACCGAGAGCCGGGAGCAACTGCCAGCCGCCGCAATGGCCCAGCGGAGGGCCCGGTCGGTGAGCAGAGACATCACAAGGGCAATCCTGGCCTCCCCAGAACCGTAGCGGGAGGGCTGGTGGCGGAACAGGAGCTCGCACTGGCCGAGGAACCCCCGACATAGCTCGAACTCCCCTCCGAACGGCCTGGGGCAGGGAAGGTTGGGTTCGCAGTGGGGATCAGGGGGAGTGGCCTGAGTGTGAGGGGGAGCCGCGGGACTGGGCTCGGGGCGGTCAGCCACGGGAGGGGAACCGTCAGCCGCTGGAGGCGTGGGGAAGGCGAGCGGCTGGTTGACCGACCGGGCGAGGGCGGCCACCTGGCCGGCGAGGGAGGCTAGGGCCTCCGTGGTGGCCCTGGAGGACCCACGGAGGGACCCAATCTCCCCGGTAACCTGGCTGAACGCCCTGGTTAGCTCCGCATTAAGGGAAGCCAGCTGGGTAGTGTGGGCGGAAACTACAGAGTGGATCAGCGGCGGTATGTGGGGAGGGGGCGGGGATCCGCCTGCCTGCCCAGGAGTCTCACTTGGGTCCGACATGGCTCAGACGTTCTGTCAGGGGCCGGAATGCGGACCCTGGACCCGTGTAGTGAGACCCCCGGACAGAACAGGCAGACAGAGGGGAGTGGTTGGCACTTGGCCGTTTAATAAATAATAAAATGGGGAGAACCGGTGCCACAACAAAATGGGGGAGGTGCAAACCAATGGGGGGTATGTATGGATGCGTGTGTGTGGTATGTACATGAGATGGGGAAACAAAGAGGGGTGTGTGGGTGCGGTGTGTGTGGTATGGGTATCAGCCGGAATGTGTTTGTGAATGTGCTGTGAGGCCCTACGAGAGGTAGCGGGAAGGGTCCGGGAACTCTGGCGGTCTCTGGTGGAGAGAGGAGGCGGAGCGGCGGCAGGCCCGCGGAGCGAGGGAGGTCCAGGAGGCGTGCGGGGAGCGGAGTCCGGGAGGGGAGAGTCGAGGGGCAGGAAGCGAATGGGAAACGCGGCGCGGAGGCCGGGAGGACGCGGGGGCCGGAGAGGCGCGAGGACGCTGGACCTTCCGGGGGGAACAAAAGAGGGAACACAACACAGGGAAAACAAAGGGTTAGTCGAATAGCAAAACTTCGAAATATATCAGGGATTGCCGGCTCGTCTGATTACCCTATGAGGGCTAGAAACGTCTGAGCCCCGAGCGATGGTTCCAGCGTCCTCTTGTAGTGGCTCCGCTAACAGGCAACAGCTGCAATGAGTTGGTCGGTGATTGCTGCTGCTGCTGCCGGGCGGAGCCGGCCTCTCCGGCAAGAGGTGGAGTCCGCGTCCTCGAAGCGTGCGCCTCACTGCCCCTACGACTCGACTCCCGGACTGGACCCAAAGACCGAGCCGGGCCCACAACAGAAGTTCCACTAACAAAGGAACAAAGTGACTCTTGAGCCAAAGACCATCAAGGAAAGGCGTCTATGGAGTGCCAGTCTACCCAGTCTCCTCTACACTCTACTGGACTGATCGGACAAAGGACACTCCTATGCCAGGGAGTGTGGGTGTAAAGGATCAGACGGGTGGTAAAGGACATTCCTATGGATGCCATCAGACGAGTGGCAGAGAATTAGACGGTGACCATCAGACGGGTGGCAAAAGACTGGACGTGTGCCAATGGATCAGACGGGGGAGGAGGAGAACGAAGGACCTCAACGGACATCGCGAGGAGGCAGAAAAACATGTCCGTGAGAATGACTTGTCTTAATGAATAATCACTAATATATACATATTGTCATAAGTTATCTGTAACAGGACGAAGCAGATTATTTATCTGTCAATGTACGAATTTTTGTTTGTTTTGTGTAACAGTCTTAAAAGTGTTTAACCGTTTTATGTTTGAAGTTTTAAAAAGAAAATGGTTAAGAACTGTGACTAAAATGTGGGTTTCCTCTCCACATGTGTTCGAGACACTCTCTCTCTCGTGAGATGGCTTGGCTGTGGGATGTGGACAAGGCAGTGGAGACTGGCGCCAACTGTCCCCTGAAAATTTAGGGCAAAGACGCAGGACTCCGCTCCCTACTCCTACCTACAGACAAAGCTACTGTTTTCTGAATAACAAACACAATTCTTTTAAAAAATTGACTGTGTGTTTTTGAGTTAGCATCTATTGTCTGAAGTTATTGTTTAATGTTAATTGTTGGTTTGTTGACATTTTTGAGTTAAGCTAGCATCCGATGGTGAAGTATTCACTGTGACAGTCTTTAGACTGCCAGACAGGGGTCTGAGGTGGGTTTCTGTAAGGGTTGTTGAGACAGAATGCCACCAGTTTCAGTAAACCATATAAGGTTTGATTCGTGCTCCGCTAGTGACTCTGATACCAGTGATACCAGTGTATATTTAGATAAGCTGCCCAACGTAGAAGTTGAGGAAAGGTCAGAGGGGTCTCAATTGACCAGTCAGCAAAGAGCCGTCAACAACAGCTGTACCATTGCTTAATCAGACATTTGGGATAGGTCAGTCCCCGAGTCTAATCTGGGTGTGGGATCAGGTTGATGCGGCAGAATGCAAGACTTGTCGCTCCTGATAGGGACAACCTAGAATGACCAATCACAAGTTGGAACTGATTACTGTCCATGACAGGCAGGCAGGCTGGCCACACCCACTGTAAACAATATATAAACTGGAGACCACGGATTTGAAGAGCAGCTTTTAATTACCTGTGTTAGCTTGATTAGCTTCATTAACTTGGTAGCTTTGTAGCTTTAAGCTGTTAGCTTATCTTAGCAAGCTAGCATGTCAGCATGCTAGCTCCACCTGTTGTCCACGTCTGCTCGTCTGTACACGGTATGATAAATTGTCTATTCCTGTTACGTAACTGTGTTGTACTAAGCTACGTGTCGAATCTATATTGAACCATGCCTAAAGCTTGGTTGCTGTATTGTGTTTTGATATATGCTTATTCTATGTTAAATAAACACCAGAAAGATTTCTCTTCTCAACATTCATTGATCAGTAAGGTTTTAATCAAGGTTCCACCATCACTTCCTTAATTCTGCTTGCAAATATTAAAGCAAATACTTTGTAATCGTTATTGAGGAGACATATTGGCCTCCAATTATCAATTAGTAAAAGGTATTTTGGGGGTTTAGGAATTAAACTAATGAGCCCTTGTGTCAAGGTAGGAGGTAGAGTTCCTTTCCCAATGCTTTCTATAAACACCTTCAGAAGGAATGGTGCCAGTTGTTCTGCAAACTCCTTAAAAAATTCTGCAGTAAGACCGTCCACTCCAGGTGATCTATTATTCTTAAGATATTCAATCGCACTTAAAATCTCCTCCAAAGATATAGGAACATCACACAATTGTTTATGATCTAACTCAATTTGGGTAACATTATTCACTGCTTCCAGGAAACTGGAGGTTGACTCCTCACAGTACTTTGAATTATATAAGTTACTATAAAAATTAGAGCAATGTCTAGATATCACACGTGGGTCATCAGTTACCATTCCATTGATCTTTAATGGTTTAATTGTATTAGTTTTCCCATGAAATTTTTCCAAATTAAAGAAATAAGCAGAATTCTGCTCCCCCTCTTCAAGCCATCTTTTCCTGGATCGTATAAATGCGCCTTCTGCTTTCCTTTTATAAATGTCATCAGAGATATTATCTACATTCAAACTTTTTGATACTAACCAATAATCTAAACGAGACTGTCTACTGGAGGTTTTATTACTCCAAGTATACGCATTCAACCCTGGAAATTTCTTTCTCCATATATCAATCAAATTAAACTTGTCTATGAATAGCTTCAAGTTCTCAGCTATGGCAGTATGATTACGTGGTGGCCAGCAGTCAATACAGGCTGTCTAATATCATATTAAAGTCCCCCCCTATTACAATAAATGAGTTTGGAAATGTATTTAGCCAATGCTGAATTCGATTTTCTAGCAATTCAAGTAAATTATCATTTTGAGTTTTAGATTGATATCCATAAATATTGACTGTAATAACCGTGACTCGATCTATACTAAGGATTTGACAAATATAGTGACCAGAGGCGTCACAGTCAGAGTGCAAAATGTTTCCAGAGAATTTATCTTTCAAGTTGGCTACCCCCGCGGAGCGTTCAGAGCCATGTGCCAGCCACAGATCATTGCCCCATTGTGCCCTCCAAAAATTGGCATCATTGACAACTGAGTGAGACTCCTGAAAAAAACAAAAATCGGTTTTGTGCTGTTTAGCAAATAAGAACAAGGCTTTGCGCTTAACTGTATTTTTTAAACCCCTGGCATTAAGAGTGATTATTGACAGAGAAATAGTGCTCAAAAAAGAAAAGAAAAAAGTCAACTGGTAAAGGATTGATTTGTCACTAGCTCGTAAGTGAATAAATCAATAATGAAACCAAGTGTCACTATCTAAAATCTCAATTTGAGTGAAAACATAACATCAAAAAGACTTAACTTGCAACTACATAGAACGCTTTGCAAAGAACAATATGTTGAACGCCAAATTCCAAAAAGAGAAAATGAATTAGGACAGGTAGCCTAGCTGCCTTCTAAACAGAATTACCATAAAACGTGTTATCCTATCAGAATACTTACAGAAAGAGAAAAACAATTATTAGCGACTGGTTCAAGCCGTTTGCTTATCAATATAATAGTCCAAACGAAACAATTAGCCCAGACAATACCAAAATGGGTACTTCTTATGCCCTAGGCAATCTACAGTAGTCAACAGTCATTTTCATCAGTTCAGTAGATCAGGCAACGGGAGAAAACTAATACCATAAACAAAAAGTACCTGACTTGCAGTTTAGACTACATTATAGACCGTATTTCCAATTACTTCCCAGAACGAATAACACACTGCTTCAGGCAGGCAGTGCTATTTCGGATCCATTGATGAAGGCACGGCCACCGATGAAGTACGCAGCTTTTCCCTCGCTGCGTGCTTTCTCCACCACCGGCCAGAGTTGATTTCTTCTCTCTCGGTCTCCTTTGGACAGATCCTCAGCGAAGCGCAGACCGTTGCTACGGAGGTAAGTAGATTTCTTTGCTGCCTTCCATACTGCATCGCGATACACTCTTGAAGTGAACTGGAGAATTATCCCTCTGGGCTTGGAATCATCCTTCATTTTGCGGCCAAGACGATGAACAGTGTCAATGACATCAGGTAGTTTGGTTTTTTTCTCTGGTGTGACGGCCTGACAGATCTGGATCGTCTCCTGGCGTACATCTTGGTTCTCGTTTTCTGGAACCCCATAGAGCCGAAGATTCCATCGTCTGGAGTAGGTTTCCAGCTCTGCCAACCGCTGCTCCGTCGTGGACATTCGCTTTTCCTCGCTGGCGATGCGTTTCTCTATGTGGGAAACTTTCCCCTTCACATCCTGGATCTCAGCACACGCAAAATCAATTGTCTTCTTCAAGCCTTCAATCTGCAGCGTGTTGTTGCTTATCAATTTCTCAAGGCCGTCAGCTCTAGCGTTAATCACTTGTGAGAGTTTCAACACAATATCAGTCGGCATCGGGACGCTGAGCTCTCCCCCTTTTCGGTGCAGGAGGTTTTGATGGGTTGACGGGTAGGGCAGGGAAGTCCTCAGGGAAATAAATCACAGGTGGATCTACCAGGCAGTAAGAGTGGCAGTTGTCAACAAGTGAATTCTCAGTGTCCATTTGGCTAGTAGTAGCCTCCATGTTAGCATCCACAGTTTAACGTTAAGCTAATGTTACCTAGCACTATTAGCTTTCGCTAAGCTAAACAACTAACAATCAAACTTGACTTGTCAAAAGTTGTCAACAGACCGCTTATTGTTAATAGTTCGAGGTCCAATATATTGTATGATAACGTAAGCAAGTAAGAGAGCTCTAATTTAGTTTTCACATATAGTTTTGAACTTAGTGAACAGCACTTGGTAAAAACGGTGTGGTCAGACGCCATCTTGGTGCGCAACCTCAGGTTGCGCAAACGTTCTACATACGGCCGCTATAGGTGACGATTCATCTGCGCCACGTGCGGAAATTACGCGGCCATTTACGGAAACGCGAGATCTGCCGATTAGTAGCCGCTACGTAAGAACGTCACGTCGTTCATAAGTTGCGGCCGCGTGCAAAAAACGCACGTGATCACGTGGGCAGGAACTTCCGTAATAAACTCACTTGGCTGACACTTGATCTACACGTGAGCAGCAAGTACCGTCGTAGACTGACTTGGCTGACACTAGATTTACAGGTATTTATATGACTTGGTCTGCACGTCTTTTTTGCACGGTGCAGATATGGTCACTTACTCAACCCTGACCACTGGCTATATTTAGCATTTGCAGTACCACTGGCTATATTTAGCATTTGCAGTACAAAAACGAATTAATGCTATATGGGGATATAGCAGCAAGCATTATTAACCGTTTAGAACATTTTATTAGGCAAAGTACATTGCAAAAAACAAATTAAAAGTATACATATTAACAAGGATGAGGTTTACGGTCTGTCACATTACGCATAGCCAGAAAAAAAAAAAAAAATTCTGCATACCAGCACATGCAGAGCTTGATGGCAGAGGGGTAAGCGGGGGGCTCCGGAAAGACGTGGAGGGCAATACTGCTGGAGCTGTTGGTCTCACGGGCGATGGCATCACAGACTAACTGAAAACCAAAAAGGATAAAGGGATTAGCAGGAAACTAGGTGCTTGCGGCGTACGGCTTCTGGCATAAGGGGAAGAATCAACTAGTCATGAAACAGGTAGACATGTCAGACCCTTACCTGGTCTGGCCGGGGTGCTAATCTCCGATGGATGCTGCTTGTGCCTGGAGTTCAGACGGGCTGAAGGGCCTGGCTCACAGGGCCATCGCTCACTGCGCCTTAGCTCTAAGGGCCTGGGTGATGAACATCTACTGCTGAGTAAAGTGAGATGAGTAAGTTAGTGAGATTAGTAAATTAGTCTTCAAAAAGTCCTGAGTTAACTGTCAGTGTGCAAATATGCATAGACATTTCACCAACACAAACATGCATGGATACCTGCATTGATAACTGGCAGAGCAGGCCTTCCGGCTCTGGCACCTGGCATAGCTGGTCTGGTCTGAGTTCTGCCGACCGGCTGCCTGGGCACTGGAACATATAGTAGAGGTAAATTAGCTCAGATTAGTCAACTCAAGTAGTACTCTTTTGGGACTATTCAATGCACTTTATTATATTATCACTGGAGTCATAGCGCGTGTTGCGCTGTCTCTTCCTTGTGTCTTGGGAGTTAATCCATTGACGACTGCTGCTCAAACACCTTCGCCAAGGCACTGGCTACTTCATAATGCTCTGTGTGTTCCTCAGCAGAGACAGAGGTTGTGATGGCTCCTCTTGATGTGCTTGTGGAGGTAGATCTGGGAGGTGTAGGAGAATGGGCACTCAGAGCAGGAGAACACCCAAGTCTTGCACAACTCTAACATCACAGCTAGGAGAGCGAATGAGAGAGACCATTAAAAAGGATTCTCTCACCTGTAGTACAAGTTCAAATATAGAGTGATTATACGTCATTGTAAATGAGAGCTTACTCTCAATTGATTCACGAGGTTAAATAAAGATTGAATGAATATGTAGCTAGTGGGGGGTAACAACCACACAACTGTGGAGAGAGAATGAGACACTTGGTTCTCTCCTCTACTGGTGTTCATGGCCATGGCCACACACCTGGAATACTCTAACCCTGATTTAAAGGCATAAAAGTGGGGAACACATTCTTGAGACGGTTCCTAAAACTGGAGGGAAAAAAAACGGGAAAATTACCTTCCTCTTCCCTCTCCTCATCACTCACTTCTGCATGGGGCTGAGCTCTACCCTGTCAGCAGTGGCAATACATGGGATAGCGGCTCAGCACACAGGATAACTGCACAGAGAGGAAGGAGGAGAGAGAAAACCAACAAGAAAAAAGGCAAGAAGGGTTAATAACTGAGCGAATCTTGCAAGTTTGCACTACAGGGAAGCAATTGCTCAATCTCCCTAATATTGTGGCGTCACTGGCGTCAGTGATGTGTCTTATGAATCTCACATGTCTACCGCTAACATTAACTCAATATCAATATTCCCATTTGTTTATCCCGTCTATGGAAACGTATGTGCATTTGTACTTACGTGTGCCTGCCTATATTGATGATCAGGTGTTTCTCCACCTAAGGGCTGGCCAGACAGAACCATCAGAGACCATTGGGCTGAGCTGAGGAGAGAGCGACATGTTAGAGTGTATGTGTGCATATGTATATGGTGCTCTTCTGTTAATACTCATGAGGGCATTTAACTGAACAAGACTCACAGAGCCTGTGGTGCTGTCCCAGGACTGCCCCTGGCCACGCCTGTCCCCGTCTTAGCGCCTCTTCCTGTCCCGCTCACCTGCTTCTTGCTCAGTTCAAACAAGAACTGGGAGGTTGGCAACTGAGAGCATGGGAGGGGAGAGAGGGAGAGAGAGCGAGAGTGGGTGACCCTCTCGTTGGCTGACATGCACACTCCACAGGACCACGTGATTTCTGACACGTTTAGAGGAACAGGGCAACATGTCTACCACCCTTCACACTCAGTAATTAAATAGATTTTGCAAGACACTATATTAGTAGTCCACATCATGAGTACCTATTATGCAAAATTTGGATTTGTATGTGAGTGAAAACGTAGTACACAATTCTTTACCCGTTTGACAGCATGAGCAACCATTTCAACAGTTAAGAGTAACATGAAATCACATCCAAAAACCACCAAGATGGCTGCTGTAACCAAAAAAGCCAAGATGGCTGCTATAACAAATCCTGCTAGCTAGCCTAGCTCCGTTGTTGGGGCTTCTAGTATTTTGTTAACGTTAACTTCGGAAAAATGAATGCCTAAAAACGAACACATACTAACGGTGTCGTGGGTTAATGCGAAATCAATGAGTAAGCTAATTATCGCATTTTATTCCAAGCGATGAAACAGTACGAACGTGCAGGAGCTCACGCGAGTCTGCTAGACTCGAGAAGACTCCACCATTGCCCGTAATTAGGAAACAATGGCCCACGACAACACTTCACAAAAGTTATAGTGTACACAACTGAAATATTCTCAAGTTGCCAAGCCAACATTATAATTTAAGCTACAATTACACAAAAGCGAAAATTATAACAATCATTGCGACAGAGTAATTTTACGTAGGCTACTTAGCTAGCCATGATGTACAGAAAAAGGCTAATCACGTTAGCTGGCTAGCTAGTTAGCTAACATTGGAAAGAGAGCATCTGCATATAGATAATCATTACAAAAGGGTAGCTTGCACATAACGTTGGTGTTTTATCTGGGACGATACCAAAATACATAGCTAGCTATGTATAAATTGAAATTGAGATACTTACAGGATCTGTGTTGTCGCGGGGACAAAGACTGGCGTGTTGGTCTTTCTCAATCGTTTCTATTTCAAACAGAACGGAAGTATACCCCGTCGTCGTCGTCTTCTTCTTCTTCACTGGGTTTAGTGGCGGATCGCAAACAACTTTAATGTGCATACAGCCACCTACTGTACCAGAGTGTGTAACTTGTTTGTCTAGTTCTTCAATTGTGTCACCTAAGAAAGTAGCCCAATGCCTTGCATTCTTTGTTTTACGTTCACTGCTCAGCGTTCATTGCTCACATTTAGGTTGCAAAATTAGGACTAAATTCATAGGCATATTTTTTATAATTATTTTGATTAGGCCTAGACTGCAAATCTTTAGTGTTAATATTAACTGTAAATGAGAAATTACACACAAAACAGACATGCAGGATTTCTCCTCATTATTACAATTCTGTAACTGTATGACTTCAAAATATATTTTAAAACCTAAGTAATTTACAAATGTTCTGACCCACTGTGACACATTTCCAATAAAGTCAGGGTGGGACTGTAATGTAACAGCATTGTCACGTCATTTAATTACATCGTAGTTACGGATTTAAGCAGCAGTGACGGCTACGTTCCCTTACAGTCTCCTTGAGGTCGGTTATTTTGCGACAGAAAAGGCAAGTGTCAGCTAGGTCCGCTGTTGGTACCGTCGCAAATTTACCAAACTACCACCAATGTGTCCCGTCGGCTTTACGTACTGTGTTAGTAGGGCAATATCAATTATTTTCTCTCTTTAGAGAAGAGTACAATCCATTACAACAACTATTGCTTACAATGTTTTATTGTTGTTTTGTAATATTTTATCATGAATATGATAAATAAATTGCTGCACGTAGTTAAAGAAAGTGTTATTCAGTTTTTCATATGCTAAAATTGACTGTAGATTCACATTTTAAAGCTGATATTTCAAATAATAACTGACTGAGGGAAAGTGCCCCCCCGGCGCCCATGGGCGGTTCGCCTCTCTTCCTCCTGTCCTCCTCAGTTTTTTGAGTCACCAGCCGCCACTGATGGCAGCTATAGAGTAAAGGCTACAACTTAGCGAGACGAATGATGCATATGCTACAGCAGAAATAATAATAAAAAAGAACGACTCGAGTGAAGATGTCTTTATTTCAGGCCGAGAGACGGAGTGGGAGACAGAGGAAAACATTTCCTTATCAATGCAGACCGGGTGGAAAATAGCAGACATTTAGGGTATAGCTGATTAATCAAGCAGCTTGATAAACAATTATCTGGAATTGTGACATAATGTAGGGCAATGTGGTGCTGGCTTTCTAGACAACTATGTTATCATTGGTTCAAAATAATCCCAAAGCTAGTATTATTGCTGACGATCTGATAAATATAACGTTGGCCTAATTGCTAATATAGGCAAATGACGTTATTAGCCTAGCAAAGACAACCAGCACACAAAATAATGTTACTCACAAATCAATAAAAGTCTCTCCCACTTACAGTAGGCTATCGATCATCTGGTCGATGTTTAGATTGCAAACAAAATGTTCTTCACACCAGGTAGCGGCTAGCATAAATTATTCCGCAGGCCGGCGTCCCCCCAATTACATTCCAGACGACCTCACTTCCAACCTAATATAATTGGCTGTTCGCCGGCCAATCAGGTAACGCCCAGTAATCAGGTTATGAATATTACAAATTACTAATCGAGACGGACAGCAGAGGAATGTTTGTATCAATAGAGACGTACATCCTAGCAGAGCAAGCGTATCCTGCCAGTTCGCAAGCAAAGATTCTCACGAATCGAGGGATGTTTGCGGGTGGTTAGTGTCATAGAATTTACAACTGGCCTCAAGACCTTTCTATTCCAAACACCTTTAACCTTTGTCCAACCGTTCACATAGCTGTGCTAACCTACAGGATGGCCTCCAGGAGGCCATACACCTAGAAATCTGTCTACACCAGAATAACCATCCTTTGTCCCTTTGTCTCCAAGAAATTGCCGCCTTTTCCCATGTCACATGTCTGTATTCTCGGCCACGCCTGCCATTTCATATGACGTACAATGGATTAGCCAATTACATCCTGGAAGCGCCGTACCTGTGTTTTGCTTGAATATAAGGCAGCGCAAGATCAGGAGTCTTCACTTCTTTCTGATGAACCACTCTGTGTTTTATCCTGAGGTCCTTTTGCAATCGTATTGTTTTCTTAATAAATCTGACAACCTTTTTGTGCGAACCTTGGCAAATCCTTTATTTTTGACTTAAGATCAAAACTTCTTCAACAATTTGGCGACGTGGAACGGGATCAGCTGCTGTGAGGTTTGCCTAGAGTGGACGACGAGGAAGCAGACGTGCGGAGCAGTAGCGAGCTCCGGAAAATCTTCTCTCTTTGCGTCTATTCGCATTGGTTTGGAGAAGTCCGTCTCGTTGCTTTTACTCAGCTAAGCTCACGGTACGTTGAAAAACGAATCCTCTCTATGCTTGGTATTTGCCTTAGTTTCGTTTCAGATTGTGTTGGTCTGGATTGTAGAAAACAAACCCCCGGGGTGGTTTTGGTGACGATCTAAGTAGTTGTAACTCAACAATAGCGATATATGATATTGTATTGTTCTTTGACTTCGTCCTTGTTTCGTTACTAGGGTTTTTGCTTTTCAGTAGAAGTGTGATTTTGGTCTTGTGACTCATTTGTTCCCCTGCAATTGATGTACAGTTTAGGTTGTTTATCGGCTGCAGTTTAGAACGGTTAAGTTGGTGTTGAGTCAATGCGCCAAAGTTGGCACAGAACGGGCTTCCCCTTTGGCCGGTCGCGGGTGTAATTCAAACCGCAAGCCGTTGTATGTTTTCTCAACGAAGGTAGCTACCGGGAGTGATTTGGTAGTGTCCGATCCACGTTTCTTGGAGAAACGTTTTCCCCTTTATCCCGGGTGGTTGGTGTAGTAACTAGGAGTTTCGCTTCCAACCAAGAGGCTGGTGTTCAGCCGGGCAGGCATATGTTTTTTTGCTTGTTTTAACGTAGGCCTTTGTTCGTCCTTTGTGTTCCGTGTCCCTACACGGTGTTGTTCGTTTTGTTGTTTACTGGTTGAGCTTCGGCTCTTGCCTTGTATTGTTAAGCGCGCCTATTATCCAGGTAAGTATTGTTTACATTTTCGACACTGTTTCGACTGCCATAAATCGTAACTGCTAGGTTTCCGGTAGCTGTTTGTCTGGGAGACAAAGGAAACAACAACAACTACTCCGCTCTCCCGGTGATCCCGCCCGAGCCAGAGGGACAACAAAGGACCAGTTGCTGGACAACTGTCGTTCCGGGAGTGATGGGTGGATGCCGAACCAGGAGACGGGCACGGGACCGGAGGTGGAGATAGAGTTTACCGGCCTGCTTCTCTACACAGCAAAATCACCAGTGTTAAATTAACTCTGAGAGTTTTAAATTTAACACTAGAAAAGTGTTTATATGCGTCCACTCTTTTTAGTGTTGAATTAACTACCTAGCTCCTATGGGGAAAAAAATAAACAATGAGAAATTCACCAGGTTACATGTTCATTTGAAAGACATGTAAAAAAGAATAAAAAAATGTATTACAAGGTTTCTGAAATGTATTCCTATATTCCAAAAAGGGGCGTGTTCTCATTGAAAATATGCTAATTGCCAGTGCCGGTTGCCATATTGTTTTTATGCAAAATTAAAAAAAAAAAAATTTAAGGGGGTTCACACATTAGAAATGTAACTTTATATCGGGGGAATTGTGTGTGTACCCTCTAATTAGCTCATAGATCAGGAAATACTGTCTATAGTCATAAAAAAGTCAGTTTTCGCCATGTATTTGGTATAAAGGGGACTGTAAAACTGGCTGTGAATGAGATATCAACAAACCCCTCGATAAAAAGTTGCTAATTATAGATAGGAGTAAATGTGGGAGGTTTGAAGGGGTTACGATGAAGAAAAGTGCCTAACTCTGACACCGGTGTGCAACACAAACACAGAAAAAAACATTTTCGGGAAAACAGCTTTAAAGTTTGAGATCGAAAAATATCAATTTTATTTGAAACAATAACTTATTATCCCAAAACATTTTCCAAGGGTAATAAACATCCTACACACATAACTGATAACTGAATAACACACCCACACACACCCACACACACAGCGGTATTACTACAGTTACTGAAACAACTGCACTGTAACAACATTGGTTGTGATTGAAAAGAAATAGGTGTCTCTCTCTCCCTCACACACACACACACACACACACACACTACAGTATTTACCACAGTAATCTGTACTGTAAACAGTACTCAGTGAGCTGAAGTGTGTTCCGCTGTGAGCTAAAGTGAGGCACCGTACTGTGAGGTGTCCGTTCCACTATTGAGATAGGTAGCCTCGACTAGATAGGTCCACTGGTCAGTGTCAGATGTGGTCACGTACACTCCGGCTTCCCCCAGCAGGCCCTGGCTTTCAGGACCCAGGTACCACACACACACGCACGCATGCACACACACGCATGCACACACACACGCACACGTAAACACGTACACATACGCACGCACACACACTCATACGCACACAATAGGGCCTACTCCGCCATCCCTGCCCCATACAGCTCCCCTTCCTCCTCTTCCTGCTGGTGCCTAGTCACCTTCTCTGCATTGCTCCTCTCCCTGCGGGTCCGCTTGGCCGTTGCGTCGGCCACGCCCTCGGCCTTCCTCACCCGGAGTTCGTCAACTGCCGTCATGTTCTCAATCGTGTGCCGCGAGGTGTCTAGCCACAAGCTGTCCATTACACCATGGAGGGCATGGGCACCCTCATTGAAGGTTGCCACTGCGACCCCTGCTGCGGCCTGGACACGGGCTAGACCTTGGAAGGTTGTTTTCTGGCACCTGGCCCAGATCATAGAGTTCAGGCACTCGTTCTGGTTCTGGGTGCCGCCGTGTGCCATTCGTCGGAGGAGCTGGTCGTCTGTCATGCGGTGGTAGAGCGGCATCAAGGTGTTGCCCACGTTCCAGGCCAGGAAGTTCCGGTCATGCTTGCTGTGGCTGTCCGGCTTCTTCCCTTCAGCCTGTGCCTGCCGGTACCAGCACCAGGATGGGTCACACCTGGTGTGGGTTGGGTTGCTGTCCGAGGCCATGGAGTGGAGAAGGCCCGCCCAGATTCCGGTCTTCATCTTCTCAACATCGCCTTTCGCATTTAGGACAGCTCCCCGGTAGTAGTTCTGCAAGGCCTTGCATTTACTGGCGGTCAGCTTCCCCTTTGCCTTCCCTCCCAATTTCTTCTCCTTTGCCCACTTACGGAGTGCAGTGCCCATCCTCTTGTGCGCATGATTGACACACTCAAGCTTCTGGACCTGTACACCTGCATACGGTAGGGGTTCAGAGTGGTCACACTCGCAAAGGCCGCGCTATCCCCATCCCCCAGCATGTTTGAGTACCGCAGCTGGTAGCGGTCCACGGAGTGCCCCCATATCCTCACGGCAGCCTCCTGCTCCATGGCCTTGCTCGATCTGTCAAAGTTTTTGCCACACTTTCCACTCGCCTTGTGGGTCACGATCCAAGCCTGGAATTGGGCCTCTCAGTGATGTTTTTCTTCATCCGGGAAGCAGCTTTCAGTGCACAGGCCTGGCAGTATATGGACAGGACCTCATGGTCAATGACCAGACCAGTCAGGATGTCTATACAGACTCCAATCCCGTACTTCGAGGTGAACCCTCTTTTCTGCCAGGTGCCGTCAAAAGACACACCGATGTCTATGACGGCATTTGGGTTGCGCTGGAGCTCCTCTGCGACCTCTGGGTCCGTGTCGGCATAGGCCTGCCGCACCACCTCTCGCGTCCTCTGCAGGCTCTGCTCTCCTCTCTGGATCTCTACCGCTGTAATAAAAACCAAAGCAAATTATCAACTCTTCACTGATAGTTTCAAAAAAGTAAAGATGACACCATAGAGACTGACAGCTTGCAACTAGGTGTAGGATAGGGGTAGACTAGAATAGAATAGAAAGTTTATTTTGCCATAAATATCAAGTACAGAGTACAGGTACATTGGGATTCTTGTTATCGCTTCTCCTTTCAGTGACTTATCATATTATATAGGTAGGGGGAGAAAGAGAGGAAGAAGAGAGAGAAACAGTGTAGAAATCTAAACAGAACTGATTACTGCACTGAGCAAACTGTCACTCTGCACTAACTGTTAGCCTACACTTGTTGCCACATAAACACACTATAGAATAGAGAGAATTCTTACCAGACACAGCGGCGTTGTGCCTCATGTAGGAACTGTGACCGATCCCAGGAAGCCCAAGCACTTTGCAGATCTTTTGGAGAGCTGCATAGCCCAAACCAAGTTCATGGGTGAGCACAACCATTCTGACGTTGATGTCAAAAGACATCTCGTTCTTTGGGGATAGTGTACCCGCCGACTCCGGCAGACGGGGGGACGAGAAAGTGCGGTTGTTGTTACTACACCCCGCAATGCACCTCAACACCAAACTGCTCGCAAACCCTTGGTTGTCACCAATTGTCACCGTCAGACCCTGCATTCCACACTCCGGGCACAGCAGATCCTTGTAAAGAATGTTTAGCTGGGCTACATTCACTAGACACCAGCTCTGTGCCTCACTAGCCGCGGCTGTAGCGCGCTCCGCTCCCGAACAAGAAAGCTTGCACTTAGAAGCACTAACTTGTCCAACAGCAGGCCTAACTTGTGTAATGTTAGTAACTACCTTTTTCACTCTAGCTTTAGAGATCTGCGCTAAGCGATGGCGTTGCTGGGCACGAGAGCTAACTTTTGGTCTCCCCATAATGGCTGAATGCGCCTTCACCTAACCGTGTCACGTGGGATGCGAGAACCAATCACATTCGAGCATTCTCGCATCAGCCAATAGGATCGCTTACTTTCTAAAAAGACTACCTACCTATTTTAGTGATTGGTTGCTGATACAAGGGGCGTTGTATAGTTTGGTTGTGACCATTTTGACCTGCATAAAATTATCTTTCCAACGAGCCTAAGGTTGTCATAGTTCAGACAGCAGTTGTTTCGGTAGATCTAGCGTAAAGTACTAACTTTTGGCGATTTTATGAGGATTTTACGCACACAAGCTGGCACAATCAAGTAAAATAAACAACCAAATGTGCGTTTTTGACGTTTTATTGTCACTAGTATGAAAGAAAATATGTTTAGGAAGCAAAAGAGCACCTCATCTCCAAATCGACCAGAAAAAGGGAAAATGTCGTTTTGGGGGGTAGTCTCGCCTAACACCTTTGAAAGTGTTAATGTTTTTACACTCATCAAGAGTTATTTCAACACTGTAAGGAGTTGAAAATTAACACTGGCTAACACTTGAGTAGTGTCAATAGTACTCTACACTAGTGTCAGTGTTAGAAAATCAACACTACCAGACTACACTTGACTCCAATATATTAACACTAATGGGTGTAACAATTGACTGATGGTGTAGAATATAATTAACTCGAGGGTGTAGAATATTATGGACAACCAATGCCCAATCTAGCAACTGTACCCACCGCAACCGCCCCACATACCTATTATTAATTAAAAAAAATACAAGACAACAACTTGCTCCGAAATAATCTCTTATTCACAGGCTACACCACATTTCACAACAATGAACTGCATGGATTCATACATAGTTACAGTATGGGACAATGTACACTTGGTCATCAATGTCGTATGAAAATTGCCTATCACAAGGTCTGTAGTACGCCAGGTCATCTACACAGATCACTGTGAAAACATCTGTTTTCTCCTCAATACCAAATGCATTTAAGTGATCATCAAAAAAAATGGTTGAGACTTCACAAATTAAAAGATAGGCATTGTCATCTCTAACTATTATACTGTCAATCCTGTTGAACAAAGGCATCTCATTTTCAACTGCAGAACATACAAACATCCCAACCTGATACTCCGTGCCATAGCTTTTGACCCAGGAAGTGGTGGAAACAGACGACACATCAAAAGTTTCATTCAGCGCCTCACTGCCCTCTAAACTGCTGACCAAGACTTCAGTAATTGGACCAAACTGTAATCTTTTAAAATAAAAGTTCTCAAAATGAAAAGCTAACTGACTCTGGTGTTTCTTAACCAGTGTTTTTGCAATGTTTTTAAAGTTTTTTACAGACTTTTTGAAGAAGTCGTGCTTTCCTTCAAATCTCATGCACCACATGTGTATGAGTGGCCCAATTTTTCTAATACAGCTTGGGTAATGGATCATCAGGTGATGTTTTGGAATCAAATTGCGCTCTGGAAAGAGAGATTTAAAAAGCTTGTGATGATCAAAAATTAGATGTTTCAAATAGCAAGTCATACCATGGGTTACAGTAGGTGAAAACACAATGTTGACAATTTGAATTAAGAGGAGTAACAAGTTCCAACAGCTATCATTCCTATCAACCAAATCTCCAAATATCAATGGGGTATTCCGTAAGAGGCACCATGACTGGACAGCATTAAGGCCAAGATCTTTGCTATTGTCATCCAGTTTAAGCCCACTTGGCCTGTTTTTTCTCTGTGTATATCCATAATTGAAGCTCAAAATTCTCACAGACAATGCACTCAAGGATATGGAATTCTTCATCAAATACTGAAACAGAAGCTTTAGCTCATACTGCACCACTCCTTCTAGCAGATCGTGCATTATATCTACAGCGTAGTTGTCTGAAGTATGGAACAACTGGAGGGAATTGAGCGAACAGGCTCGTTTGACACCAAATGTTGAGGTCAAAGCAGGATTTAGTTGAATGGCAAGGAGGTGTTCTGCATGAAGGTCTTTTGAAAGTGGAGTTAAACCTGGATGATCTTCACTATAAACTGACTGCAACTCTCTCTTATCAGTTTAACAAAATCTACAGCAATAATTTGCACTAAATGATTCAACGAAACCAAGAAGACCATGCAAAGCTTAATTGTCTCCAGTAACCTGAAAAACTGAACCCTTCACAGGCGTGGCTGAAAAGGGCACCTGCATTCCTTCAGTCTCTAAAATCTTGAGATCATCAATAAGTGGCTTTAGAATGGGCTCAAACCCATATTTCTTCAAGTCCACTGAGTAAAAGAGCACTACAAGATGAATGTTCTTTAACACAGAATTGAGCTTTGGTGGCAAATTTCTCAGAATAAAATAAATACATCCCAGTTTGTGCACTCCCTTTTTTGAGCCTAATGGATTAGCAGTTTCAAAATCATCATAGTAGAGCTGGATCTGAAGAGCATGTTCTTGTTGGGAAAATAAACTATGATTCCTAAAGTAGAGGCCATCACTTATATCTCTGTAAAAACCCTCCTGGTGTGGTTTTGCTTTTTGGAAACTGTTACAGAGTTCACTGTTCCTAAACATAGATGAAAGAGACCCCATGATGGGTACATACATAAACTTATCATTGACCGGAACTTGCCTATATGTGCCTGTTGTTCTATCTCTGCGCATATCAAAACGTACACCAAGGACATGCTCTACAGGTTCTACTATTTTCCATTTTTCCTGAAAATGCCTCATCCTTTTAGATTCTGTGTTAAGACATGAAAATGGATTTTCAAGTTGATCAAAACAATCCTCAACTTTCTCTAAGGTTTCTCTAGATGCATCAGAAGACAATCAATTAACAACAGCTTCTTTTGCATGAGCATGGATGTCATTAACCAGTTCCTCCATTGAGCCAACTAGACACTGCACAGTACTTTCAGGAACACCTGAGGTTTGAACTTGAGCAATAACAGAGCTGCACATGTCCAATATGTTTCTTTTTTCAATTGGAACGTGTGTAGTGACAGTCACGGGAGGATCCACATTTACTGGCTCTGCCGAAGTTCCAGCTACAGGCTCAAACTCTACATTGCTGACGGGATCTGAATCAACACAGTCTCCATGTGCTCGGGATAAGTGCCGCTTGTAACCAGAGTATGTGAAAAAAACAAATGAACATCCAGGCTCTCCACAGTTCAAACGCAAAGACCTTCCGGGGTACAAACCATGCTGAAACTTCAAATGTCTAAATAACACTGAACAACTTGTGTGGTGTACCTTGCAAAAGTAACATGTGAATATACTTCCGGTCAACGACGTCTATCTCTTCAAATTGCACTGTGAAGAAACCTTGCTCTGATTTCCTTGACCCGAGGACTCTCCTTCACATTGCCAACATCGATGCCATGCACGGTGGTCTGCATGAATGTGTAGAAGCTGGACAGCGCCTCATCATAGGACACGGCAAAAGCAAAATGTGCCTTGAAGAGCTCGTCAAAGGCAGCAACTCCGGTCTGCGTCATGCAGGGAATGACCTTCTGGTCCAGGACGATGTAGAAATCCTGGATGCTGTTGCTTCTTTCTCCGACACACAGGAGAAAGGGCTGAGCGGGGCCAGTTTCCTTGAGGAAGGTCTCCATGCTTCTCCCCACCTGAGAGAGAGAGAGAGAGAGTATTAATCACATTAAATAAAATTTGTAATTTGTAATTTGTAAATGAACAAATGTACAATGAACAGTTCTGAGAACATACTTTCATGAACTTAATCAGGTGGCCAGCAGCATCCAATGCGCTCATCTTTCCAGTCTTCTTGCCCTTGCATGTTGGAGGTAAGAGGTGAAGAAGCAGGAGGATGGCAGCCACCTCACAGTCCCACGCTACAGAATGAGAATTAACACCATAGCAATTACTTTCACTTAAGGGAAGTTTTTTTTCATGTATTTTCCAAATCACACTATGGGTTTTTAGATAAAAATGGTCAGCAGTAATGTACAGCATATGTGATTTGTAGTAAAGGGACCAAAACATGAAAGAACAACTGGTCCAATGATGTGTTGTGTTGACTTCACAGAGAATACAGTGAACACACTTAAGGCATGTGAAATCTACTGTCCAATTTACACTTACCACCATCATCAGACTCCTGTTGTGCAGACAAAAGTAGCTCATCCAACCGTGCACTTTGAGGTAGATTTTTGCAATCCGCAATGACCCTCGGTTTGAAGAATGTTGTGCCATTTTGCAAGGAATTTACCAGACACTTCCTCACCAAAGAGCATTGTGAAGTCTTGGTCAATCTTAAACACAAAACATAACAGACACATTAGAGAGCAAACAAATAAAGCAACCAAGCTATCAACAATTAATTGTATGTCTTACCAAGCCAGATGTATCCAGGAATCTTGGAAAAAGGTCTAGGACAGTGGAGGCTGTGGCTGGGTCTTGAACCACCTGTTGTCTGTGCTGAAATGTTGCCTTCATTTTGTCTTTGACAAGGGCCATGTCACTTGAGTGCCTCATCACCGACATAGCTTCCTTGCATTCATCACCTGCCAACTGCCTCACAATTGAACGCATGTTGCGAGGAGTCTTGGGGCCATCTTGAAAACTGGACTTGGATTTCTTGATTTCTTGAGCAGAGTTGCGCTGAACAGTTTACAACCTCCATGCCAGGTAACCGGAACCACTCTGGTGATCATAGAAATGTTCCTGTTGATTAAAAGAAAAAAAAGGTAAAACACAAGCCTGTTTTTTTTTCCTGCTCAAAATGATATGCCTACAATGAATAGAATATCTCCACAACCACAAAGGCCATTATATGTTACTGTGTCTGAACAAATAGAGCTAGGACATTGTAAAAAATCTAAAATTCAATCATCGCCTAAAAAAAACAGCTTTTAGAGTGAATATCAGCTTGGAAATATGAGATAGTAGGCCAAAACAACTTTGAATCATTATCCCAATGTATGATCAGTACTTATGCAAAGTTAGATGATTGTAATGGGTGCCAGTGCCATTCTAGAGACTTTTTATTGTAGCTATGTCTATGCGGAACTCCAAATTGTGCCATCTGGAGACCCTCTGGGATCAAGATGAGTGCTTTTTGACCTCATGTACAACACTATAAAACAAATTATATTTCACTGACATATCACTATAGGTATAGATTCCATCCAAATTGTGAAATAGAGCAATATATCAATTCCCTGGCCCATATTCATGCCATACTGCGGCGGCTGTGGCTCAGGAGGTAGAGCGGGTCGTCCAATGACTGCAGGATCGGCGGTTCGAATCCCGGCTCCTCCAGTCCACATTTCGAAGTGTCCTTGGGCAAGACACTGAACCCCAAATTGCTCCCAATGAGCAGGCTAGCAACTTGCATGGCAGCTGCCGCCATTGGTGTGTGAATGTGTGCGTGAATGGGTGAATGAGAGGCCATTGTAAAGCGTTTTGGATAAAAGCGCTATATAAGTGCAGTCCATTTACCATTATACTGGGATTTCACAGTTCGTTGCCCTACAGGTCAAAAAGCTCCACCCTGTGGACAACTCAGTATATTACAGTGAGTGGAATATCCCACTCAGTGGCTGTATTCCAGTGAGATAGTAACAGTCACAAAATCTATACCAGTCATAAATCTATACCAGTCATATGGCAGTCACCAAATCTACCATTCAGTCCAATCAAAGATTAATGGAGCTAACGGAGCTATTCTAAGTCTTTGGGGTTTGTGGCGCGTTTATAAAAGTGCTTGCCATGTAAGCTGTGTTTACCGGAGATAAAAACGTTTTTTTGGGGCGTTTTAGCAGAGCTTTTTCTCGTGCGATTCGTGTCCATTCGCGTCCATTTTGATGTAGGCTTGTTTGTTCTATACTCCAGTGCACACCGGGGGGAACCGTCTAGAACCTGGGGTTGTAGAGGATGTCAATACTCACATAGCCATTCTTTGAATCCGGGTCCTTCAAGTTTGGGAACAGGCTTGTAATGCCAAGTGCGTAGAGAATGCAGACATTCACTGGAGGGCTTCTCCTGAAAAGAGACACATGTATCATTCACCACAAAACAACAACTTTCATAACTTTCAATTCCCCCCATATACAATGAATGGGATTCTGTTTTAATTCGCGGCTCCGACCCGTGATTTGGATCCGCTCCAAAATGTATCCGATTTGTCCGTGCCCCATGCTACACTCCTTCACCAATTTTTGTGCAAATCAGGCTGATTGTTTTTGCGTAATCCGTAATCCTGCTAACAGACACACACGGGTGAAAACATAACCTTCCGCCCTTGCGGCCTTCTGGCATCCGGAGGAAAAAAACATGAGTAAAAACAGTTATTTTAAGGGCATATTCACTTACCCATGACTGTCTACCATATCTGCCACAAGTATGTTCACCATATTTCTTCTTGTAACATCACAAATGCTGTTTGTTTTCTCGTATTCTTTGAATATTTGGTCACCCCCGGGCTTTGAATACAGGGCTGCTTTGACGGTCTGAAACAACAATTACATGACATTCATGCAGTGCACCTTCAGGGAAGACAAACATTCAGGCTGACATACCTACTGTACCTGCAGTACTGAAGTAACTATTGTGTCAAAATAATATTTTCACGTAGGGTTAGACCAATATATCAGGGTCCTTTTAGGAATATCAGATATTGGTGTGTCCATGTCTTTCCTCACTGGCTGATTGCATCATGAGATGTTTTTTTTTTTTTTTTTTAAATGTAAAAGATATTATAATATGTATAATATTTAATATTGGTATAAAATATCAGCTACTGACAGCTTCAGAAAACATATCAGACCCTAGTTTAAAGATAACTTACATCTCTTGCAACGTTGCCATCAGGGGGTCCTTCAACCAGCTTTCTTTTACGCGCTTTGGTAGATTCCAGTATTACTGTTGAGTCTGAACCTGATGATGACCCTTGGGATGCATGTGATAGTGACCACTCTGATAAAGATGAGCCCTCTGAAGACTCTTCCTCAACACTGTTGCCTAAGAACACAAACACAACCTTGTATTGTAAAATTCATTTTACAAGATTAATAACAGAGCTACATTCTCTAAATTATTACATTAAACAAGTTTGAGCCTGCAATGTCTTACCATTACACTCTTCTGCCTTGAAAGACACCCCAGATGACTTCAAAAGTTCGTCAAATATGTCTGAATCCACTTCCACTCCTGAAGAATCCTTCAGGATCAAGGAAGTACAACCTGGCAAATTGAATTTTGCCAGCACTAAGAGAAAAATAAAAGAACTCCACTAAGGGTCATACATAACATGATACGCAAACAGTGAAAAACCTGAAGGCATGAATAAACATGACACTCAAATTACCTCCTTGTAAAAACTGGGAGTAATTGTAGTCATCCTCTGTCTGTGGTACCCTGACCCATTTGCTCACTCCCTTATACTCTACAGGAACCAGCATATCACTTCAAAGGGAAGAATGGCAGAACACATACACAATCTACTTACAAAACGTCTTGCACACTTGTCTACTATACTGTAATAGCATACAGCTCTCTTTCTCTCAATAATAACATAGGCCTTAATTACTTGAGTATAAATGAACACATCTAAACCTCCATCACTGGTTATTTTTGTGGAAATTCAATGATAATTCAAAACCAGATTTATATTAACACACAAATACAGCAGCCTACTAATCTCCCACTAGATGCTACCGCTGCATCGCAGCTACATGACACGTGATGTGACTGACAGTTCCGACAGCCATCCTTAATTAACTGAAAACATCGTTGCAAAAATATTCAAGAATTTTACAGATTAACCTTGGATTGTGTCAGATGGTGTCAACTAGATAGATAGCTTTTTCGACCTCATGGTAGCTAATGCTAGATAATGGGGGGCTACGCTAGCTAGTCCTGGGGGGCTAAGTTATTGTGACGTGGACCAGTCACGGACTCCTAAGACAAATGGCGTTGCACGTAATCCATTTTCTTTATTTGCGAGCTTGCAATGTACACCGGTAACAACGTTAGCTGTTCCCGCTTGTTAGCTAGCTTCCCCACCCTGCTCTCACTGACGGGGACCCCATCAAATGGTGTGGCATACTTAGCTAGCCGTTCTAGCTCAAACACAAACACGTAACCCTTAACTAACACAACAGAACATTTTTTTACGGACATTATGACCTTAACAGTGTTTTTGAATGATTATTAGCTGGCCCGAACACCGGCCGAACTGGGAAATGCAGGGAAATATGCAGATTAGCTACGGCACAGCCTGCCATTGTCCTGGCTAACTAGGGAACCAGGTTCGCTACACTATTAATAAACCTGCTACTACACACCACTGCCTAAAACCTGAACAAGTTGCCAGGAGTTATGTATTTTTTAACGTGACTCAGAAAACTGTAAAAAATTACGCAGCTTTCTCTCCTCTATCTGTAGTTGCTAGTTATCCTGTTCGGCTCCAATGTGCTCTATCTTGTAACGGCTCCAATGTGCTCTCTGATCTCACTCCAGTCGGTATACGCTTCGGCAGTTGCAAGTGAAAACTAAGACAAAAACTATAATCAAAAACGGTGGCACATAGATAGCAAAGTTCATTATATTCTCCCGACAGTATGCTAAATTAAAGTTAGTATTAGCTAGCTAACGCTAGTAGACTACCAACGTTACTGAGTTCACGCTAGCAATTGGCCAGTTCCACAAAAACACGTTTTAAAATGGGATGTGGGATTTAAAGATCAAATATTTTCATACAAATGCAATTCTGTTCAGACTTGATGGTAATACTTATGCTAATATCACCCTAAAACTAAATTTTATCGACTAAAACTTACCGCAGCAGGAGGAAAAATGGCGAAGGGCGAACACAGATTGACTGTCGAGGGCGCTTCTTCACCGGAATTGAAGGTGTGGTTAGGGTGTGGTCAATTTAACACTCAGAGTGTGGGCATTCTCGAAACGTCCAAAATCCACGCCTACACTTTCAGGAACTGACTCTTGAAGTGTTAGTTTAGATAATTTCAGTGTTAAAATAACACTGACCTCTGTTAATTTACACTAACACTGGACAATTAACACCGGCAGTTTTGCTGTGTACAGATGGGCGACACCTGTGGTTCGTGGGATGCAGGGCCAACGCCATGTCACCGACTCACCGTGAGCGACAGATAAGTATGACATAGGGAAGAGACTATTTTGTCCGAAGCGTGCCCAATACTCTGTCCTCAAATGCAGAAGAGGGAAGTTTTAGATAATTGATATTTTGTTAATTGTAAATGAAGCGAGTTCATTTTAGTGTTATTTAATTTGAGTAATGCATTTTTTCCCCCATCTCTGTTTTATCCTGACTTCAGGGAATTTTCGTTTTCACCCTTAGGGGGTGTTGTTTTGTTGAGACAAGAATGTTTTTATTTTAGTTTTTATTTCATAAAATGGCGAGAGAAATTCTAAGAGCAAAATCCAATTGCCTTGATCACGACTGGGGACTGGGCGTGTAAAAGCAATTCTTACACTGCCCCTGATGTCACTGTAGGCTACTGCAGAGCTTAGATCCCTGCTACTGTCCGATTCGGTAAATGGACAAAAGCTAGGTCCCCACTGACAAACTACATAGACTAAAGAGCCCGACTGGCTCTAACGACACTTGAACAGACACCCTGTTTAAGTTTTTCCTGACTGACTAACACCATTTTTCCCCAAAGCAGGATCATCTCCTGCCAGGAAGAGGAGATGATAGAATGTGACTTGCACTTAACGATGTTCCTGAGTATCTTCAACAGACTGCTGATAACCGTTCCTGACCAAAGAGGGGCTTCCTGACCAAAGAGGGGAACAGGGAGACCAGACCAGAGGACTCTCCTCTCGCTCTCCTGTTTTGTCTATGCTGTCTCTCTCATCTGTGGATTCACAGGTCTCTCCTCCCATGTCTCTCAAAGACATTGCCGACCTCAAGACTCTGCTCCCCGTATGAAATCCCCACTAAGGGAAGGCGACCATTCCGGACGCCAGAGAGGGCTTCTTCTTATCATCTCCAACCAGGCCATTGGGTCCTGATCCGCGACCTGGGGCCGTACCAGATTCAACTCACCACGCAGACAGCTGCCAGAGTAGCTGAGAGAACTTCGTGGGTCCATGAGAGCCGTTGCGTCCCAAACCAGGAAGCAGACGAGCAGCCTGAGAAGAAGAGGCCAGAAGACAAGGAAGAGGAGTAGAAGTAGCGGGGTGAACCTACCCGTCAAAGATGGAACAATCAGGACCATGGCATTCAGGCCTGTGTGGAATAGCTGTCAAAAGTAGCTGAGAGGACGGACCATGCAGCCGAACCAGATATCTCAAGGGCAAAGCAGTGGGCCGCCACACTGTCCTCTCCTCTGATGAGCAATCGGAGAGTGACCTTGCCGGTCACCTCCACACTGTCCTCTCCTCTGATAAGCAATCGGAGAGTGACCTTGCCGGTCACCTCCTTCTCGTGGTCATTGTTATGACAACGTGAACAAGCTCAACAGCAATGACTGCACCACATAAACACGCACACACTGGAACCTACATTGGACATTCAGAGACGCAAACATGGAAGCTATGATCCAGAAGAGGAAATTACATTTGATTGTTCACAACAGGAGTGAATGAACTTTGAAATTATCTTGAAAAAATATGATATAGGTTTAGAAGAGTTACAATGGTTGAAACATGAGTTGATAAATGAGTTTGAAGAGTTATTTCTTTGGGTTTTTCCTCTTAATTGACCAAGAGGTTTTTTGCCCTTTTTACACTAGTAACCATGTCATCTTTTTACCTTGTTTCTGTCAAACTTTAAATCAAGGTTTTTGGTGAATGGTTGTCCACTTTTAGACTAGTAATCATGTCATCTTTTTTTACCTTGTTTACTGTCAAATTTCTGAAACAAGGGATTGCGTTATTTGCATATGGAAAGAAAATATTCTAATTTTTGTTAAATATTTCACAATAAAGTTACTTTTTACTCTGCGCCAACTTGTGGACAAGAAGAGATTATTTCCTTTCCACATGTATAGCATAGCTGAATGTTTACACTTTGTTTGGATTTTATATTAGATTTGTATGTGCCTGGTCAGGCACAAATGGGGGATTGTCATAGAATTTACAATTGGCCTCAAGACCTTTCTATTCCAAACACCTTAAACCTCTGTCCAACCGTTCACATAGCTGTGCTAACCTACAGGATGGCCTCCAGGAGGCCATACACCTAGAAAAGAAATTGCCGCCTTTTCCCATGTCACATGTCTGTATTCTCGGCCACGCCAGCCATTTCATATGACGTAAAATGGATTAGCCAATCACATCCTGGAAGCGCCGTACCTGTGTTTTGCTTGAATATAAGGCAGCGCAAGATCAGGAGGCTTCACTTCTTTCTGATGAACCACTCTGTGTTTTATCCTGAGATCCTTTTGCAATCGTATTGTTTTCTTAATAAATCTGACTGAACCTTTTTGTGCGAACCTTGGCAAATCCTTTATTTTTGACTTAAGATCAAAACTTCTTCAACATTAGCAAAACACGCTTGCGTGGGGATCCGTTTACGTGTACGACGAAGGGAATTTCACGAGTGGAACTGTTTCACGCACGCACAAATTCAATGTACGACACAAATTGAGGGGTGTTTGCGGATGGATTGCAAAACATGTTTGCGAATAGTACTTTAGTACGCATGTTTTTATGATACAAATCTATCTCCATAGCTGACTGACAGACAGCAGCGCGTAAGCTACGTATATGGAGGCTCCGCTTCGGCTCAAACTAGGCTACTGGGTGTAGCTCCACGTCGTGTTTCTACACTGTATTTTTTTTTAGATAAGGTTACATATGTATCACACTTCAACTATAGGCTATTTTTTACTTGTTTGATCAGACAACTGCATGAGGCACTTGCCCAAACAGAGTTTACTGGTCCGGGGGAAGCTATAGGCTAGCCTACCTGACTGCTCTCACTTCATTTCACCTCACTCGTCCTCCCGGCTTCAACACAGAAAAAACCCCGCAAACGGTACATACAAGTCTGTCTGTCGCACGTGTGCTACAGGGCAAATAAATTAATCCCACAGACATTTTTTTTCATAGCACGTGCGACATATATGTCGCAATGTACAGCCCTGGCTAAAGGTATGTCAGACTTACTACAAGATTACTGTATTGTCTGACTGTTATAGACTGTTAGGTTAGTAGATTGATAAAAATGTTCATCAATCAATCAATAATTCTTGTATTCATTAAAGGTGGCAACTGCTCTGGATCCGAGATTCAAGAACCTGAAGTGCCTGCCCAGAGCAGAGAGGGAGGAGGTGTGGCGAACGCTGAGTGAGATGTTGAAGGATGGAGAACGTGCACAGCAGCCGTCCAGAGAGGAGGACCCTGAGCCACCAAAGAAGAAGACGGCCCTCCAGATGATGGGATCAGAGTCTGAGTCAGATGAGGAGACACCAGCAGACAATGCTGTGGACAGGTACAAGGTAGAGCCTAGTGGTGACTTGGATGTGTGTCCACTGAAGTGGTGGTCGGAGCACACTGCTGTTTATGGTAAGATGGCCCACATTGCCTGGAAGTACTTGGGGACTCCTGCCACAACCGTCCCATGCGAGAGACTGTTCTCTTTAGCAGGCCATATTGTGCAGAAGAAGAGATCTCAGTCTGTCGCCTCAAAATGTCAACAAGCTAGTCTGCCTGAGCAACTGGTGGAAAAAAGAAAAGTAGACTGGACTGATTGACCCAAGTCATGTCACAAAGCTACTGACTGTTTAAGTAGGCTAATGTTCTTCATGACCTCTAATGTAGGCCTACAGTTCAATTATTGTGTAGTGACGAGGTAGAGACATGCAGGGCAGAGCAATGAGGCAGTTCAATTAATGTTATCCCAGAAATGGGGGCTGTTCATGCTGTTCAATCCATGGTAGTTCAGGAAAAAAGAGCTTTAGTTAGAGTCTGTGTCAGATTGCCTCACTCATACTATTTTGTTTAATGTATTTTAAACATAGATGCTGATGCACTATTAAAAAATTTAAAAAAAATCAACACCAAAGTAAATCTTAAAGAACATAAATTTTCATTACCAAATATAGTAGAACAGCCAAAATTCAATTCTAACATTTTAATCTAGATTAATCACAGGATGGCAGTGAGATTAATCTAGATTCAAAAAAATTAGATGCACAGCACTAATATGTATTATATGCACACACATTCATAGGTAATGTATAACATTGTTGTCTAGCTCTGTGACATATGAATAATGGACCGCTGACTCAACTTTTACTCGTAATCACAGAAAAATAATCATAGAATTATTACGCTTATGACTCCCAGAACTATTACTACTACTACTATTACTAGACTACTAGGGTCAATACAGTTCACATTGGACTCATCAGTATTTACATATCTGCGCCTGCAGTAAGTCCATTCAGATCAAGTCATGTATAGGGTGGGCTGATATCAAGCTGCCTTTATAAAAAAAAAAAGAAAGGAGACACAAGCCAGGCTTGACATTATAGTGGATATTTAGTTGAGTGCACTTGCATGATGCAATTATATATTCGCAGAGCACAGATTTGTTGGGTTCTGGGGACATGTTAATTTACTGTCCAGAAGCCTGAGAGAATATTTATAGAATCAGTTTGGCAGTAAATTGAACTGGATGAATTTGTCAGAATATCTAAAGCCCCTGGACCCTACACGTCTGATTTAAAGTCGCACTGAAATGAAAAAAGCATTCTGTCCCATTTTGGTTCACATACTTGGTCATAGTGTTAACTATTTACAAAATTCTACTTTTGTTGTAATCTTATATCAAAGTATATAATTTCTTACTTCCTGGAAAACAGTAGGTCACGTGCAATGACGACAACAGGTACCTTAGATTTTAGGCCAATAATCTCACAATGTCCACCCGTCAATCAACGCTATCCTTCTATCGAATCTGTCTAAAGTTCTTAAAACCCGTCCACTTGTCAATGTTCCAATCAAATTCCTCTAAACGCCTGTCCCACCCTCATAGCTTGTTTGCGTCGGAAATATGTCAAACTACGGAAGTTGGATGATCTCAAACGTCCGTTTCTGTGCGACTTCAAGTGTTGTATGATTGTATGCTAAAGCTCCTAGCTTTTCAATTTCTTCAGTTCCAGTGAAGCCAAGGCACAACCATATTATCCTTGCATGAACAGAGGTTTTTCAGCACTGAATGAGTCACAGTGCTCAGTAATTGCACATTTGTAAGCTTGTAAAGTTCACAAATGTTGTTTCAGCTGATGGCTATGGTAATAATTACATACATAATTATGTAAACCTGTAAAAATGTCTACACGACCATTGGCATAATATTAAAGGAGTAGTAAAGGGAAAATTGATGTTTAGCCCTGTTTTAAGGTTACTTATGATCATATACTGTACAATGGTTCAGATCAAAACGTTGACAAAACTAGCACTTTTGAGAAAGTCTGATAATTGCTCTACCACCGTTTTGGTCATACAATGGATGTGGGTGGGCACTGTGAAAAATCATTCAAAAAACATGTTAAACTCTCAATTTCAAAGACAAGAAGCTCACCGAGGGGGTAATTGATGTCCGTTGGTAGCCTGGTATGACCATCCCGATCTAGCGAGCTCACTGCTTCGCTCCGCAATATCGGTCTGGCCTTTGACCCATAGAGAGCGATTATGTGGGAGGTGGTACTTGCCTTGACAGACAAATACCTTCAGCCAATCAGCAAACTTTTGCCAAAAAAAGAAAAACGAATTTTCCACAGAAACTCTGCTAGTGCATACTTTTGTTCTTGTTTAAGTGTTGTGATTAAGTCGATTTCTGCAATAACTCTACTTATAGCTATGTTAATGTTACCACTCGTTGCTTCGGGAGCCACCAAGTTAGTTTAGCAAGCGGCACGAATCAGGGGCTGCTTTCCACTGTTGTACGAAACAGCAGTTAAAACACAGTCCCTGATTGGCCCGGTATGGTCTGGATTTTGGCATAATCGCTCTGGAGGAGGCGAAGGCCAGACCATTCTGCGTTAGTGAAACAGAATGTGAGCTTGCGAGAATGGTATGGTTGTACCAGGCTAGTCCATTGGTGTTTGGTGATCAAATTCGCCGCAAAGTATGAATCCTGTAGGGTTTTATTGATAATTTTATGAAATCAACAACAGTAACTTGTAAACAGTACTGATTTCACCGAACATACAACAGCCATCCCTTCACGCTGTAAATACATCCGAATCCGAATTTCGCTGAGGTTTACAGCATGAAGTGATGGCTGTTGTATGTTCGGTGAAATTAGTACCGTTTACAAGTTACTGTTTTGAAATGCAGAGGCGAAAGGACCTATGGTGTTTACAGGACGACTTCAGAGCTTGGTAAGCATAAAACATGTAATTCCTGAACTTGAAATCCACATATATCATACTTTTTAGAGTTTTTCGAGCGTGCCCATAGCTAGCAACGAGCCAGGGTGCGCGCGTCAACGTTATTGACACAGAACTCTGTACTGCACAAAACTGAAATATTTTAACCTGTACTAGTCATACATGCCAAGGAAGCCAGGAATAGGGCTAAACATGAAATTCAGTGTCCGTATCCTTTAAAACAGGGCTAAACATGATTTTCCCTTTACTACTTTAATGAAATCATGGTAGGCTTCCACCGATAAGGGTTAATAATATGACCTCTGTGACTTGGAAATAATTATTAAAAAATCTTAAATTATTCATTCATGTGGTTACAAAAACAGCAGGGTTTTAATTTGACTTTAATACTCCTCCCACCCCTGGACTCTCCATGACTAATTCTCTGAAGGGCGATTCCTCCGAGTGTGCACACACCCACAACCTCTCCCTCGGTGTGGGAGAGAAGAATGGTTGGATTGAGAAGGGCCATCTGGTGCATCCTTTACAGCTAAACTAATAGCGATGCCTCTGACAATAGCACAGTGGGTGGGCACCGATTGTACAGTAGGGAACATGTTGTGTGAACCCATTTATAATGGAATGGTATGCATTATGAAGTTATATTGCCTTTTGTAATTCTAAGCACTATTCTATGCATTGATACAGTAAAAACACAGACATTGGACGAAAGAAAATGGCACTGTAATGGTTAAGACATTGCATTGTACAATGCTATAAATGTCTATCACATCTTATGGTACCACTTAAATCCATGGTACAATGAATAATTCATATTGTGTACACGTATTAGCCCTGGATGTCCTGTCTTCTGGGTGACTCTTCACAAGTGTGCTTCACCAAGCCACATTCATATACTGTAGCACTCTGTGAAATGTCAAGAAAATACCTACTGCAGTAAATACCTTTTTTTTTTTTTTTTTTTTAAAGCCATGCCAACCCATCATGAGATGAATGCAGTGGACATAAAGCCTCTAAAGCTGTCTAACTCTTGACACAAACTTAATGTCTTTATTAATACTAGTGCAGGTGCCGTTAGGGACCCATGTCCTTTCGCCCCCAGAACAATACGGGTGGCCAGTTGGGACCAGTAGAATTGTTAGGGTGGCAGAGCTACCCAAGCTGCGTTCAAAGCATGCCTAACGGGAGGTTTCTCAGTGTCTGCCAGCACAGAAGGGCTCTGAGCAGTGGTTTTAAATGTAAAAAAACAACAACAACAGGCCTACCAGGAAAACTAGGGCTGTGTCCGAACGTGCATACTGCCTACTATAGTACCCACTGTATAGTACCTACTACTCCATGCAGTATGCAAAATAAATGTAGTATACTACTTCCGAGTCTCCAGCGGATATGACGGTGGTGTGTCGCTACATATGGCCGTTTTCGTCATACCCAGCTTGAACCTGTGCCGGTAAAATGTGGTACCTTTTTCCTTCCATTTGACGAAAAATTTTGCATTTCCCACACGTTTTGAGTGCGGCTGCTGCCGCCAGGAGAAGACGGCATGTTCGTGCTGCAAGGAGAGAAGCATCATGCGATTGCTTCTCGTCCTACTGGAGGCTGAGGTAAATATTAACGTTAACGTTAGCTAGCTAGCTAACGTAATGCACTCGATTAGCATAACCCTACCCACCCACTTAAAGGAGAATGTTCGTTTTGACAACCTGGACCTTATTTAGGCATATTATAAGACGTTTGACTCAACGAGATCACTTTAGT
The DNA here is from genome assembly GCF_949987555.1 of Borostomias antarcticus. Classification (NCBI taxonomy): domain Eukaryota; kingdom Metazoa; phylum Chordata; class Actinopteri; order Stomiiformes; family Stomiidae; genus Borostomias; species Borostomias antarcticus. The sequence continues at coordinate 8,676,751 of NC_140250.1, read as the reverse complement.
GTAATTCGGAGGCCTGTAGAATAAATTTTGGAAACATGGTACCTTCGGTAACATGGAAAAACGGGAACCATCAGTACCGCAGCAATGTAAGTACCGAAGTACAGAGTACCGTGACAAGCCTATATTAAACATGTTTGATTTTATCATAACGTCAAGGCGAGAAAAAAATGACTCGAGACAGCTCGGACTGACACCTTAAAGCTATCACCATAAAGATGATGGGAGTGTACTCCGACTCTAGTCTCGCATAGCCAGACCTATCTCTACACTTCGTTTACGCTGTGCCAGCGCCGGAGACAGGTCTGGCTGGACATATTACCATTTTGCAATAGGGGGGGAAAGAACGGTGCTCTTGCAAAATAGTCTGGATCGAATCTGATTGGTGCCGAGAGAATCTCTCGGCCCGAATCAGATTAATTTGCGTCGCCAGTCTCGCCACTGATTGGGCAGTGTGACAACGAATGACAAGGTTTATTGCCAAAACCTACATCCGTTGAGTCAGACTACTCTGACAAAACCAATGATTTTTTTCCGACCTTGGAAATTTGGGACAGTGAAATTGGTTGAAATGTCAGTTGGTGTAGTGCCGGCATAAGGTGTTAACATGAGTTTCTTATAGAATATTCCATTCATATTCTGTTGCATGTAACAGAATAGTCCAATTTATGACTTGAGACGCACACCCATACACATTCCCTCCGGAATCTACTAGGGGCCTTGTGCTAAGTTAGGCGCCAGCTGGATAGATAGATAGGTATGGATGACAATAATTTATCTGCTTGACACTGGTCACTCCGACCTACCTTAGAGAACCATATTTGGTCATTGCTTACTAATTTAGACCGTAACTTATCAACACCATATTGTTATGATAAACATTTATAAGAATTTCTGTATGCTCTGAATGTTTGGGACTCTTCGCTGTATCTCTGACTGACTGAGGGCACTAAGAGTCACTGGTGTTTGCAAATATCCTATTCAAATCTTAGCTAAAAAAGAACAGTTTGTAGTGTTCCAATTGTATTGATTAATCTCACTCTTGGGTACATGATTATGAAATTTAGAAGCGTGCAGTGGTTAATTTCCACGATAACATCATATTAAGAACATGACGACGATTTTATGCATCCAAAGTGTTTTGAACAAATTAGTGTTTCTTTGTAAGGATGATGAATTCAGTATGTTAAACACCCCTATACTGTAAGTTGAATAGTTCATCAAAATGCATTCACCTTGCAGAGATGACAATAGACTACCTGACAGTTTACTATGCCTTAGTAAATCCTGCATACACAAGGGATTTCAAGCATTCTTTAAATGTTAGAATTATTTACACTGTAATGGTCAACTTAGTTTAGATAGTTTTAGACCTCCAGAATAGAAATGACAGTTTTATTAATACCAGATACAATCATTTATTAAGTGGCTCAGTATTGAGCTGAGCTGTTATCCTTGAATACTTTTTTTTTTTCTTTCAGAAGAAAGTTTTGGCACTGTGTATTTTGTAAACAGGCAATTCATATTATTCACATGGCTCTGAATAAATAAACAAATTTGATTATATGCATTTGCAAGCAACTTCACCAATTAATTCACATGCTCACTATGAGACATGAGCAAGACTGCAACAAATGAACAGAATAAACAAATGACATCATCAGTAGTCAGTATGCCTGCTAGTCCCTAGGAAACTTCAGTAGTCTCCCTGCCCCATTTCTGTCAGGAGAAGTAGAGCAGCCCAGTATCACACGGTTTCCTTATCGTTCGGCAAGTAAACCATGTTGGGGAAAATCTGTTTTGTCGTTTCTTAGTTCACAAGTTTCACTTTTTTCCTCTATTTGAAATAAGTCTTCAAGGTGTCCACAGCACACAGGAAATTGTAGCGACACTTCAGGGGGCGTGCAGAGGTTTTGGGAGACGAGTGAGACTGGATGGAACGCAGAAGCAGAGCTTCAGAAAGTGAGACTGTAGCACATGGTGCAGAGATCTGTAGCGCCTGATACTTCTGATGAGGACATATTTTAATAGTTGAAGTCACTAGACACTTGACTCTCTAAGAAGTGGAATGCTTTTAATTATTTGCTACCTGACAAATGGTGCACATAAAAGCCAATCATTTCCTAATGCGTATATGTAATTATTGACTTTAAATAAATTAATTGGGGGCCAAGCAGCGCAGCTACTGCAGCACCCATTGTGATTGTACGTTTTCTTTATTATTCTTTCTTTCTATCTTCTGCCATGGGAGTCTATGGCAGCCTATAGAACCGTATGGTCAAAAGTTGTGAAAATTGGCACACTCATTCATGACAGTCCCTCACCAAGACTCATGTCCACACCTCGCCCTCTCTAGTGCCACCAAAGTCTCAAAGTTGGAGGTGCATTTATGCATGCAGCTTTTCTTCAGCAAGTCCAATTTTCAAACTTCAGGTGTCCGTCAATTCTTTGGCTCAAGCCGGATTCAACGCACTCTATGATGTCATTGTGGCCATCTTGGATTCTCCGCCATTTTTAATGATCTGCAAAACCCTTAAAATGTATGTCTTCCTAGGAACTTTCACCAATCTGCACAAAACTCTGTGGATGTCATCTATAGACCAATGTCTATAAAAGTTGTACAGGGATTTTTGATTGTCCATTGCGTTTGCTCATGATAGCCAATCAAAATTGGCAGAAAAGCTGCAAAACAGGAACTGGGGTCATATCTCAGTAATGTTTTAATCTATCAAAACCACATTTGGCACACTCATCCGGGACACACCTATGACATCTGTCACCAAGCCTCATGTTGACATCTCGTGCACTCTAGCGCCACCAGCGTGTCAAAGTTGGATTTACGTTTATGCCAGTAACTTTTGAACTGTTTGTCCAATCTTCAAAATTAATGTAGCAATGGATTCCCTGGCTCATGCTGAGTTCAAAACACCCCATGGTTTCATTATTACTTCATTTTTCTGATTGCAGAATGCAAAAAACACTTTTGGTCTTCTGCACAATCTCACCAGTTTTAGAGTGGTGACAGGCGCATTTTGGAAAAAGTCACACATTTTCTAAACTGCCATCCCCCCCTCCAATTCTCACAGCTCATACACATTATATATCAAAATGTTCACACAACTCTTGGGATTCATAAAATCAAAAAAGCTAAGCTCTCCGATGTATATTGTTTCACTGTGTGACAGTTCGAACGACGACTCCCCCCCTCTATTGAAAACAATGGAGCCACGCTCTAAATTGATGCAGAAAATGACAGAATTTGTGTCGAGTTTCTAACTCGTCACCTCTCCTACACTTCTGAAGACCGAAGGACATATTATACATGGAAATGTTCGCGTGATTGTCTGGATTGTGAAGAAGTAAATAGTTGAGCTATGCTATGTATACTTTTTGCCGTGTGCCAATTTCAACGACGACACCCCCCCTCTCGCTCAACCGAGAGTAAGCGAAGGCTGACATGGCTTGTGCACTAGGGCGAGTCGCTTTTGCAAGATCTGTCGTAGCACAGTGGGTAGTGCGTTGGCCTCGCAACCAGCAGGTCAAGAGATCAAATCTCGTTCAACCACATGTCAGATTTTCCTCCAATCTGCATGAAATGTGGTAGGCCTACACATAATCTGCAGCCATTTTGACATGAAGATTAACCAGATTAAGCCAGATTAAGCCAGATTAACAGGTGTAATTGGGGGACAAGCAGCGTAGGTGCTGCAGCACCCATTGTGTTTGTACGTTTTCTTCTTTCTTTCTTTCTTTCTTTCTTTCTTTCTTTCTTTCTTTCTTTCTTCTGCCATGGGAATCTATGGCAGCGGCAGCCTATAGAACCGTATGGTAAAAAAGTTGTGAAAATTGGCACACTCATTCATGACAGTCCCCTGAGTCTTTTCACCAAGACCCATGTCCTCAGCTCAAAGCCTAGCGCCACCAAATTGAAGGTGCATTTGTGCAAGCAACTTTTGACCTGTAAGGCCGATTTTCAAAAACGATTTCCCGCCATTTTGGATTTTGTGAAAAACACTTAAAATGTATGGAGGTAGATTTATATCATAAATACACACGTACGAAAGTATAATACGCAACCGTGTTTTGCTATCCATCCGCACACATCTCTCGAGTCGTGTGTCGTAAAAAGAATTAATGCGTGCGTGAACAGATCCACGCGCAAAACCCCCTTTATACGTGCATAAACAGATCCACACGCAAGCGTGTTTTGCTATCGACCCGCAAATATCTCTCCATTCGTGAACCGTGTTTTGCTATACACCCGTAAACATCTTTCGATTCGTGCTCAACACCCCTCTTCGTTCATATGCAAAGAGAATCCGCACGCAAACACCCCAAACGCTTTGCTTGCAAACTGGCAAGACACGCTCTGCTTGGATTTACGTATGTATTTTTGAGATAAACATTTCCCTGTTTGGCCGTCTCGATTCGTAACTCGTAATATTCATTAGCTGATTATAAGGCGCTATCTGATTGGCCGGTGACTGCCAATCATTCTAGGCTGGAAGTGGAGGTCGTTTGAAAAGTTATCAAGGGTACGCCGGTCTGCTGAATAACTTTTGCTAGCCGCTATCTGGTGTGAATGTCATTACGTTTGCCATCTTAACATCAACCAGATGATCGGTAGCCTACTGTAACTGGGAAAGACATGTATTGATTTGTGAGTAACGTTGTGTTGTGAGCTGGTTCTCTCTATCTTTACGTTAGGCTAACTAACGTCAGCTAAACCTGTTTACCAGAGCTGTCGGCATTGAATAGGATCATGACGTTGAACTAGCTTTGGGAGTATTTTGAATGGGCAATAGCATGTTAACGTTAGCATATTAGCTGACTAGAAAGTCAGCATTACATTCCAGATAATAGTTGATCTTTAAGCTTGATTAGCAATCAGCACCCCCCTGTGTTAGGGTACATTGTGCTAACGCGGTGCCCTCTCCAGTTCTGACTGCTGTCTGTTGAGATAACGCTGCCGACAGATTTCCACCCGGTCTGTCCATTGATAAGGGGTTGTTTTTCTCTGTCTCTTTCGCCTGGAAATATAATTAAAGAAATCTTCACTCAATGATTGTTTGCTTTTTAATTGTTAGTTGTTTGGGTAGGCCTACATTTGCTCATTACTAGCCTACCATATGCATTGACAACAGGCTACTTGTATATTAACATAGGCCTACACTACTGTAAGTAGGCTACTAATTGAGAGCCAGCTGACCTGTTATTTTAAAGGTCCATTGTTGGAAGGTCTACGAAACAAATGACTGTACAAGATAATGATTACAGTGTAAATCCTTTACTGTAATTAGAGTTACATGGAGTCCTGTATAACCTAGTGAGGTAAAAGTCAGTCAAGCAAATTGAACAGCTGTGTCTACTTTCTGTGACGGCTCATTTAAATCGCTGGTATAGCCTACTTATGTGTCCAGCACAACCAGCTAACGTTAGGTGGGCCTAAATGTCCACCTCTTTTAAACCATACCGATTCTGGTGAAAAAGTTGTAATTTAAGTCTTGTTTTTCTCCTGATGTCAGACATTTGAATCAATGGCCTGGTGATCTGCTATAGCCTACAATGCATCACTTGTCTCCCCGAGTTGTATAGGCTACTAGATGTCTTTTTCCCCCATTTCATTCAAGTTGTTTCAACTGTCGAGCTCTCAATCCATACCGTCTAGTATTCTACTGTAGCATTCCAAAATCAATGGCCTGCTCTGTCCATACCTCGGCTTGGCCATTGGTATGCGTGATCTATAAGGTCATTCTGGGTAGACGTCATGTCTTTCTAGAAAGAAAACATGGCAATTATGGGTTATGGTGTCAAGATACTAGTTTGGACTGATTTGGGAGAGTAGGCCTTCATGTTTTCTGCGCCGTCTGCAAAATTAAATTAAACTCCACGATCTAGTCACTCTAAATGAATGTAAAGGCATGCTGAAACGGGACACTTGATACTTCACCTCTCCTGGCTCTGCTCAGTCTGTTTGTGAGTTGCATTAACCCGCTTTCAATATTCAACAGAGCACCTGACAACCCTCAATGTGCTGATGGTATGATGCTATGCTATAGCCTATATGACACCAAGGTTGTTTCTAAGTGGAATAAAGAAAACAAGCATTATTATTCTATGCTTTAGAAAAAGCATAGAATAAGGTGGCCAGGGGGAACAGGTGGCCAGCGGGAACTAGAACATGTGAAAACCTTATGGGTTATGGTTTCACTTTGTTTCCACATACTATGCTTATGAGTTCTGACAGTGTGGGTTGAGCTGGTCAAGTAGGCCATCATGTTTGCGGCACCATCTGCATGGAATAGCCTGCAAAATGAAATTACACTTCATGGTCTAGTCACTCTAAATTAATGTAAGGGTATGGTGAAATCTACAGGAATGTACTCTTGATAATTGTAATTGTCTTAGCCTAATTGAAATAGGGTTGTAGGCTATATGCGAGATATGGCGTGAGCATTAGGCTACTGTACTCTATTAAACTGTGTCAAAAGCAATTCAGTTGTAGGACACGCTTTAATTCTTTAATTGAATGTTAAGATTAGGCTACGACGATCATTAGAACACCTGTGCAGCGGAATGATAGTGTAACCAACGGGGGTAGGAACGCCCTGAGCGGGATTCGAACTCCGGTCTCCCGCTCCTCAAGCAGCCGTGTTACCCACTGGCTGACCCACTGGCGCTGCTGCCAACGGGCCTTATGAGGTAGGAACGCTACACTATACAAGTAGCCTGTTGTCAGTGCATATGGTAGGCTAGTAATGAGCAAATGTAGGCCTACCCAAACAACTAACAATTAAAAAGCAAACAATCATTGAGTGAAGATTTCTTTAATTATATTTCCAGGCGAAAGAGACAGAGAAAAACAACCCCTTATCAATGGACAGACCGGGTGGAAATCTGTCGGCAGCGTTATCTCAACAGACAGCAGTCAGAACTGGAGAGGGCACCGCGTTAGCACAATGTACCCTAACACAGGGGGGTGCTGATTGCTAATCAAGCTTAAAGATCAACTATTATCTGGAATGTAATGCTGACTTTCTAGTCAGCTAATATGCTAACGTTAACATGCTATTGCCCATTCAAAATACTCCCAAAGCTAGTTCAACGTCATGATCCTATTCAATGCCGACAGCTCTGGTAAACAGGTTTAGCTGACGTTAGTTAGCCTAACGTAAAGATAGAGAGAACCAGCTCACAACACAACGTTACTCACAAATCAATACATGTCTTTCCCAGTTACAGTAGGCTACCGATCATCTGGTTGATGTTAAGATGGCAAACGTAATGACATTCACACCAGATAGCGGCTAGCAAAAGTTATTCAGCAGACCGGCGTACCCTTGATAACTTTTCAAACGACCTCCACTTCCAGCCTAGAATGATTGGCAGTCACCGGCCAATCAGATAGCGCCTTATAATCAGCTAATGAATATTACGAGTTACGAATCGAGACGGCCAAACAGGGAATGTTTATCTCAAAAATACATACGTAAATCCAAGCAGAGCAAGCGTGTCTTGCCAGTTTGCAAGCAAAGCGTTTGGGGTGTTTGCGTGCGGATTCTCTTTGCATATGAACGAAGAGGGGTGTTGAGCACGAATCGAAAGATGTTTACGGGTGTATAGCAAAACACGGTTCACGAATGGAGAGATATTTGCGGGTCGATAGCAAAACACGCTTGCGTGTGGATCTGTTTATGCACGTATAAAGGGGGTTTTGCGCGTGGATCTGTTCACGCACGCATTAATTCTTTTTACGACACACGACTCGAGAGATGTGTGCGGATGGATAGCAAAACACGGTTGCGTATTATACTTTCGTACGTGTGTATTTATGATATAAATCTACCTCCATAAAAATTTATCTCCTAGGAATTTTGACCAATGCACGAAACTCGGTATGCACATTCTCTAGACCAATGGCCACAAAAGTTGTACAGGGATTTTCGATCCTCGAAAGCATTCGCCTGCTACAGCAAATCAAATTCGGCGTCCAAGCCGCCAAACAGGATACTTTATGAATGAAGCCCAGACTATAAGGGTACTTCTTCATTTTCCAACCGGTAAGTGGAAAATGTACACCCCGCACGGTCCGCTTTGCGATTGGCTTGTTTACAATTATCAAGAATTCCACGTGCTCAGACAGTTTGCCTGGAATGCTATGAAGTCGTAACTTGAAGTCGTAACTTACGGGCTCAAAATCCTATTTGGAACGAGGCATAACTAAAGGAGCTGGATAGACATGCTGACAACGCCACCTTTTTTATGCACGAGGGGAGGTATATAAGACCACACAGGTTTAATATGAAAGATGAGGTCATGAACCCAATTACTGTAAGTACAAAAATACACCTTTATTCCAATTACACATTACAGACCAACATTGCAAATAGACAGAGAAATCCTCACTGGCTCAACCTCACGTCGAAGGCAAATAAATCAGGCGAAGGCAGGGTGACGGGATGTAAAGGAGGATGCTACCTCCTGACAATCTATAAAAGCACAACGTGATTCTGTGCCAGCAGCCCCACACAGTACACAGCAAACGACACGGCAACCACACAGCAAGTCACGCACACACAGACAATCAGTGGTACACGCGTCACACTCCTGCCAGTGCAAGGAGACGTGTGCCCGGATTTTCGATTGTCGGAGAACGGAGAAGGACGCGCAGGAATGGAGTAGAACTCAAACTCACAGCAAAACAGATAGCAATTATCGTAATGTTGTGTTTGGCTGAGATATGAATGGGACATCGGGAATCGTACACAAAACTAGCAATAGCCAATCGCCTACAGCTGTGTCAAACTCAGCTGCGTAAACAGGTGAAGCACATTAATTTACTTTGTGAAATTCTCTGATGACCCCACCGTTTTGGGCTTATAATAGTTTGGGATCAGGACACATCACTTTCCCACTCCGAAAGCTTAGCTTCTGTTAAGATAGGATTTACAGTATTCATTAACAATGGTTATGGTTAGCCATATAGCTTGTGGCAGGCTGTTGACACATGCAACATCCCTGAACAGCCCTGAAAATGACTTTGAAGGGCATTCCAAATGACGTTATTTTGACACTACTATGCACAAACAGTGCTCACTACGAAGGGAAGACACTCCGTAGGGTGTAGGGCTTAGGGATGAGCCCTTCGGTTTGAAATACAGCCCAAATATAGACCCCGCCGAGCGGAAATAATCTCTCGTCAAAATGTGATCCAATACCAGAGAGCGCCCCTATCGAGTATCGAGACCTAATGCTAAAAATAACCTATTTTCATTGATTTACTACGGAGGCTGTAGTGGGTGTTTGTGTGTTCTGATAACATGTTCCATAAGTTTAAATTGTCCCTCATAATTTCCAGTATCTGTTATCTCAATAGACAACCCACAATATACTAAAAAGTACTCAATATACATGTATGTCTCAAATACGATAGCATACGTGAAGCCTAAGTTAAACTTTCGCATGATATATACACTATATTGTCAAAAGTACTCACTCACCCATCCAAATAATTGAATTCAGGTGTTCCAATCACTTTCATGGCCACAGGTGTATAAAATCAAGCACCTAGGCATGGAGACTGCTTCTACAAACATTTGTGACAGAATGGGTCAATCTCAGGAGCTCAGTGAATTCCAGCGTGGTACTGTGATAGGATGCCACCAAGTACAGTTGTGAAATTTCCTCGCTACTAAATATTCCACAGTCAACTGTCAGTGGTATTATAACAAAGCGGAAGCGATTGGGAATGACAGCAACTCAGCCACCGGCACTGGAACCAAACTCCTGGATAGGGGTTGGACCATGTTCTTCTCCGGAGTTGCTCACAGTATGAGGCGTAAGGCAGGTGTGGCTATACTAGCTAGTCTCCAGCTGAGCGCCTCTGTGCTGGAGTTCACCCCAGTGGACGAGAGGGCCTCCTCCCTGCGCCTTAGGACTGTGGGGGGGGGGACTCTGACTGTGGTTTGTGCTTATGCACCAAACAGCAGTTTGGAGTACTCGGCCTTCCTGCAGACCCTAAGTGGAGTCTTATTTGGGGCTCCTGCAGGGGACTCCACTGTCCTATTTGGGGACTTCAAAGCACACGTGGGCAATGATGGAGAAACTTGGTGGGGCGTGATTGGGAGGCATGGCCACCACGATCTGAACCCGAGTGGTGTTTTGTTGTTGGACTTCTGTGCTAGTCACGGTTTGTCCATAACAAACACCATGTTCGAACACAAGGATGCCCACAAGTACACCTGGCATCAGAACACCTTAGGCCGAAGGTCAATGATCGATTTTGTTATCATATCATCTGATCTGAGGCCATGTGTTTTGGACACTCGGGTAAAGAGAGGGGCAGAGCTGTCCACTGATCACCATCTGATTCATCAAGACAGATTGATGAAAACAACCGTTTCGCGGCAGAAAATAGATTTTTAGAAGCTGCATTCTCGTTGCCCCCACCACCGCCATTACAGGGATATACTGGCTCACGCTGGATTTTAAATTTCTTCTACAGGCCTCCGAACTACACCAAAGTGATCTCGATGAGTCAAACGTCTTATAATATGTCGTAAATAAGGTCCAGGGGCCTCATTTATAAACGTTGCGTAAGTACAAAAGCGTGCGTAACCCATGCTGAGCAACTTTCTACGCAACTTTCGGTATTTATAAAAAACGAGCTGAGCGATAAGTTGGCGGAAGGTGTGCGTAACTCTACGCACACTTCGACCCTCCTTTAACTACGATAAGCACGTTTCTGGAGAAAGGGGAAAACGCGACTCCAATGGCAGAGAGATGAAACTCGGGAAAGTCTGCGAAACACATGATATATTGAATAATAAATACATCGGTCGCTGCAAGAAACCCTCCAATGTGTCACAGAGTTTAAACGGAATCAATCGCCACCGTAGCCTAATCACGAAATAATGTCGGCATTGCTTCCCTACTAACACACGCAGGTTGCGCAAACGTTCTACATACGGCCGCTATAGGTGACGATTAATCTGCGCCACGTGCGGAAATTACGCGGCCATTTACGGAAACGCGAGATCTGCCGATTAGTAGCCGCTACGTTAGAACGATACGTCATTCAGAAGTTGCGGCCGCGTGCAAAGAACGCACGTGATCACGTGGGCAGGAACTTCCGTTATAAACTCACTTGGCTGACATTAGATTTACAGGTATTATATGACTTGGTCTGCACGTCTTTTTCGCACGGTGCAAATATGGTTGCGGCCGCGTGCAAAAAACGTGGGCAGGAACTTCCGTAATAAACTCACTTGGCTGACACTAGATTTACAGGTATTTATATGACTAGGTCTGAACGTCTTTTTCGCACGGTGCAAATATGGTCACTTACTTACTAAACCCTGACCACTGGCTATATTTAGCATTTGCAGTACCACTGGCTATATTTAGCATTTGCAGTACCACTGGCTATATTTAGCATTTACCAGTACAAAAACGAATTAATGCTATATGGGGATATAGCAGCAAGCATTATGATACAAACCAATATAAGACTGAACACCATTAACAGTTTAGAACATTTTATTACACAAAGTACATTACAAATTAAAAGTATACATATTTACAAGGATGAGGTTTACGGTCTGTCACATTACGCATAGCTAGAAAAGCAAAAAAAAGTATGTACAAGCTCTGGCTAGCAACCCATTATCTGACAATTGCAAAAGTTCTAAAAACAAAAATGAAACAAAGTGCGCATTCTGTGGCAGGCAGACCGGGAACAGACAGTTGTATCCCACAAAAAAAAGGTTAAAATTTACAAAAGCTATTTAAAAAAAAAAGGCATCCATCCTGGCAGGCTGGAAAGGCAGGTTTAGGGAGACGGGCTGGGGGTCACCCACATCTGAATCGAGGGTCTGGGCAGAAGAGGTCATCCTCATCTGAATACTCCACTGTGGTCAGGGCTGGAGCTGGGGTCAGGGGCTAGGCTGGGGAGGTCAGCTGGGCTGGAGCAGATGCCTAAGGACATAATGAAATGGCTGTAAAAGCAAGTCGCATACGTTCATTGGAAGCGTGCCATGTCACTGGATACGAGAAAATTAACTGCCTGACATCACATACCTTTTTGCATCGAGCAGGGGCATGTTTCAGCATCTCCTGCAGCTGGGCAGACGCCTCCGTCACAGTGGTGCTTGGCTTACAGGCCATAACTGCACCTTTTAACCAAAAAGGGAATGGTTTCAATGCACATGGCATGAAGCAAAGACAATGTATTATTTTGCGAAAATATGAACAATCCCTTACGTAATATGACATTGTAGAGGGTCATATTCTTCAGAGGCTTCTTCCCCCTCTTCCCATGGACGCTGTAGACACACCACACTCTGTGTATGGCAATGGCTGACAGCACCTGCCGGACCACATCTGGCAGATCTTTGCCGCCAATGGAACTCAGATATCGTGTCTGCAAAACATAAAGACAATCATTTACTTTTACATTTCCTTAACACTTCCCTGCAAAAATAAGGAACAAAGTTCTGCCCTGAAGTTACTCACCATCTTCCTTTGATGATCCTTGTCCTTCCGCTGCTCCTCCAAGACCAGCAGCTCCTCCTCCGTTTTAACAGGGTGCAGGTCATCCAGTACTGCTCCCCGATAGCTGTCTGCAGACTCGCCGGACAGTCTCTGCTCCAGCCTCTGCTCCAGCCTCATCATTGTCTGTGCCATCTCCCTCAGACTTTGCATGACGCTGGAGAACTGCTGACACATCATCCTCTGGAAGTCTGGATATTAAACACAGATGTGGCTATAAGTAATGGTATGGTCCCATAATGGATATTCAACTCAAAGTATATCCCTACATGCAGCATGAAGTAGTTCACAAAATTCAGCATACCAGCATCTGCAGAGCTTGATGGCAACACTGCTGGAGCTGTTGGTCTCACAGGCGATGCATCAGAGAACTACCTGAAAACCAGAGGATAAAGGGATGAGCAGGAAACTATGGTGCTGGCGGCGTAGTGATTCTGGCATAAGGGGAAGAATCAACTCGACATGAGACATGTCAGACCCTGACCTGGTCTGGCCGGGGTGCTAATCGCTGATGCATGCTGCTCGTGCCTGGACGTCTGAAGGGCTGAAGGGCCTGGGCTCACAGCGCCTTGGCTCAAAGGACCCGGGCGATGAACATCTACTGCCGAGTAGTGAGATGTGAGATGAGCGAATTAGTGAACTGAGTACATGAGTCTTCAGAAAGTCCTGAGTTAACTGTCAGTGTGCAAATATGCATAGACATTTCACCAACACAAACATGCATTGATAACTGGCAGAGCAGGCCTTCCGGCTCTGGCACCTGGCATAGCTGGTCTGGTCTGAGTTCTGCCGACCGGCTGCCTGGGCACTGGAACATATAGTAGAGGTAAATTAGCTCAGATTAGTCAACTCAAGTAGTACTCTTTTGGGACTGTTGAATGCACTTTATTATATTACCTTCGTCACTGGAGTCATAGCGCGTGTTGCGCTGTCTCTTCCTTGTGTCTTGGGAGTTAATCCATTGATGACTGCTGCTCAAACACCTTCGCCAAGGCACTGGCTACTTCATAATGCTCTGTGTGTTCCTCAGCAGAGACAGAGGTTGTCATGGCTCCTCTCGATGTGCTTGTGAAGGTAGATCTGGGAGGTATAGGAGAATGGGCACTCAGAGCAGGAGAACACCCAAGTCTTGCACAACTCTAACATCACAGCTAGGAGAGCGAATGAGAGAGACCATTAAAAAGGATTCTCTCACCTGTAGTACAAGTTCAAATATAGATTGATTATACGTCATTGTAAATGAGAGCTTACTCTCAATTGATTCACAAGGTTAAATAAAGATTGAATGAATATGTAGCTAGTGGGGGGTAACAGCCACACAACTGTGGAGAGAGAATGAGACACTTGGTTCCCTCCTCTACTGGTGTTCATGGCCATGGCCACACACCTGGAATACTCCAACCCTGATTTAAAGGCATAAAAGTGGGGAACACATTCTTGAGACGGTTCCTAAAACTGGAGGGGAAAAAAACGGGAAAATGATCTTCCCTCTCCTCATCACTCACTTCTGCATGGGGCTGAGCTCTACCCTGTCAGCAGTGGCAATACATGGGATAGCGGCTCAGCACACAGGAGAACTGCACAGAGAGGAAGGAAGAGAGAGAAAACCAACAAAAAAGGCAAGAAGGGTTAATAACTGAGCGAATCTTGCAAGTTTGCACTACAGGGAAGCAATTGCTCAATTTCCCTGATATTGTGGCGTCACTGGCGTCAGTGATGCGTCTTATGAATCTCACATGTCTACCGCTAACATTAACTCAATATCAATATTCCCATTTGTTTATCCCGTCTATGGAAACGTATGTGCATTTGTACTTACGTGTGCCTGCCTATATTGATGATCAGGTGTTTCTCCACCTAAGGGCTGGCCAGACAGAACCATCAGAGACCATTGGGCTGAGCTGAGGAGAGAGCGACATGTTAGAGTGTATGTGTGCATATGTATAAGGTGCTCTTCTGTTAATACTCATGAGGGCATTCAACTGAACAAGACTCACAGAGCCTGTGGTGCTGTCCCAGGACTGCCCCTGGCCACGCCTGTCCCCGTCTTAGCGCCTCTTCCTGTCCTGCTCACCTGCTTCTTGCTCAGTTCAAACAAGAACTGGGAGGTTGGCAACTGAGAGCATGGGAGGGGAGAGAGGGAGAGAGAGAGAGAGTGGGTGGGTGACCCTCTCGTTGGCTGACATGCACACTCCACAGGACCATGTGATTTCTGACACGTTTAGAGGAACAGGGCAACATGTCTACCACCCTTCACACTCAGTAATTAAATAGATTTTGCAAGACACTATATTAGTAGTCCACATCATGAGTACCTATTATGCAAAATTTGGATTTGTATGTGAGTGAAAACGTAGTACACAATTCTTTACCCGTTTGACACCAAAAAAAACAAAAAAGCCAAGATGGCTGCTATAACAAATCCTGCTAGCTAGCCTAGCTCCGTTGTTGGGGCTTCTAGTATTCTGTTAACGTTAACTTCGGAAAAATGAATGCCTAAAAACAAACACATACTAACGGTGTCGTGGGTTAATGCGAAATCAATGAGTAAGCTAATTACATTTTATTCCAAGCGATGAAACAGTACGAGCAGCTTCTATATGCCTACAGAATGTTTTGAGAAAGTATGTGAAATGCATGATATCCCGGAAAATACACAAATTGGATGCTGCAAAGAACCCTCAGATCTGTCGTATATTTAAATTGGGGATACTTGCCTTAAGTAGTCACTATAGATCTACATGTTTGCATTGTTATGGATGTCATTGTAAATTGACCCGTTTATACGTTGATAAGTTAGGCATTTTATTCATGGGCCACCCTGTGAAGCATTAGATTACGTGCAATATAGATCCAAACCCCATTACCCATGCAACAACACTATAGGCTTATAATGATTATCAGTTTGGATATAAGCAGCCACCTAATAAGGCCTACCGCACTAAACGAATGCCAATATAGCCTGCATGATAGATAATTAATTATCTAACAGACCACTCAGGCCTAACAGGTGCTCTTATCAGTCGTGCACATGTGAAATCATCGTTCCGAAAAGATACTTTTGCGGCGTCTCTACCTCGTTGACCAATACCTCCACCTCGCATCGGTAAAATATATCTTTCTCTTTCTGCCTTTTGCACTCGGCTCCATTGTCGTTGCATATGTATAGGCGTATCACTGACCATTTATAGGCAATTGTGGGCGTTAATTGGGGTGTGATCAGAACGCGCGTTCACGTGCGCCAAGTTAAGTGTTGATTGTGATTTATAAAGGGCAGCTGGCGTAGGCGTGCCTGAGTGAACACGGGTTGTGATACGCAGCGTTTTATAAATCAGAGATTTTTTGTGCGTATATTTTAGTAATCACTTAGCTAAGCTAACTTAGTTACGTGGATTCTACGCAATGTTTATAAATGAGGCCCCAGGTTGTCAAAAACGAGCATTGTCCTTTAAAAACATTTAAAAAAAGTTAAAAACAGTTCAATGGGGCACGCTTTAACCGGTGGCTCATCGGTTAAAGCGCTTCTACTGTATGGCTGGTTCTTCTCATGGCGGCCCGCTATCTGGCCCCAGCTGCCAAAATGTAAAGCAGAAATGCCCTAAAAAGATTTGAAAAGACAAGATAAACATTAGATTAACAAGACAAGTCAAGCAGAAGGTCATTAGTTTATTGAAACGTACCATTCTCTTCATCCTCTACCTCCCTATCTACTTCCACCACCACCATAACCACCACACACATCCACCCCTTCCATCTCTCACCTGTCCCACCATCTCTCCTCTACTCATCCAATCCCTCCCTCCCTTCTCCAATTCCCCTTTCTGGCCCTCTCCCTCATTTCTCCATATCGCCATTCAACCCCACCCTCCTCTACATCTCCTCCCCTTCTGTCCCCCTCCTGCTTGTGTCAGCTGAGAATGCCTCCTATTTTCTAAATACTGCTCTATAGTATTGCTGGTCAACAGCAGGCATGTACCTAAACATTGACCTGATGTCCTGCTCTTTTGGTTCTGAAATTTTGCTTGTTTAGCAGAATGTTTTGGGTTTGGGGAAGACGGACGTTGGCATTGCACTGGCATGAAGCTAATTTGGGCCACTGAAGCTAATGGGATCTGTTTATATTGATATAGTTTGGCGCATGCCTGATAGTCTTTAAAATCGGTTTCCTTCATTTGAATTAACGTGGAGGGGTTTGTTCTGTTGGCTCTAAGGAGGACACGGATGAAGGACACTGGGCTTAAAATTCTGAGCTGGCCATCACCTTTTCAAAGGTGCTGTGCATGTTATCTACTTATTGGACAGCTGAGTGGCCTGGTGTGGAGTACTTCATAGTGACTTTTCTCATTTGGGGGTTCCGAGACATAAACTCTGCAACAGCAAAGGACAATTTCTATTTTGTGGCACACAACTATCGCTCCATGTGACAATCTCTGTCTCCTCAGGGTGGTCTTCAATGACCCTTTCTAGAATCTTCACTACTGCACTCGCCATGTAATTTCCTCCCCTCCCTGACATGCCTTCTGTCCAGATTGCACAATATCCTTTTTTGGTTAATGAGCTATGGGCAGTCATATTATATACATTTCGTTTTCGCTTATAAAAGAAGGAGCTCACTTCTGCTCGTGGACAAGTGATGACATTCTCTATGTCGAAACAGACTGTCAGCTTGTCTTTATTATCTCTATCTCTGCCGCTCTTGGCGCATGGCGATCTTTTCATTAACATGTCTGTTGTGTGCATCCTCTTGGTCCTGGCTTACCAGACCATGTTCTTTAGCTGCATCGTATGCCTCACATTCATCACATCTGTCTGATTTTGGGACGTGAAAACTAAGATTAAATTCGGTGTTGAATATCAAATTATATATGATAATTTGACTGGTGTTTCTGCATTCTCGTTTATTTTATAGAGGTCATACATCTTGGCTACATTAAGTGTCGAGTCGAGGTACTGTCTCTCTGTGCGGGCACGGCAGTAATGGGACTCAACCACAGGGAAAGATCTAATGTGTGCCCGCACCCTCTCTTTTTGATTTTCACCTATGCTATTTTTTTGCATGCTTTCCCCTTGCATCTGACTTTGGCATTCCAGTCTGACTTTTGTTTTGGTGTACATTATACACTGTTTTCTGACTAATAGAAAGTGTGCCCAAGAAAAATTGTTTGCAAACTCTAATTTTTTCTCCCTCTACCTCAAGAAAGTATTTGAATTAATTTTTACGGCGTGAGTCATGATCATCATTACGTTGTCTTTCCTTCTTTTGGCACTCAGTAGTCATTGCAAGGTAATCATACTTCCTGTCCTGTTCAAGATGATAATACTGTTCAAAACATTTCTCTCTCTCAGTATCAGTTACTTTCTTTGAACAATTACATTTACAAGACGATGCATTTTTCTGGAGTTTTAATGTTTGGCTGGCACTCTTTGCTGTGAGGTGTTAAAGTGTTCTTTACCCTCTTGATAAAGTCTTTTACGTGTGACTGACTTCCATGATGATGGGTCCCTGCGCCTTTTCCTACTCTTCTGGTGTGGTCTCTGTTCTACATTTTCTGTAGGTGTCGCTGTCTCAGTCTCTGGTCTAACTTCTGCCTCTGGTCTCACTTCTGCCTCTGGTCTCACTTGCTCTCCTGCTATTGGCCTCTCTGATTCTCTGACTCGCTCTGCTGCTGTCTGTCTCTGTCCAACTCCCCTCACTCTCTCTCCAGCTGTCTGTCGCTCCTCCTCTCCTGGTAGAGCTGCAAAAATATGAATATAGCTGAGCATCACAATATAATTTAAAGAAAAATAACTGTTGAGAGATGTTTTGAAGTCAAGTCATATTCTCTAAACCAGGACAGAAAACATGACCTTGCTATGACACTGTGTTCCACACTGAATGTCATAGTAAAGTTGACTCATTACAAATTCAAATACTTTACTAAAGTAGAGGGGGGGGGGACTAAGATTTTCATGGGTTGACTTTCACTTAGGCAGAAAACAGTGAATAATGTACACCAAAATAAGTCAGACTGGCATGTTAAAGGGAAATATGTTTGAAAGAGAAATGTGACGAATGTGAGGCATACGATGCAGCTTAAGAACAAGGTATGGTAAGCCAGGACCAAAAGGATGCACACAGCAGACATGGTAATGAAAAGATCGCCATGCAGCAGAGAAATAATAAAGACTAGCTGACAGTCTTTTTTCGACCTGGAGAATGTCATCACTTGTCCACGAGCAGAAGTGAGCTCCTTGCACTCGAGGGAGAGGGAGAGAGAGACATAGAGCCAAATAACTTCCAAAGGACTCCGGTATAAAACAAACAAACTAAAAGTGTTATTCAAAGTCCATAGGTTACAAAATCCCCAAAACAAAATCTTAATTCACAAGAGTAAAATCAAAGTTAAGTAATTCCCTATATCATTCTCCTACTAGGCCTAATAGAACAAGATTGATTTAGGAAAGCAGTTTTGTGTTTGTGTTTATGTGTAACAGGCAGATCGTTCTGAAAACAATGATAACTCCTGCACATCCAGCATAGATGGTACAAATGATAATCACAGTAGGCTTCCCTGGCTCAGCGTATGATTGGCCAGATAATCACAGTAGGCTACCCTGGCTCAGCATATGATTGGCCAGATAACCACAGTAGCCTACCCTGGCTCAGTGTATGATTGGCCAGATAATCACAGTAGCCTCCCCTGGCTCAGCGTATAACTGGTCAGATAATCACAGTAGCCTCCCCTGGCTCAGCATATGACTGGTCAGATAATCAGAGTAGTCTACCCTGGCTCAGTGTATGACTGGTCAGATAATCAGAGTAGTCTACCCTGGCTCAGTGTATGACTTTAGATAATCACAGTAGCCTACCCTGGCTCAGTGTATGATTGGCCAGATAATCACAATAGCCTCCCCTGGCTCACCGTATATCTGGTCAGATAATCACAGTAGCCTCCCCTGGCTCAGCATATGACTGGTCAGATAATCATAGTAGTCTACCCTGGCTCGGCGTATGATTGGCCAGATAATCACAATAGCCTAACCTGGCTCAGTGTATGATTGGCTGCATGCGCTGTGGTCTCTCTGCCATTCACGCTTGCTTTTTCTTTTACTACTCTTCTTTTGTCAGACTTCTATTCTTCCATGAGTTTCCAATGTAATAAATAGACATTTGATTCAACATCACTTTGACCATTCTTGCTCTAGTTCAACCCATAATCAACTTTGCACAGATTGTTATGTAAATTGAGTCAGATAGGCAAGATTTCTTTGGCATGTTACCACTATAGTTTCGGAGACCCAATATAAAACCCCTACAAGGGTTACATGCAGTGCAGGGGTCTCAAACTCCATTTCCGGGCTGCCCCACCCCTCCATCCGGCCCAGGACATAATGTCAGAAATAGAATGTAATCCGGCCCGCAAAAAAAATTATTGTACACGGCGCCGGCAGGCAGACCTACAATACGAAATCGCTCAAATGTGGGGCGAAAATGCTGTTATTGTGCGCAGCGCTCGAGGTGAATGTTCATTCATTCATTCATTCAAACCTTTATTTATACTCGTCAAGCACTGAGGTTTCCCTTATTTACAGTGATGAGGACTTTACACAGATACAAATCAACAAAAGAAATGCAATTTACACGTTAATACACAAGGGCGGTGAGCTAGAGGATTTGTTCTTAGTTAGGTTCACTGCACCCCAGTGTGAGTCGTAAGGAGACGAGAGGAAAAAACGAGCCACGCGGCTGAGAAGGCTAACGCCTCAGCAGTCTTTCAAGATAAGTGTCTGGAAAGAAATAGAATAGTAGCCTACAAATGTATTCAAGTGTCTGGCAAGAAATTGAAACAAACTTGAACTTTAATACATGCGCGTACAGGTCCAGGGCAGGCTTACAGTAGTGATGCATCTTGCAGAGTAGAGTAAAGCACAAAGGCAGGCTATTCAAGATAAAAATAAAAGTAAAGAACAAAGATTTGCACTAACTGTTCAAATATATTAAAATGTATAGAGACCGGTTGTCAATTTGTATGATGAAAATGTTAGTTGTGGAATAGTCGAGCAACATCTATAGACTGACTTGTGAGTCTAGTTATGGAAATGAAAAATGACATTTTCCGAAATATTGCACTTTCTCATAGTTAATAGTACTTGAAGTTGACATTGAAGTGGCCCTCCTATGAGTTGACGATACCAGCAGTGGCCCAAAGCCAATTTGAGTTTGAGACCCCTGATGCAGGGTATACTGTGCTTTTGATGGGTCAAGTTTGTTTCTCTGTTTAGTTTGTGATTGATGTGCATGTAGCTGTTTGCTGGCTCAACACTCATCTTTTACCAGACTTGGATAAACTGAAGAAACTCTCTTCTAGCAGCGCACAAGCCTGACACAAATACTAAGGTGACACATATATCAGTCTTCCTAACCAGGCTATTGAACCTTTTTAGACAGCAGGCATTAACCCACAGTCCTCCCCCACACACACCGTCTACCTTCCTGACTTTGCCTTTCACAGTGATTTATTCCAGAGGAATTCTCCTGCAAAGGCTGACATGTGCTTTTACATCCGTTGGTGATTTGAGCTGAGCTGAACCCAAATTGTAATTTGGTGTCACCCATAGTGACTCCATGAATTCCCACAGATGATTGGATGACACGAATTACAGTAGTTCTCAATTATATGTGGTGTGATATTAAATCATGTCCTTATAAGTAGCGTTGCTCACCGGTATATCCAACCCGAATAAATTAAACCTCTCCAACTGTTGTGGCTTCGAAGATTGCAAGTCCAGCCTTTCCCTCTGTACGTGCCAGGCTTTGATAAGCATATAGAGCTATTCTGACGTCTTAAACACCTGCCAGTCAACTATCGTGGCAGACCCGCCAACAGGCACGCAGGCAAACCAAATAAACAAGCGCTCTCCTCCATCTGCCCCATCTCGGCAGGACTGGACCAAAGCCACAAGAGAGGCAATCACAGGACCGCAAAAACTCACCACATTCAAAGTCTAACATGCCGACACACCAGCCAATTCAGCAATAGGACACCTGGGCGGTATCTCACTGCCGGAATACGCCTGCCCGGTGAGGTGTAAATTAGCATATCCACACTCAGCATTGGGTGTACAACATGGTGTCAGGTAGCCACAATGGATGTGGAGGGGTGAGAGGGAGCAATCACCCGGCTTTCCCTCAACGAGATGGAGGGCCGTCGCCGCACACACAAACAACCAATCAGGCGAGGACAGTGATTGATAGCTCATCCCGCTTTGAAATTCATCACGTCAGCCAAGCGGCTGTCTAGCAGCGGCCCGGAGGGTGGCTTAAGCAGGCCGTAATGTACATCACCCAAGCGAAGGCATCGTTAATTGTGTATAATGTGGATCCTGGGGTGTTTAAATCTTTGTCTGGGCCCTCCTTCAACGTCATACTCTCGACTTACTTGAGTCACAAGCAAACATTTTCCGATCAAAGCTCTGCAGGAAGGTTCTATAAAGTAGTCAGTGCCGCTATCTTGAAGTGAGCAAGATATTTATCACACCACACTAAATTACCTCCTGAGGCCAGGTTCAATCATTCGCAACATTTGTTCAATCATTCAATCAGTGCAACATAATATTAAAGAAGATTCAGTACGTTTATAATCCTTATGTGATAGATACAGCAGGCAAAAAATACTGTAGATAGACAGATTTGCAATTTCACTCGTCTTGCTTTATGAGTGTTGAGAATGTACATTAGTGGAGGGAGAAACAAAGGGAGGATAATACTGTTGGCTTCAACACTTATTTAGCAAAGATCTTCAGCATCTCAAGCAACAGACTTGGCGGTGCCACAGTTTGGGTTTATTTTTAGATTCTGTGAAATCACTCCATGTTGCAAACACTTCTTTCTGCAACATCACCTCACTCTCTTCAAAGTGTTCAGAGGAATATGAACAGTTCAGGCAAGTGATCTTGCCAAGTTCTTTAACACTCCCTTCATATGTCTTCACAAATTACCTCATCTCAGTGTTTGCCAAGGAGGGAGGGATATTATACTGAATTTGCTCCCATTGGAAGCATCGGTTGGCGCTGTCGAGCCTTCATAAGCTTTTCGAGCTTTCATTTTGCACACAGCTCTCTGCAGTACACATGGCAGACCATGACTTATGTGAGGTGAGAACCTGGCCTGGAGGTGAAGTCTTGACCACAGTTCTCTCCCTACCTGAATGATAAATGCCAAGGTAGCATGGCTTGCATTCATTACACATACACGTAAGCCGCCCAGGGCTATCGACATCACCTAGAATCTCCACCCACATGGGCCACTTCATCTATTCCCTTCCCTCCCAAACCCCTTCTTGACAAGCTGTTCCTCGTCCACACTTATCTGTCCTCCTCCACTGGCCGTTTCCTCCCCTCGCTCACAGGACCGGGCGTAAAAATGCAGTGGCAGAAGTGATATCCAGGAAAGGTTTTTCTTCTTCTGCTCTCCATCTGATAAGTGTGTTTGCTCTTGTGTATGTGTGGCTCTACTGCTAATCAAGCCCGGTACAAATGCACAAAGAATTTGGAGGGAGAAAGTGCTGATACATGGCGGTGTCTGTCTAACAATATTTTCTACAAGTGGGGTTACAAACGATAGGCAAGTTTGTCCAGAGAGAGAAAGGAGACAGTAGATAAAAGGGCAATAAGACATTAATGCAGATGTATTCTAGCTTATCCTGAGTGCTGAGGGATGGCTGCAGCTGTTCACTGAAATATTCATCTTTTCCGCTGGTTTCCAGCACAGGAAATTATAGGCTGCTTTTCTAGGTGAAAGATTTAGTAAGATGGTAGAGGCTGGAAGTACACATGTACCTTGAGCATTTCACTGTGCAGTACATGGTACCTGTATCTTGTACACATCACAAATAAACATAATTGAATCCTTGAGTCCATGCTAAATCACCATTATGCTATTTAGTGTGCGAATGACAGGTACAGTAGCGCACCAGACGGCATGTTTGCCAGAGTAACGGACGCGACGGGAAGAGACGCGATGTTCTGGTTTGGCACAAGGTCAAGAGCACGTGAAAACGGAGCATGACTTCAGTGGTCCGTTAACAGTGGCGAGAAATGCCCAGCTGAAACACACAAGATCAGAATCAATTGCGATCATGCTTGTTCCTGTTCGCGAGCACGCATCCTGTCATCACCTCATCGACGGGCCGGCGGTTTACCATTTCAAAGGCGTTTCGCCTCGCCGCCGTGCTTCATACCTGTTATCACATTTCACACCATTTTATTTTTAGAAAATGGATTCTGCCGCTAGTCCCCACAGGACGGCTCCCCGGGGAAATAACGGATCCCGGCGCTGACATCAGCAGCACGTTGGCTATTGATCAAACGGCGCTGGGCCCCAAATTGCCCAGCCCCTTAGGATCCACGCCTGGAACACGGACCCTCTTTTGTTGATGCATACTGCCCACATGTAGCCAGTTCGTGGAGTGGTTTCCCCTTACCGAGTCTGTACACCACTGAGGCCTAAGAGTGTCACTTGTGTATCTGGAAGATTCTTGCACTATGAGAACAATTCCCAATTAGAGATGGCCGTGTGAATTGTCAGCTGTAGGAAAGTGTTTATTCACCGCCAACTGCCCCAGAGATCTTTCTGTGCATAGCAGCTTTGGAATCAAGAGATCAGATCAATACTTTTTTGTTTATTTTGGAAATAAAGTTTGGAATATCACGCCATTGCAACATTTATCACAGTTCAAAGCACACCTTTCTGAATTTGTTTCTCACCTTGGGAGCCCTCACACAGGAAAGAACAACAAGAAAACGACGCCTAAATCTCTTTGCTAGTTATCATCTTCAGAATCACAAAGTTAATTCCGAAAGGTGTTGGATGTAAAAAATAATGAGATGTCTTATGAAAATGTAAAGCAACCATGCTTATTTTAGAAGAGGTTTGAATTCTTTCTGTGTTGCAGTGCAAGCAACAGCAATTTATTGCTTAAGTTATTAGCCTTACTTTGAATAATATTTATAATTAACAATCTGTCAAAATGTATGCAATGGCATTAGTCCGACACACACACACACACCCTGTCATCTTATTCTTAGTCCTTTGTAGTTAGAATGCAAGCTTTTGTTTATTGGTTGTTACAAATTAATCACTGTCAGATTACTCTTCAGAGCAAAAGTAATGAGACAATAACAAAGTAAGTATGGCTAACTTGCACTCCAGTGTGCGAATTGCTGGGGGAGATGGGGGGATTCCCCCCCCCCTCTGGTTTTGATATCCCCTCCTCTGATCATTCATTTTTATCGCCGGTGGGGATACGTTTTTATCCCTGCTTCTAGTCAGGCTGAATATAGCTACAATTCCTGTGCCCGAAATTAGATGCCGCAATTTAGAAAAACTACACTAGCTATTTCAAAAAATATTATTTACAACAGCTAGTTCTAACCACGCGTTTGATTGTCATGGCAACTGTCAACCATGCGCCTACTCTAACGAAGGTTATGTTTTGTAACCCCAGTTCTACGAGTGGAACGGAGCCCCATAGGGGGGTGCTAGCGCTCCTATTGGTAACCCATGTTGGCATGCCAACAACCAATCTGAAGATAATCTTAACCAATCACAGACCCCCCACCTTACTATAAAGGTGGCTACACCCCAGCAATCTGCTCTCCCACACTAAGTCAGACGAGCTAGAAAGCTGGAGGCAGGGCCCGGAAAAAAACTCTATGGGGCTCCGCTCCACTCGTAGAACTGGGGTTACAAAACGTAACCTTCGTTCTACATCGTGGAGCTACGCCCCATAGGGGGGCGCTAGCGCTCCTATTGGTGACAGGCGGAGCTCCAGCGATGCCCACAATGTATATCCTCCACGCACACCCCCAGAAAGAGCGCAACCGAAGCGGCAACTCCTCTAGTGGAGTGCGCGCGCACCCGGCCAGGCAAAGGGCGGCCTGCCGCGGTATACGCAGCAGAGATGCCCTCACAAAGCCAGCGAGAGAGGCGCTGCTTGGAAAGGGGGGAGCCCAGCTTGCCCGCACTGTAGCATACGAGCAGCTGAGGCGTGGTCCTGAACGAGGCCGTGCGTCTAATATAAACAGAGAGCGCACGGACCGGGCACAAGAGATGCAACCGCGCGCCCTCCACCGAGCAGTGCGGAGGAGGAGAAAAGGCGCGCAGCTCCAGAGGCCTAGCACAATAAGAGTGCCTAACCACCTTGGGCAGAAAAACCGGGTTAGGCCTCAGAACGGCCTTACTGCCGTCCCCAGTGATGGTGAGGCAGCCCGGCTGGGTCGACAGCGCACACAGATCACTCACTCGCTTACCTGAGGATAATGCGAGGAGCAATGCCGTTTTGATAGACATCCATCTGAGATCAACCTGCTCCAAAGGCTCGAACGGCACCTTGCACAGCGCGTCCAAAACCAGTGACAGATCCCACTGGGGTGCCAAGGCTCTGACAAGTGGTCTAAGCCAGACCACACCCATCAAAAAACGCCTGACCAGAGGGTGAGCAAGGACCGTAGTCCTAGCAAACCCCTCATGGCATGCTGAAATAGCAGCCGCATACACCCTAATGGTGGAGGCAGCAAGCCCCAGGTCCAACAGATGTTGTAGGTAGGAGAGCACTCTCAACTGAGCAGGTCTCCGGGCCTACATCTTCCTCATCACACCAACGCACGAAAGACTCCCAGCGTACAGCTTAGAAGTAGAGCCAGCACGTGCGCTCTGAATAGTGCTGATCACAGCCGCGGAGAGACCCCTCCGAGCTAACCTGCGCCGTTCAGTAAACAGGCCACCAAGCGCTGACCCAGAACCGGGGGGGCCTGTATCGCCCCGCCCGCCTGGGACAGGGCATCCCGCCTGTACGGAATGAGCCAAGGGCGAACCTGAACCAGAGACATCAGTTCCGCGAACCATCGTGCACTGGGACGTTCTGGCGCAACTGGGATCACTCTCCGACGTTCGGACCGTATCCTGGTCAACAGCATAGGAATGATTGCCACTGGGGGGAAGGCATAGAGCAGACCCTCCGGCCAAGGAGTGTGCGCAAAGGCGTCCACTCCCAGCAGGGGGCTGTCCGTCCGACTCAGAGAGAACCAAAGAGGACAGTGAGCATTCTCCCTTGTGGCGAACAGGTCCACTTTCGAACGACCGAAGCGCGCCCAAAGATGTGACACAATCTGAGGATGCAGCCTCCACTCATCGTGGCATGGCCTGCCCCTCGACATGAGGTCGGCGCCGACATTCAAGTGGCCCGGAATGTGCTGAGCCTGGAGGGAGCACAGATTGGAGCTCGCCCACAGCCACAACCTCGCCGCCATGCGGTGAAGAGCCACTGAACGGACGCCACCCTGACGATGTTGATGTAAGCTACCGTGGCACGGTTGTCTGAGTGCACCAGCACAGGGCACCCCCTCAGCGCAGGTGCAAAGTGCTGAAGAACCAGCAACACAGTCTCCAGCTCCAGGAGATTGATGTGCCGGTTCTCACCAGGAGGCCAACGGCCCCCCACGGCTTGGGACAGGCACGTCCCTCCCCAGCGGAGGGGGACGCGTCCGTGAAAATCGGTATGCGGAACGACACCCTGCCTAGAGGGACACCACGCGCGATGACGCGCAGGTTCCTCCAGAAAGCCAGGTCCACAGCCAGGGACCCGGGCAACGTCACCATCTTGAATTTGTCCCTGATGACATTCAGACGAAAACGTGCGAACCAAGGTTGTAAGCCACGCATGTGCAGGAGGCCCAGCGGAACCACCGTGTGGGCCGATGACATTAAGCCCAGCAAACACATCACGGTCAGAGCCGTGGCCATTCTCCGTGGCCGGCAGATAGTGAGTGCCTGGGCCAGAGCATTGCGCCTCGGAGCCGCCAGGGACGTGCGCATTGAGACAGAGTCCAAGTTGAGACCCAGATAAATGACAGACTGAGACGGGTGCGGCGCGCTCTTTTCCCAGTTGATGGCGAATCCCAAGCCTGTGAGATGAGTCACAAGCTGGGAGGTGTGCGCCCTGGCCTGCGCGGCTGACAAGGCGAGGATCAGAAGGTCGTCCAGGTAGGCGAGCACTCTGATGCCCTCGCGCCTCAGAGGTAGAATCGCCGTTTCTAGGCACTTGGAAAACACCCAGGAGCCAGTGCATAACCGAACAGGAGCCTGGTGTACTCACAGTAGCCACACCCTGGACGGCAAAACGCAGAAACTTTCTGTGACCCTCTCTGATGGGAACATGAAAGTATGCGTCCTTCAGATCTATGCTTGTGAAGAAGTCGCCCTGGAGAACGGAGTCCAACAGGTGCTTCACCGTGAGCATACGAAAATACCGTTTGGCTACGCATTTGTTCAGAAGGCACAGGTTGAGGATGGGACGCATCCCCCCTGTTCGCTTCGGGACGAGGAAGTAACTTGAGTAAAATCCCTCCCCCGAGCGGCTCGGTGGAACCACCGCTATCGCCTCCTTGGATAGGAGCTCCGCTATCTCCGACTTTAGAGTGCTCTCCTGCCGTGGACCCGAGACCACCGTCTCCACCACCCCGGTGAAGGACGGCGGGTGGGCGATAAACTGAATCGCATACCCAGATGTCAGGATGCGAAACAGCCAGCGAGGGAGGCATGGCAACTGCATCCACGCCACTCTGCATCGCGAGAGAGGGCCCGCCGCTGTGCACGGGACATTCACCAGAAAGCGATCGTATTCTAGAACGGCCCCGACCACCACTGCTGGCACCTCCCCACCCGTGGGGGCTGCAGCAGTCCGAGGGGGGCCGCATATGAAAGGGAGGCGAACCGCAGACACTGTCATCACACACCGACTTACTTGAAGTGGGGGCAAGATCAATGTCAGAACAGTGTAAACGTCCTCCTGAGCATGGAGACGTAAGCTCGTAAGTAGCCCGAGAGCTGTTGTGAAAAGGAATTTTCATGTCTGTAGACAGTGGGGCCGCGTCAGTGTAAGCACATGAAGAGGCCACCGACCCAACCTGTGTAGCGGTAGCCCTTGTAGCGCTCACAATGCAAGGAAAAGGAGCATCGTCCTCATATGCAAATGAGGCAGACGACTGAAGTAGCGGAGCCCAGTCATTGTATGCAAATGAGGACGCTGCCGACATAGACTTAGTCTGTGTGGAGGCAGACACCTTTGAACTTGCCGTGAAAAGTCGGGGAATCTTGCTCCCATATGCAAATGAGGCAGATGACCCATTGTCCAGGAATTTACATCCAAACACCTTAAACCTTTGTCTTTGTAATTTATCACCTCCCCCCAAGTCCCCTGCAAAACCCAGTTTCAGTCATGTAAAACACCTCAACTCTCCCTCTTTTGTAATTGTAAACACACTCTGCATAGCTCTTCCTCATCTCTTTGTTTAAGTCAGAAGGGCCCCACCTTAGTCTTCCTCGTCCTGATTCAGACCTTTGTTTTCTGTTTGTCACATGTCTATACTCTTGGCCACGCCTGCCATTTCACATGACGTGCAATGAGTTTAGCCAATCACATCCTAAAAGGACTCTACCTGTGTTAGACTGGATATAAGCCAGAGCAAAGAGGCTGAATTCACTTCTCTGACAAACCACCTTTGTTTGCGTTGTTCAGGAAGTCCTTGCGCACGTAATGTTTTCCACAATAAACCAGACTCAACCTTTTGAACGTATCTTGGTAAATCTTTGGACTAGACCAGTCTAAAATACTATCACAGTTTGGCGACGGGGATGGGATCACTGCCTGCGTTTGCTTCGGGATTCCAGTGGATAGGACTGATCGGCAGACGTGTCGGTCCATAGTGGGCGTTGGAAAATCAATTTTCTCTCTTGCGCCAGAGCGCACGGTGAGATTATTTCCTCAGTTCTTCCACTGGATTCTTGAAGCTCACAGGTACGTTTAAACGAACCCTCTTATGGGTTGAGTTGTATTTGCCTTGATTTGGTTCGGCTTGTTGGTCTGGATTGTTTGAAAACGGAAAACCCCAGCGTGGGTATTTAGTAAGTAACTATCTAAGGAGATGTGAACAGCAATAGATTTTATATCGTATTGTCTTTTGACTTCGTCCTTGTTTCGTTACGAGGGTATCAGCTGTTCAAGTGAGAGTTTGGCACAGAACAGGTTTCCTTTTGGCCGGTCGCGGGAGAGTTTTAACAGCTGTTCAAGTGAGAGTTTGGCACAGAGCAGGTTCCCTTTTTGGCCGGTCGCGGGAGAGTTTTAACCGCGAGCACGTTGAGAGAGTTTTGCTCAATGAAGATG
Organism: Borostomias antarcticus; assembly: GCF_949987555.1. NCBI lineage: Eukaryota > Metazoa > Chordata > Actinopteri > Stomiiformes > Stomiidae > Borostomias > Borostomias antarcticus. The sequence goes on along the minus strand of NC_140250.1, from coordinate 8,647,004 downwards.
GTAGCTACGGGAGTGATTGGTGTTTCCAATCCGCGTTTCTTGGAGAAACGTTGTCCCTTTGTTCCCGGGTGACTTGGTAAACCTAACGAGCGTTAGTTTTCACCAAGTGGCTGTACAATTTGGTAGGATCTAAACGGAAGGTTTAGCCTGGACCAAATTGCTAGTGCAGCCGAGCATGCTTGTTTGTAACGTAAGTTTTTGTTTCGTCTTATGTCTTATGTGTTCACTGTTTGAGCCTCGGCTCTTGATTATTGTTTGTTATGCGCGCCATGGATCCAGGTAAAGTATTGTTTTGTACACTTTTTAGACTGTTAAAATTTCTGCTAGATTTCCAGTAGGCTAGCTGGTTGCCTAGGAGATAAGGAAAACTCCGCTATCGCGGTGTTCCGCCATTGAGCCAGAAGAGAACAAAGCACTTCGCTGACTGGGTGAGTACTAAGCGAATTTAATGTGTCTTAATGTGTGCTTTACCGCCGTGAGTTAACTCTAAGGTTTCCTTTCATTGCTGTTTTGGGTTTTTAGGCTGCGTCGTGATTATTTGGGATTTGTTTCTTTAAATTTCCCCGCGCTGCCAAAGACAACTTCCGGGTCATACATGCAACATTTTGGGATCACCACTAGGTGTCCCCGTAACACTAGCTATTAAGATATGCTAGAGGATGTAAAGAATTCTACTGCAAACGTCTAGCCTGATGTGATTGTTGCACTGAAGCATATTTCTGCGAGCGTTTGTGGCAGATTTCGTTATGTGCTAAAGTATTTTCGATTTCTTACATCCACATCTGACAATTTAGTGTTAAATTCTAAGATTCGGGCTCAGCTAGAGGGTTAAGGGAAAAGCCTGTTAATTTTCTAGACTGGTCTGTTTTTAAGATTTTGGGAGAGTAGCACGAGAGAGTTTTTTTTTAGGTCAGGAAGGAAAGATAAGGAGATTCAGCAAACAGTCTCTCCACCATTTCCCCAGCAGAATAACTCTGATTTAAAATTAGATTCCCCCCTCGACTTGTTGCGCCATTAGCCACGCCCCTTCTTTCTACGAGGTATTTGTCCGAACAGGGCCGGAAGGAAGAGCCTCCGATTTTGGGGTCGAGCGCCACCTGCTGGAGTTCCCTTGAACAACCCATAAGGGAGATTTTAACTAGCCAAGATTGAGAGATTTTTTTTTTTTAAGATAATGGTGGCAGGATGAAATAGATGTAGAGCTTTTGAGTCTTAAGTTGCTGTTAATGTTTCTGAGCAGATCTTTTAGGTAATAGTGGAGAACTCAAAAGTCTGACAGGGTTTTGAATGTGTGTTTGATTCAGGAGTTGTTTCAATAGTCAATGAATGGCCATAAGCTGTTCGTGTTATGCATTCTACTGTATGAATTTTCATTCATATAATGATAATGTGTTTTGAGGAGTTGGCTCTAGGCCTTCTCCTCTGCTATTGAACCCAGTCTGTGTTTTGAGTCTTATTTTTCAGGTGTTATGGACCCTGGGCGGCAGGTCTTTGAGGAGCCTGGATCATGCCTTCCTGGGGACATTGGAACCTGCTGTTGGTCTGTTTAACTGTTGTTTGTTTTGTCTCTCTTTCTGATATGTAGCTTAAGACATAAGGGTTAGGGAGGGGGAGTGGGCACCCCTGGACCTAGCCCTCAACAGACGGGGGCGGGACCGCAAGGTCCCAACGGGCACGTTAAAATTGTCTTATAGTGCTAGGGGAGACGACTGAAGGCCCCCGTGTCTGAGGAAGTATGAATTAACATACTGCTCTGGTACCGTCTAGTCAGCACTGTGTCGCCAGTAAGGGGTTGGCACTGTGTGGTACGTGGACGACAGTCCACACCTAAGCAGAGGGGCGTTAGAGACGACCTCTGTGAATAGGCAAGGCTGGTGAAAACGGTCAAAGTTCTAATATTCATAGCACAAGTGGAATTAGGATCAGACCGTCGGTTCTGAGCTGGGTGACTAACAATCACTACGGTGTCCGGGATCGCTATCGACTGGGTCACCGGCCGGTCGGGTCGCATATGGCAGTAAGACCTGAGATGGCCGCCGCGCTCGGCTCAATGTACAGTCAGGCCACTACAAGCCAAAAGCGAATGCGTTAGTAGGCGAGTAGTGCTTCTGTGATCGGTGGGCTTTGAAAAGAAGACACCGGGAAGCAGAAGGCTGAGCTCTCATTCCAGGGGAGCCTGGCTTGAGGCCTCGGACGGAACGGGGTCTAGCCCGGGATTGCGCCCTGAATGGGAGGTCCGAAAGACTTAAGCGTATTTTATTTTCATAAAATCGCAAGAGAACTGCTAGAGCCAAATCCAATTGCCTTGATCATGACTGGGGACTGGGCGTGTTAAAGTCATTCTAACACTGCCCTTGATGTCACTATAGGCTACTGCAGACTGGCTCTAAATGACACTTGAACAGTCACCCTGTTTAAGTTTCCTGACTGAATAACAACATTTTTCCCCAAAGCAGGAGCTTGCGCTTAACCATATTTCTGAGAATCTCCAACAGATTTTGAATAACCGTTCCTGACCAAAGAGGGGAACAGGGAGACCAGACCAGAGGACTCTCTTTTTGCTCTTCTGTTTTGTCTCTGTTTGTCTCTCATCTGTGGATCCACAGACGGAGCCCTTCATCAGCCTGTGCTGGGGGAGCGGGAGCGCCGAGGTGAGCCCTCCAGCAGCACGACCCGGGCCGACCCTACGTGGAACAGTACAGGGATGGACCGGGTTCAGTTCAAGAGCCTGTACGTGCTGCTGGCGCCCTGGCTGTGTGGTGTCCCACCGCACCTTCACCCTGCTGAACCAGGACAGGGACTCCCTCCTCACCCTCCGAGAGCTCGCTGCAAAAGCTGCGGCTGTCTCTGCTTCCTCCCCTGTGCTTTCTATGCTCTCTGTATCATCCACAGACCCTGACAAGATTCCTCCACTGTCCCCGGCAGACATTTCTGACCTACAAGCATCTGCTCCACCTGCGGAGAAAAAGAAATGAAGGAATAAGTGCACATTTCCACCACCAAACTAACCTGTATCTAGGGCCTAATGACAAACCTGTAATACCTCGTTCATGTTTTCATTATGCTTTCAAACTAGCCCACGGGCCAGATCATGTTTCAAAAAACAGGGGTGGCGGAGGATGTTAACAGATGTCTCCAACAGAGTGAGGACCGCCATTTCCTGAGGCTAAGGAGGGGTTCCTGCATCACATCTCTCCTGGGGATTGGGTCCTGGTCCACGACCACAGACGAAGGAGCTGAAATCGCCGAGGTGGCTCGGGCCGTACCAGTTTCTACTCATCACGCAGACAACGATCTGAGAGGACTTCGTGGATCCATGCAAGCATTGCCGACGGGTCCAAGCAGCAGAGGACGGTCCACCAGGGGATCGCAAACACCAGGAGATCAGAATGCAGCTGAACCAGAGGGCTCAGAGGCCAAAACCATGGGCCATCACACTGTCCTCTCCTCTGACGAGGAATCGGAGGAAAAATGACCTTGCTGGTCACCTCCTCACAAGATGCACCACACACGCACACACACCTGCACACACTAACATTGAACATAACTGATTTCAAGCAACGCGACATCGAAGTTGCGATCTAGAAGAGAAGACGCCTTGCATTCCCCAGATGACATTCTCCTCTGATGAGCAATCGGACTGCACCTCTGATCGCACACACTGGAACCTACATTAAACATTCAGAGACGCACACATGGAATCTATGTTCCATAGGACATCACATGCGATTATTCACAAGAGTGAATGAACTTTGAAATAATCTGGAAAATATCATATTTGTTTACAAGAGTTGCAATTGTTGAAACATGAGTTGATAAATAAGTTTGGGTTTTTCCTCTAAATTGACCAAGAGGTTTTTTGCCCCTCTTACACTGGTAACCATTTTTTTTTTTTTTTTTTTTTGCCTTGTTAAATCAAGTTTGTTTTTGGTGAATGGTTGTCCACTCTTAGACTATAAATAGTATATAATCATGTCATCTTTTTTTTATCTTGTTTCCTGTCAAATTTCTGAAGCAAGGGGTTTTGGTGTGTGATTTTGCACGTTGAGAGGAAATAATTAAAGTTTCCACCTAGTGGAGAGATTATTTCCTTTCCACATGTATAGCATAGCTGACTGCTTACACTGTGTTTGGATTTTATTTTTGTGTGCCTGTTCAGGCACAAATGAGGGATTGTCCAGGAATTTACATCCAAACACCTTAAACCTTTGTCTTTGTAATTTATCACCTCCCCCCAAGTCCCCTGCAAAACCCAGTTTCAGTCATGTAAAACACCTCAACTCTCCCTCTTTTGTAAACACACTCTGCATAGCTCTTCCTCATCTCTTTGTTTAAGTCAGAAGGGCCCCACCTTAGTCTTCCTCGTCCTGATTCAGACCTTTGTTTTCTGTTTGTCACATGTCTATACTCTTGGCCACGCCTGCCATTTCACATGACGTGCAATGAGTTTAGCCAATCACATCCTAAAAGGACTCTACCTGTGTTAGACTGGATATAAGCCAGAGCAAAGAGGCTGAATTCACTTCTCTGACAAACCACCTTTGTTTGCGTTGTTCAGGAAGTCCTTGCGCACGTAATGTTTTCCACAATAAACCAGACTCAACCTTTTGAACGTATCTTGGTAAATCTTTGGACTAGACCAGTCTAAAATACTATCACACCATACCAATGCAGCGCAACGGAGGGAACCAACGTACGATCATTCAAATTTGAAGTATAGCAGAGCGAGCGCTCAACTTCAAACCAAGTTCGCTTAACGGTCCTAACTGTCCGGGCTGTGTGCGAGAGTAGCTTAGTCGAACGAGACACAGAGGTTGCATTTCCCAGTCATTCACGATGGCGCGGTACACGAATACCGGTGCTCACCGTAGAAGTAGCCGAGAACGCCTTCCCAGTATTACACACCAAGCGAGACATTGGATTAACTCTCTGGCGAGCATTTCTCTTGGAAACAGAAAGTTTAGCTGCCGAAAGCTGACCAGTGGAGGGGGAAGGCTGCCCGACAACTTTCCTTGATATCCCCGCCGGGGTAGGAAGAGTAGCCAGGCTAGCGCTAGCTAACTGAGTGGATGAACTGGCCCGTAGCGTTCTTGAGATATGATAACAGGGCGGAATCGCGCTACCCTCCACAGACTTAATTCTCTCGGCAGAGAGCGGAGGGGCAGGCGCAACCAGCTCAGAACCAGAACCCAGAGACACATTAACCATAGCATCAGACTGTCGAGCATGGAAAGGACACAAGTGACCACCGGTGTACACAGGAATATGCTCTTTATTGCGGAAACCCCTAATACAGGGACCACAACCATCCTTTAATGTGAGTGGAGGGCCATAGGGAACAATGGCAGCCTGATCAGACGTTAATTGTCACGCAGTAGTGCCGGGCTTCTTCCTCTTCCACTGCACTGCATTACCTTGGCGAGCGGTGGAAGGAGCGTGGGAAGCCTGGGCAGATCGCTGGTTCGTGGGAGGGGGACCGGCGGCAGCCCTCGGGGCGGACCTCACCTACCTCTTCCTCCTTTTCACGGGGGCACGGGCGACAGCAAATGGGGTCCTCCTGACCCCGAGATGCCTGGCCACCAGCTTGGATGCTCTTCGACCTTGCCGAGACGTTCCAGGGTTTCCCCGGCGGCAGAGCCGAACAGCCCAGACCGGTAGATGGGAGCGTTCAGCAGAGCCATGCGAGCTGTTGCCACCGGATATGTCGCGCTCGTAGCCGGACACACGTGTGGCATCAGTCCAGGCACGAACCGGGGCCTTAGCCTGCTCGAGAGGCGCCACACGCTCCGACGGGATGGGGATGCCATGAATTCAGAGGGAAGCAGCGCGCACTGGGAGCACGGCGGGTTGGGAGAGACTCCCTCTTCAGCGTGGCTCTTCCCCAGGCACGCCACACACCGGTCGTGGCGGTCGTCCGGGTCCAAGGAACCACATCCGCAGTCTTTGACCTGCGGACCATCTTCCAGGAGAGGAGGGGCGGGGACGTCCATCGGGGATCCAGCGGGCGCCGGAGTCCCTCGGAGGTAGGTCACCGCCGCCGTTCTTCTCGCTCTTATGCATTCTCTTCATACTTAAGAAAGGTTATCCACAGCGCATCGACTGTCTTCTTCTACCGGCGAATCGGCACTCTCTGCTTTGTTTAGCCTACTAACTGCTGCCGCCCATGTCGGGGATGATGCATTACATCTTAAAGTCTCTCAACACCATTTAAGATGTAATGCATCATCCCCGAAATGGGCGGCAGCAGTGAGAAGCCTAAACAAAGCGGAGAGCGCCGATTCGCCGGTCGAGGAAGACAGTCGATGCGCTGTGGATATAAAACATTTAAGTGTACAAATTTGCCCTTTATTTGAAAGGTGGGGGACTACAAACTGTAGCGCTTTAGGAGAAAAGGCTTTCATCTTTCCAACGATGTGTTTACTTTGGTGAGTAACGAAACGGTTTTGTGTTTTTGAGTCGGACGACCGGGCCGATGAAGCGCTTTCATAGGCAAATTGCATTGAGAGTAACAGGGCGTTATACGTAGGATATCGCCCTGGACCAGGTCTATCTGCACCCCAGACAGTGCAGTGTCACCTGTGAAGTTGTTTGGATCAGCGGTTCTCGACGGGCGCTGTCCGGTAAAAAGTAGTTCTGCGTGCGCGGCAGGAGCTACAGTCAACTCAAAATCCATGATACCAAGACCCAGATTGCTAGCTGTTTTACATCGCTACTAGCTAGCTAGCTACAAATAGCCTGCCATTAGCATAATAGCTTAATGTAGGAATATATTAAGATCAAAATAGCATTACCTACAGTGTATTTCCCATAGCAGCAGAGTTGATGAATGCGTGCTTTTAATCATCTACAGCTGTTGCATGAAATTGGTCGTCTTCGCCGTGAGTAAAATCAACCAAATGTCAAGAGGTGGACATCATTGGATTCCTCTAAGAATGGGCATAAATCTTAAAGCTAAATTTTATCTAAATGGTAAATGGACTGCACTTATATAGCTCTTTAATCCAAAGCGCTTCACAATGGCCTCTCATTCACCCATTCACACACCAATGGTGGCCAGCTGCCATGCAAGGTGCTAGTCTTCTCACTGGGAGCAATTTGGGGTCAAAAACACTTCAGCATGTGGACAGGAGGAGGCAAGATTTGAACCGCCCACCCTATGATAATTGGACTACCCGCTCTACCTCCTGAGCCACAGCCGCCCCGATCTACAATCAGATCAACAGTTGGTTGTTGAAGGGTGCATTCATTTTGGCAACTTCCAATTATGATGCCGTCAGTCAGTTAACGTTGATGCCAATTATAAAAGCTGCTTATCCTGGTGGAGAGATTCCATCCAGTCCTTTGATGTGTCCATCTGACACTGCGGCATCGCAGTTCACCACAGCCTCTCTCTCTCTCTCTCTCTCTCTCTTTCTCTGTCTCTCAGGGATTTTCACATGCATACATTTCACATGGCCTAATAAATGGCATACCATGCTACAGTAATGCTCTCCCTGTGTGTGTGTGTGTGCGTGTGTGTATGTGTATGTGCTACAATGGCAGATGAAAGGGTGTTTGTGGATGTAAAACAACACCTTATTATTCATATGCTGGGGTCTGAAGTGGCCTCCTCATTAATCTAGGCTAGTTATGGCTGTAACACTTTGGAGACTAGCTGGAAAAACACACTTTTAGAAGGAAAAGCACCAAAACAACTTGCTGCCTGTTTAGAGATGCCCTAGATTACATACAGTACACACTTATTAGTGTTTTGTGCACAGCGAGTTTTGGATATTGTGCATTGTTCAATATATATAGCTTAATATCACACTTCATAATACATCATCTTTCGCCAGAACTCATTTTCAAAAACAAACCTTATTTCAAGAGTGTCACATTGATTGTACTTAGAAAATCACCTGAGACATTTCTATGGCAACGCAAATCTTTCCAAGGCCATTTCGGGAGCATGTGAGAATAGCATATGATTTCCACTAGCACTTTTAAGCAATCACAGAATATATTATTACACCTTATTCCAAGTATCAAGCTTTTGTGAACGCATCAATTTGAGTCATTTGGTTCATTATGCTTTGAGCACACCAGCCTTAATGATACACTAATGAGAACCAGAGTGTTGCACGCTATTGGGTCAAAGACATTAATTATAATTTATTTTTACTCTTCTGCTCTCACTGCTTTCACGTTCAAACAATCAATGAACACAGATCTGGAATCAGATATTGATTCCTAGAGATGCCTGTAGATATCATGAATACATTTTGGATGAAGGTTACGATTGCTTCCGTATATCATCTCAACACTGGCCTATTAATTGAGAGTCCTACTTGCTCATAGAAAAGATTTCATAATAGGTAGTTATGTGACTGTTTTCTTTTAGATATTTTGGCACAATTTAATGTATGTCAATATTCCAATTACTGCACAATATACAGTTGTATACAATATGGAAATGTTTGCTGTTTCATATCCCAGTTTCCAAAGATATGCTACATGTGACAAGGTATGCATAATACATATCCTTCTGAATGTGAATTCCGTGTACTGTACATTGGATCTGGCATTTTCACTTGAATCATACCAGATTTTCTAAGGCTGGTCATTTATATAATCTTATGTGACACCAATCAGGTTAATCTCAAATGCTTAAATAAGATACTAATGCAACTTTCTGTGTGTATTCTTTCTGGAGGTTGGTAGCAGAATTAATGGTGTGGTTTTATTGCTGGTGAGGAGACCCTATTATTCAAGATCTTCTGGATGACACTTCTGGGTTGTGTCCCAGAAGGAAAGCTTTGGGGAAACTGGGTCATTTCTTAAATCTGCTATGGAGTGGAGAAGAACTGGGGAGCCTCAGAAAGAGGCTTTCGTGTTCTGAGAAGGTCTATCGATATAAAACAACATTCCAACACATATATTTGAGGTGTTAGGATTATTTGTCCATGTATGCCATCCCAAAAACAATAATTGTTTTCATACACCGTTGAAGACCCACTACACGTTTTGCTTGCACTCATAACTAGACTGATACCATAATAACAGCAGTTCTCCCCTGAGTCATCAGCCCAGCCCCAGAACCACAGGGGAACTTAAATGCTACAGCTTGAATGAATTTATTGTTCATTGAAAAAGCATGCTTACTGTTCATCCTGCACCTAACACTGTTCTGATTACTATGCCATTGCTGATAGACTTGCAGAGCATGGAAAAGGCTTGTAGTGTACATTTACTTACATACTTACTTACAGTAGGCTTTTTGTATTGCTTTCAGAACATATAACATTGATGACGTTTACACCCTCGTCTGTTTTGGGCCATCCTCTTCAGCTGTTGCCATGTCACTCCCTCTCCATGCAACTCTTGCTCTGTGTTCCTTTTCCAGGGCTGCATTCCAAATCACATACTTACATACTTTATAGTATGCCAAAAGAGGATGTAGTATGTCCCAATACATATTATGCCACATGCAGTATGGCCAAAATACCAGGATGTCCTACTACATCCGGTCATATTTTGCAGTATGCAAGCCAGCAGACTTTTCTGGCTATTCTTACCCACAATCCTATGCACAGCGGAAATTATGTCACATGCCGAAGCCGCAACAGCTACGGATGAATGTCGCTTTATGGATTGCATCGGATGTGGGCAAATCCAAAGTACGTACTTTCTAGGGGCAGCTATAGTATGTACTTGTAGTAAAAAATAGAGGTATGCGATTCGGAAGGCAGCCCAGGTGTGTTTGGGTCTTCCTCTCCCACTGTTTGGTGCGTTCCCACAGGTTGATAGTAATATTTAAATGTGTGCACATAATTTGGGAGTGCGCTCCACTGACCCTACAGATCTGTCCCCTCCGAGGTTCCATCTTGACGGCGTTGTGGATGTAAATTGGTCCCTGCAGCCGTGTCTATCCTGGTGCAGGCTATTTGCAGTGCCGTGGAGTGATAAGGACGATGGCTGGGAGGGTGAGGGGAAGTTTCTTCTCCCTCATATTTTAGGTTTCGAGAAATCTCAAGGGTCTCATTTGAGCACATGTTCTAAGCATAATTTACGTTTTTTTTTTTCTGACATTTTCAGTGGGAATGAATTATCTGCAAAGTAGTGGACAGCTGCGTGTGGCTCACGCTTCTATAATCTGAGTAATTATGTGATTCTACGGTTTAATCGTGCTTTTTTATATAAACATGTAGCCGAAGTTGAAACGAAATAGCTCATTGCCGAGTATTATGGTAAACTGGCGGTAAGAATTAAGCTAAGCCTATCTACACCCTTCCTAACTCGGCGTTGGCGTGGTGAGTGTAGGCCTATCACCAAATGCCCCCAAAAGCCAATCAAGCTTGCAACCTACGCAGTAAGGACATAGCCGGTATGGACCGTAACGAACTTGCCAGTGTGATAAGGGAGGTTATCCGAGAGGAGCTCGTCACTGCTTTGGACAATAAATTAGAACCCATTCAAAAGTCCATAGATACTCTCCCTACTGAGACGGCCGAGAGTCAAAATAAAATTTGGTCGCTGGAAGAACATGCTACAGACACTAACCGCCGTCTCCTGCTTTTAGAGGAAAACTATAAGGCATCTGCAAAAGAGAACGCATCGCTTAAACAGAAGGTTGAGAGGTTGGAAAATCACAGCCGAAAATTCAACATACGTGTACTTGGATTACAGGAGGGTATCGAAAAAGGCAACCCGACCTCTTATACAAATACCCTTCTAACGGAGCTGTTTGGTGCGGATAAAATCGGCACCCGGCCTCGTTAGCATCACACATCGAACCGGCACTGTGACCACAGCTAACCAGGCGGGCCCATCCAAACCAGCGCACCCAAGGTGCATGATTGTGAGACTGTTTAGCCCTGAAACCAGAAACCTTATCGTGCGTCTGGCTGGAGAAATGCGCAATGACTTGAAACACCAGGGAAAGAAAATAATTAATAAATAATTAATCAAGACAACAATGGTCGTTATATTTTTGTTAAATGTCATATGTATAATAAGGAAGTTATTTTCATGAATTGTTATTGTCCCAATTTCGAAGACCCCAAATTCATTAATGATTTAGTACTTATGTTAATGGACTATAGAGCCCCTATTTTTTGGGGAGGGGATTTTAATTGCATTTTAGACCCCAAACTGGACAGATCTTCTCAAAAGGCCCATAGTCTCTCTAATATGTCTATGGCTCTGTTAAATAACACGCAGGATATGGGCCTACATGAAATATGGATAATTTTGCACCCTACTGAACAAGAATTTTCCTTTTACTCGCCTGTACACAATTCATATTCCCAAATAGATTTCTTCTTTATCCCCACTGCCTATGTTTCAAATGTATCTACATGTTTATATCTACCTCGAATTATTTCTGACTATTCTGGATTATTTTTTACAGTAAAGTTTGATACTTCTTCCATACCACAGAGGTTATGGAAGTTTAACACCTCTCTACTAGCAAACCAAAACTTTAATGTATTTATTAATAATAATTTAGAGATTTTTTCAGAAGCACACCAGTATAGTATGACATGCCCGTTATCAATCTGGGATGCTTTGAAGGCATTTCTTAGGGGGAATATCATCGCTTTTTCATCATCTTTGAAAAACAAAACTAATAATACCCTCCTAAAGATGGAAACTGAAATCAGAACTTTAGAAAAGCGTCACAACTTATCTAAAAACCCTCAGTTACTTCTGCAGCTCGAAAACCTTAAAATGAAATACAACATATTAAACAATAAAGAACTTGAGATGTTATTGCTTAAATCCAAACAAAGATACGCAGAACAAGGCGAGACTGTTGGTAAACTTCTATCGTGGCAGATAAAGAAGGAAGCAGAAGAAAGGACAATATTGAAGATAAAAGCAAATGGCAATATTACGCTGGATCCATTCGAGATTAATGAGACATTTTATTTACTATAAAGAACTTTATAAATCAGAATCTGTTAAGAATCCAGAGCTTCTTTCTGCATATTTGAACCAATTTAATATTCCCACACAATCAGAATCTGATAAAGTTTCCCTCGAGAAGGATTTCTCAATTGAGGAAGTAATGGACGCTATGACTCTCCTCCAAGATGGGAAATCACCAGGTCAAGATGGCTTTCCAATTGAATTCTATAGACACTTTTGTCCCAAACTAATGACGTTTATTATGCCCATGATTCAGACATCTCTGGGAAAAAAATGCCTCCCTCTTTCCTTATCTGTTGCTACCATCACCCTTTTAGCAAAGAAAGATAAAGACCCTTTACTTTGTTCTTAATATAGACCAATTTCTTTATTAAATGCAGATTATAAGATGATTGCAAAAATGATATCCTTGCGTTTGGAAAGTGTTATGCCACACATTATCCACCTTGACCAATGTGGTTTTATCAAGGGTCGCTCAGCCTCTGATAATTTACGAAGATATTTCAACATTTTGTACCATACTAGTAATACAGTTAGTGAAAATGTCGTCATTTCTCTCAATGCAGAAAAGCCTTCGATCGAGTGGAGTGGGACTACTTGATAGACATATTATTTAAGTTTAATTTTGGCCCAGTTTTTATTTCTTGTATTCAAACATTGTATAATTCTCCAAAAGCCATAATTAAGACAAACTCTAACTAATCTGCTCCCTTCCTACTAAGTCGGGGAACTAGACAGGGATGTCCGGCATCACCATCCTTATTTGCAATTGCCATCGAGCCGCTTGCAGCATTGATTAGATCTCACACTCACATTAAAGGTATTGACATTGGTATGGAGACCCACATCATTTCTTTATATGCTGATGATATCTTACTGTATCTACAAAAACCCTGTGCTACCATCCCAGTGCTGCTGAAGTTACTTGGTGAATTTGGGAAGTAAACTGGTCCAAAACTGAGATCATGCCAATCTCCCAGTTTAACTATGACCCGCTACGAAATCAACTTGACTGGAGATGGTCTTATTCCTCAATTAGATACCTGGGTGTGAATATCCCTTCTAAAATTGAAGATGCATTCAACTTGAATTACCCTCCAATAGTTCAGAAAGTGTCTCATGATTTGAAAAGAATGAGTTTACTTCCATTAAGTCTGATAGGTAGGTCTAACATAATTAAGATGTCTGTGTTGCCCAAATTTCTGTATTTATTTCAAAATCTCCCTTTTACACCACCCAATACATTTTTTCAGAAAATGCAAAGTGTTATTACATCTTTCATATGGAATAATGAAGCAGCTCGAATTAGTATTAGGGTGCTCTACCTCCCCCATAGTAAAAGGGGCCTTAATCTACCTAACCTGAAGCTGTATTACTTTGCTGCCCAGCTTAGCCAGATCAACCAATGGTTCTCGCAGTCTTCCTGTCCTTGGGTAAAAATCTAAATGGCTGACATTTCCCCCTACCATCTGAAATACCTGCCCTATTTTGATAGAGGTGTTGTTAAGAACATTACCCATCATCCTATGATTATGAATAGTATGCATGTGTGGAAGATGTCTCATAAACTGTTGGGTTATGATTAATTAATTTCCCCATTTACCCCTATTTGGAGAAACCCATGTTTATCTACTTATTTTAATGATGACACATTTAAACTGTGGGATGAACTGGGCATATGTGAAATTTGTCATCTTTTCATTGGTGGTACTTTTATGTCTTTCTCTCAAATACAGGATATTTACAAGGTTCCCTCTACTCATACATTCAGGTTCTTTCAGGTTCGAAACATGGTTAAGTCAGTGCAACACTCACATAATGAACCACAAGCATCAAAATTGGATAGGGTTCTTAATATTACAGATAGGGTTACCAAATGTATTTCCAAGATTTATAAAATACTGTTAGATAATTCCCCAACTAACACTAATGGCACTAGGCAGAAGTGGGAGAATGATAGGCAGGGAGATATGTACAGAAGATTGGTCCCATATATGAACTAGAATCCACACATTTTCTTTCAAATTTAGACATAGGTTATCCCAATTTAAAACTGTTCACAGAGTATTTTTTACACCTGACGAAATGCACAAAATCAATGTGGAATTATCATTACTATGCTGGCGTTGTGCAAGGATGAAGGGAACATTTTTTTCAAATTTTTTGGTCTTGCAGTCTAAAGGCCGTTTCAGACGGGGAGCGATATCCGCGCATTGTAATTCATTTTCAATGAGAGAGGCGAGCGGACAATTTGGGAGCGTGGACAATGTGGGGCGGAGCGGCAAGCGGGCGCGACCCCATGAAATTGTCGCGCGCGTGCTCGTTTCGTGCACACGCCCGCCCGCGACAAGAGCTAAATTGTAGTCAGCTTTCCCCGCTGCGCGCAGGACAACGATGGCTGCCGCTGAATCTAAGATGAGGCATGAGAGACTCATCCTTGAGGTCTGTGAATTCCCAGAGATTTACAACATCTTTTTACCAAGTCACATGGATATCAACAAGAGGGCTTTCGCCTGGCAGACCATCGCTGCAGGGGTGGGGATGTCTGGTAAGTTGATGTAACTAGGCAAAGCTAGCTAAAGTTTGCCGATGCTAGTGCTAGCTAGCTAACTTTAGCTATCGACGGTGTTACATCAAAGATTAACGTTACTATTGCCACAGTGTCAACTAATCGACATGCCATTAGGGATATATGATACCAGTCATTTCATTTAACCCCCACTTAATGTCCAAGTTAAGATATAAATGGACGTGTGATACCACTATATTTACCATATAGCACTAATGTTACACACAGGCTTAATTTACAGTAACTCTGGTGGAGTCATTCAGTTCAGTATGAGGCAATTTTAACTATTGATAGTTTTATATTGATTACCCGTCAATGCAACCTAACTTAAGATGTAACCTATGTTAAACAGGCAAATTAAAAGTCATGAACATAGGTACAAATAGGCTTTATTGGGATGACATTTACCTGGAACATAGAGATAGATAATAAAATACATTTATACAAATGTGTGTGCGATATTAGAGAGGGGGGATGTTTCATTAATGCCTGATCTAAATTAAACTAAAGTTGTGTCACTGTAATGTATCCTAAATAAAACTATACTACAGTGTTTTGCCATGCAACTTCTCCAGTTGTAGAGTAGAAGTACTCGCAGAAATTGTCCCGAATATGCAGGGCCTCTTCACTGGCATTGTTGGCGCCGAACCTGCCAATATGTTGTACGCCAGCAGGTGTGCCAGCAGGTGCACCTGGTGTGTTGATGGTGACCTCGCCTGCGCCCTCCACTTCCCCATGCCTCCTCATGTAGTTCTGCAGTATGCAGGTGGCTTTTACCACTTTCTCTGCCTTGTCAGGGGGAATGCCTAGTACCCTATGGTACAGGCGCCACTGTGTGGCCAGGATGCCAAATGCATCTTCAACAACCCGCCGGGCACGAGAGAGCCGGTAATTGTAGATGCACTCTCCTCTCGGTCGGTCCCGACCAGGATATGGTTGCATCAAATGGCGTTGGAGTGGGAAGGCCTCATCTCTCACTATGACGAACGGCATTGGTCCCATTAGGTCAGCTCCTGGTAATGGGGTGTCTTCAGGAATCCCAAGTGTTCCCTCCCTCAGACCTCTTCCAAGTGGGGAGTTGGACAGGATCCCCCTGTCGCTATTCCTTCCATAGGCCCCCACATCAATTACTCTAAACATGTAGTTGGCATCCACTAGAGCCATCAACACAATTGAGTGAGTGCCTTTGTAGTTGTAGTGTGCTGATCCTGAGTTTGGTGGTGCCTGCAGAACCACATGTTTCCCATCCAGTGCCCTAATACAATTGGGGAAATTCCATCTCCTCTGGTATTCCTCCTCAATTGAGAGCCAGTCCTCTTTTGTGGGCGCAGGCATAAATTCAGGGAGGAGAGCTTCCCAAATGGCCTGGGTCACCTCTTCCACTATTCCAGAGACTGTAGAGATTCCAACTCTGTAGCTGTAGGCGATGGTAGTGAAAGAGTCTCCTGTGGCCAGAAACCTGTTACAAGAAAATAGGTTAGGAAAAGTTAGCAAATGTAAAGTAATATGCAAATCTATCAATCTATTTTCTGTGTTTAATGTCATCTTTCTTCTTTTTTCCTTTTTATTAGCGTCTGAGGCCAAACAAAAATGGAAAAATCTACGTGATCAGTACATTAAGATAGGGAAGACACTGAAGGAGAAGAAGAGCGGGTCTTTAGCTGGACAAAAGAAGCCATGGAAGTATTACCAAATCATGACATGGCTTGAGCCATATCTACAAGAACGACCCACAAGTGGCAACATGCTGCCACAGGGAGATGGTGAGCAAATTGTAACGCTACACCTTGAGCCTGTGACAGAGAACCACCCAGAAGAGGAAACACAGCCACCACTGATGCCCCATCACTCTTCTGAGACACACTCCTCTGAAGAGCAAAGTCCCCAGTCCCATGTCATTGACCCAACACCTCTGGCACCTCCCTCAACCCAACTACCTCCAAAATCCCATCTCTCCTTCCAGCCAGGGAAGAGGAAGAGGAAACGGTGCGGGTCGACTGATTCCACCCTTGAGCAAGGGCTCCTTGAGATGGTGGACAATCTCCAGTCTCAGCTTAGGAATCAGGATGAAGATGAGCTCTACCTGCAGAGCCTTCTTCCAATTCTGAGGCGTTTTGACCCGAGGCAGAAGGCCATAACCAGGCTGGAGATATTAACAGTTCTCGCCAACAAAGAGTTCCCTGCTACTGAAGAGTAGCTCTCACACTCACACAGAGGCTACACGGACACATAGTCCTTCATAGTGTTGTTGTTTTTATGGATTTATCCATAAAAGTTAAGTTCAGTATCTCTCTCTCTCTCTCTCTCTCTCTCACACACACACACTGTTCTGAGGCAGCTGTTGGCTTCATCTCTATTTCACTTATCTTAAGATTTTTACATGCAATTATTTATTTATGAAATATTTATTTAGTTATTTATGAAATACAATGGGCAGCTGTATTTTCTGTATAATTTCTGTTTATTCCACATAACGGTAAAACACGTCACAAGTTTTGATCACATGATTTTCATTTCAATAAATAATTTCAAGAACTTGCATGTAGTTCCCCTTTTCATATCATAAGTAAACTTGTATTTGTATAGCTTCCAAAGCAATTGGATGTATTAACTTATAGCCTACTGTACTTGAGTAGAATTTTTAGCTACTAACTATACCATGCTGTACTATACTGTAACTAATACTGTATCTATGGATAGGCTACTCAATACTACAGCAAATTACAAGTAGCTCAAAATTGTACTCAAGTTAATACACCATTGACTGAACACAGGAGAAGAGGTAGGCCTAGGTATTTTCTTAAACTCACCGAAGGCAGATGCACAGACGTTCCTCAGTGGAGATGGGTTCCCTCATATTGGTATGTATCTTTTGGATTCTGGGGGCCACCAGGGTATGAAGCCCATCAAACAATTCAGGACTCAGCCTGAAGTAAACTTTGAACCTATCAGGATCAGCCCTAAGGTCCCTCATCAGATGGTGATATTCACCATGCTCCTGTCTGGAAGTCAGGATATGATGTACCCACAATGACCTTCGCTGTCTTCTCTTATACATTAAATATAGTCTAATGCCATGGCACAGCTGAAGCAGCAGCTGACGGTTCATAACTAAACAGCCTTTCTAGCTTAGCCTAGGCTACTATATTCTAGCTTTACCAAGTATAGATACTATGTTATTGAATATATATTTCGCTAATAAAAGAAACCGGTTGTTGGCAAAAGTGATGGGACGCTTAGTGGCGTTTCCATGGTTATAGGCGCATATCGCCCGGCGTTTTTTCGCGGAGCGATTGTGTGCTTGTGTATTCACATGAGACGCGGTGCGTCCCTCGCTGATCCGAGCGAGAACGCAGGCGGAATATCGCTCCCTGTCTGAAACGGCCTTAATACATGATTTTTGGAGTAAGGTCACTGACACACTATCATCTTCTCTTAAAATGTATATCCCTTGTTTACCAAAACTGTGTGTTCTTGGGACTCTTCACTCAGACTCATGGAAAACATACCAAAAAAGATATATTGATCTTGCTTTATTTGCAGCTAGGAAATGTATTACCAGACACTGGAAATGTTCTACTCCCCCATCCATTACGCAATGGCTTAATGAACTTTCAAATTACATTCCCCTTGATGGAATTTATTATAACAATAGGTGTAAACAATATTAATTTTTACAAACTTGGAAACCACATATTGATTTTATGGAATCCAGGCAGGTGTAATAGAGGCTGGTAATTTACTTGTGTGTTTAGTGGTTTTTCTTGTCTTTGTTTTGTCTGTTTCTTTGTATGTCTTGACATGTTTGTATTGTTGGTTGTGAGTGTATGTGAGTATTAGTGTTGTTGTTTGTCTTGTCTTTGTTTTGTTTTGTTATGTTTATTGATGGTTGTTGTATATGTGTGTATTTTATTTTATTTCTTCGTGTCCTTCCTGTGTTGTCATGGCGTTTGTGTGACCATATGTGTGTGAAAATACTAATAAATACAATATAAAAAAATAATATTAATATTAGAAATAGATTACCATTGAAGTTCTGGGGCCTCATTTATCATTGAGGTACGCCTTCTTTTACACGGTCTTTTTCGCGAGTTCAGGCGTACGCCATTTGCCCCCCCCACATTGCGATTTATCAAGCCGTAAGGGCGAAAATTTAGTCGCCTTTCTCCGCGCTTTTGTAGGACACCTCTCCAGTTGGCGTACCGATTTACACGGTGTTCTACGCCCTTCTTGAACACAGGGGGAACTGGCGACGCCGGTGGTGCGTCGGTGAATTACTATGTTTGACGGAGAGAATAAGAGCGACAGTTCATGAACGCACAATCATGTAGGCTACTAGGCCAATTCAGCACAAACATATATCGCAATGCAAGATTAGACGTGTCCTCTAACCGGCTCATTCATGCTCCGATATGGATTTGTTCCCCAAAACGGAACCTATGCGCTGTCCCAAACCTTTCCGCGCTATATGTCACACACCTAATGCAGGCACTCCATCAAACGGCAATAATTGACCAATTAGATTGTCATTAATATGTGATCATGTGGACCTGTTTGCTCTTTGGTAAGCATATAAATGACAGTCCTCCTGTGCGTAATGCGAGCCTAAATTAATCCGGCGCTACTCGGCCTACTAGCCGAGATAGAACTCCAAAGAGGTGACGGCGATGGCGACTGCACCCACATAAGGGCACCATCAATGAATGAATACGTCTATGTGAATCGCTAAAATGTGCACACTAGAAATACCCAAATCATATGTGACGCCGACATGCTCATCACAAGTGTAGTGGCACGGTGGCCTGGCTCCACGCATGACTTATTCATCCTGGCGCACAGCAGGGTAGGGCTAGACTGGAGGCAGGCGCTGCGCGTGACGGCTGGCTTATTGGTGTGTGCATAGCCAAGATACATAGGCTATTCTTTGTCTTATTTACTTTTAATCTTTATTAGCATTTTCCATCCATACAACGACAATACAATAAAACATAAAAACCTACAATAACAGCTTATGGGTACATCCATCCATGCAGCTTTTTTTTCTTACTCAAATATGACAATTTTAATATTAGTGGTATCATCACACTTCCTTCTATAATCCATCCATTTTACCCATCTCCCTTCAAACTTTCCTTCCTGCATCCTCAATGCATGCGTGAACCTCTCCCTAACATACATCTCCTCCACAACACCCAGCCACTGCTCCTTGGTTGGGCGTTCCACCTTATACCAAGCCCTCGTTATTGTCTTATTACTAGCAACCAATAGTACTTTCACTAGGTATCTGTCCCCTCCTTGTACATCATCCCGTGTTATGTTTGCCAAGATATATATTCAAAGCTGATAAGAAGGTGGAGGCACTGGAGGTCGTGGCGCTGGAGGTTGCAACTCGCGGGGGCATGACCGTCAGGTCCAGGACCACTGCAGACTCCCCCTCCTCTGAGTCCCACCCCACGTCAGAGTCTGGAGAAACAATTTCAATCATTTTCTTTGAGTTTGTCTGTGAACTTGATTATGCATTAAACATTTCATTGTGCAGCCATATTCATTTGATATGTTTTTCTGTTGGCAGTCAAATAAATGCTGTGATTTACCGGGTGATTTAGATGAGTATTAATCTCCCATGGGGGACAATGTCTAATGTGGTCCAACATTATGAAGTGATCATCTGGGGTTATTGTTACATGTTTGTGGTCCTAAATCAATCATAGCCGGCCACATGATGTTGGGAATGTTTGCTTCACTCGCAGCCACATGTTACAGTAGGCTATGTCCGTGTATGCCCAATCCTAGATGCACAACACGTAGCTAAAGTAGGCTACTAAGCTGTAGGAGCAAACAGACAAACGTAGGCGATTTATACCTTCCGAAGAGGATTGCCTTCCTCACGTGGACCTCACCAACTAGCACATGCACCTCCGTCTCCGAAAAGTTCCTCTTCTTTGCTCTTCGTTCCATGTTTCATTGTCCCGCCTGGGTGCTCCACGCTACCTTTTTAAGCCGGTTCCTTCCGGGAAACCACGTTTGTCCACTCACGGTTGTGACCATATATGGTTGGATTAGGGCGTGGAGGGGGCGGAACACGGGGCGCGTGCGCGTACGCTCCCTTCCCCGCCCGTCTCGGATTTACCGTGCAGAAAAGGGCATACGACATTTTTGATAGATCCGAAAAGCGTGTAAATATTCTCGTCGTACGCTACATTGTGCATTTTCCGCGTTTTCGTCGTACGCCCTCTTTTACACCAGAATTTACACGCTCTTTGATAAATGAGGCCCCTGATGTGAAGTATGTAACAGTGGAACAACATCTGACCTTATGTTGTCAGACCAGTGAAAGGCAGACGTTTTGGAATGCAAATAAGATTGTCGGACTGTTAATTGACCTAAAATAACACTGCGGATTGAGCATGAGTGGCAGGAGAGATATACCCATTTCAATCAGCCAAATTAAATGCCTTAAATATAGCCTTTTATATATGCTTTTATTTAACCATTTCATATCAACATAATGCTATTTCACAGCAAACATCCCTAATGAGCTATTAAACCAGTGAGGTAGAAATACAATATCAGTCTGCTGTTCATCTTCATGCGTTGTGAGTGTGCAAATGTTATTTTACCTTATACATATTTAGAGTGATCACAGAAACTCCTATAGGTTAACAGGGCAACACTTTTCATGGACTTGTCTCGCAGTCATCACTGACTCCTCATATCTACATTTGCTCTTTCCTTGGACAGGGCTTATTTACTCCCACAGAGACACAAGTTGGTTTCTGGGTAGAGGTAGAAACACTGGAAACTACATTTTCCAAAGAGTTGACAAACTCAATACAATTTAGAGTCGCTGATAATTAGATGTTACAGCTCAGTGATGCACAACATTGTTTGGCTCCCCCATGGCATTCTTCCCCTCGCGTCGAAGTCTCACAGTCATCTTCAGCAGCTGGACTGAAGGGGATAGTATCCTGGCATTGTCTGAAGATTTCATCCAAGATGTCAAATTGGCTTCAGTCACGGAACAATAAACTGTTTGGTATCTCAGAAGATGCATTATGAATTCAGAGATAGTTTTTCATTCCGATTTCCTATTTCATCCACCATCATATTGGAAAGCCTAGGATAAACAGGGTAGCATTTAACATGATTATCTCTTCATCCATAGGTTCTAGGCCCAAACCCCTTTTTTTTTATTCCACTAGCCTAATCCTAAACCTAAACCTCACCGTAACCCCAACCCTTACCACTTGAACATTAAAAGCTTTGAATGCCAACCTTTAACTTTCAACATATCCCAGAGTGTTAGGAGAACACAATAAGCTACTTTAGATGAGTGTTTCCAATGTTGCCTTAGTAAACAGACTTTTCCTTTATACTACTACTCCACTACTAGTTAAGTACTCCACTTCTCATCTATAAATGCACCACCAAGCACACACAATGAGCAAGTGAGCACAATGCGCAATATGTGTATTTCCCCGCCAGTATGTACGATTTCCATAATATTTTACTCATGTAAATATTGTTATTTCTATGATAAATCGAGAGGGATATGTGATTGAGCTCTGCTGTGAAAACCTTAACTTTGTAGCCTGATGTTTGGCTCTGCTACATCGTTTATAATAATTATTATAATCTGGTGTCGGGTCACCACCAGAGCATTAAAAAAAAGAAAGAAAAAAAAAGGCATTCAACAAAGGCATCCAGTCAGCAATACAAGGCATTCTTCTATGGTCTAATGGCTGCCCAAACCCACAAACCATGAGATTGAAGCACACTGAATTTAATTTGGCAGACATCATTTTCACTCTTAGCTAGCTCATAATGGTGCAGAAGTTCATTCTGCAGCTTTAAACTTTAGGCATTTCACTTGTGTGGCTACGGTCAGGGCTAACACCACAACTGACATTTCTTTGTTTCATGGGCCTTTCACCATTAATTGTAGCCTGTGTGTATTTAATGTAAAATAAATTACAAATAGAGAGAACTAACAAACATGTAGCCTGCATTGAAGAGGCATGCAGCAAAGAAGAGGACGCTTGGACCACGTTTACAGTAACAGCAAGACTTTCGTTGTGGTGATGACATAACTGACACAAGGAATTAACAATCACACTTTGCGGTTAATGGAGAAAGTTGAATGATGGATATCTATTCAGTCACTTTATTGGGACCATACTGAATAGTCTAACTTGCTCGCAAATTCGTGGAGCGTTCCTCACCTTCCTCAGCTCACGCGGTGAGTGAGTGTCCTGACTTCCGTGTGGGCTTGGCCTGCTGCCAGCAACGTGTCACACAAATCAGGAAATGCATTTGCGTAGTAAAGCATTTCAATTGTCTTGTAGCATGTCTTTTTTGTGCTGCCTTAACCATTGGAATGAGAACATGTATGATTGTGAACACTAAACCATATTTTGCTCCATAGCACCACAGAGAGAACAGCACATATAGCAACTTGTTACAGTGCCAAAGAACTCTGTTGAAGAATCATGCTTTTAAGTGAGTAAATGGCCTTTTCTGTATCTCCAATGAACACTACCAACCACTTGGCATCACAAGGGCAAAAATGCAATTCCTTCGTCTACATTAAGCTAAATGTCCAGATAAGTGGAGAAGGAAGCTTGATGGCGAACTACCAGGGGTGATTAATTATACACTGAGAGATACTCCCCGTTCAGAGAAACACACAGAGGCAGATGCAGCAGGAGACAAATAGGAAGGTCAGTAATTTCTGAGGTGACACAAACATGGTTTTCTGTGCTCCTTATCAGAGCAGGAGAGAGCTGTGTTTTGAGGCTAGCTAGCTTCCCAGACAAAGAGAGAGAGAGCCCCCTGCTTGTGTCCTGTGTGGATATATACTAGAGCAGGGGGCTTTGAGCTAGTAGGATGGTTTATTTAATGAGATTCTGGGGCATTAGCTAGAGGTTGGTCATGCTGATCAATCTCAACAGGGGAGGCTCATTTCATATTAGGGTAATGATATTAGAATAGGAATGCGGGGTTCCTGGAGGCATTTGCTACTTGGCCGACCTGAAGGAAAGTCATGCAATCTGCTAAAAATTCAACAACAAACTAAAAGTAACAAACAACTATTCACTCACTCACTCATCCCCTCAGGGTAAATACGCATTTACAAAATTGACATTTTGGGAGACACTCTCTATTTTCCTTAATTTTCAATTATGACAGATGTTATCATGATTGTAAGAACATCGATTCAATCTACTTTTGGTGCAACCAAAAATGTCCAAGAATCAATTGAAATGTGTGTCGCTTCAGTAAGCCTGTTATGCAATGTAAATTTGTGAGACAATATGCAAGACATTTGGCTTAGCTTGATCAACTTACTCATAGTAGGGTTCTAATATACTGTACAACCATTTTTTGACCTCATTTTGTTTGAAGCTTGAAGAGGAACAGCCCTGCCCTAAGAATCCTAAATGACACACATCTTACCACTATCCGGAAATAAATAAATAACGGCAAATTCATTTGAGTAATTCTGCCACCCAACTGTGTGCAGCATACAATTCATACTTAAAATATGACTTTTGATCTCATACGAGTGTGGACCAACCACAGAGTAAAAAACCAAAGCACAAACTCATCTCCCTTCAGCACTTTTCCAATTTTCACTTTGAAAGGTTTAGTTGTTTTGGAGACATACTCCATCAATAACAGCGTTTGGATAGCATATTCCAGGTCAAACCAGTGAGGCAGACTCTCACTGTAAATCATGTACTCAGTTGCAAGCTGCTTGGTGAGTCACTGTCTTCATGTTCCAGTCTCAAATGGGTGCATTTCAAACTTCTTGCAAATCAGGTGTTCTTTTTCACAAACAACACTATGTAAAACACATTTAAAGCTTAGATTAGATTATTATACATTGTCATTTTTAAAATGATACCAACTCAGTTGCTTCTGGCAATTTTGCCCTTACTGCACGGTCCAAAATCTGAGGCTCATGTTACTGACCACTCTGTTGGGGGCAGTTGGGTGCACGGCAGTGGGTGGTTCTTTCTGACATCCCCGGCTGGAAGAACAGCCATCCATCTTGGATGCCCACAGGCGAGCAGAAGGAGGACATGCATCATCTTTGTGAAAAAAACAAAAACAATTCTAAATGGAATCCTGTCCAAGAGCCATGGGTGTAAAATATAGACATTCTCATAATGAATCTGTAGAATTTGATATGAGTAGCAATGCTGAATAATGTGGAATTACAGCATACCAAACTGAGAGGGCAAAACTATTGTAGTTGTGAAACCAGGCTAAGCAGCCATCTTTAAAAAGGAAAGTGAATCCAACGCATCCAGCATTTCCCACCAGCTGTTCCTGCCCGTGATAAACAATCAATTGGCACCAGCAGCAACTTTCACTTCATCATGAGGTCTGGTTTTCCAATTATGA
Organism: Borostomias antarcticus; assembly: GCF_949987555.1. Classification (NCBI taxonomy): domain Eukaryota; kingdom Metazoa; phylum Chordata; class Actinopteri; order Stomiiformes; family Stomiidae; genus Borostomias; species Borostomias antarcticus. The sequence goes on along the minus strand of NC_140250.1, from coordinate 8,622,115 downwards.
AGCAAACCCCTTTGATATTTATTGAGAAATTGGCAAGTGTCATTAACTTGCCAGAGACAGAGACACAGCCAAGACCCTACATTACTCATGCACCCTATGGTATTTTGGCCTGTGAATTGGTTCCGGAGGTTGACTAATGACTCTGCCATTTTTTTTTTTTTCTCACTGTTGCCTCAAGGGTATTTTTCCTTTGATTTCTTAATCATGCATGATCTATGACAAACCCTCCCACCAGAGAAACACAATACCCAACACTTAAAAATGATTTAATGGAGGGATTTTCATTCATAAAGGAGTATTATTACCAAATGAAGTTATGCATGCTTAACATTAAACATGTTTTCTTTTCTTTTTTATTACAAGACCAGGGGGGTATTCTATCTTCATTTGGTAATAGGTTTATATCACACTGCCGCCATAGTGGTCAAGTGTGACATAATCAGGTGGGAGAATGCGAAAGTCCCTGTTGCCTCAAATGTTAAAAGTTTGCTTTAAAAATACCACTTCAAGAACTGAAATAGTCAAAATAACAGGCAGAATACACTATCGGAATTACAAACTCAAAATTAGAAGACATAGTTTTCACATTTGGAAATGAAAGTGAAAGTGAATGAGCCGTAGTGAGCCGTCAGCTGTGTTCACTTCCATGTATTTTCAAACACGAAAACTACAGTAATGAAAAACAATTTTCTATTATTTTGACTATTTCGGTTCTTGAAGTGGTATTTTTATGCAGTATCAAACCTTTAACATTGTAGACAACGGGCACTTCCGCATTCTCCCACCTGATTACATCAGACTTGACATGGCGGCTGTGCGATATCCGTAAGTCTATAATACTTCTTATGAATAAAAATTCCTCCAGGAGAAATCTGAGACATTTTCTCAGAAAAAGGAGCAAAGGGATTGAGCAAAATCACACTGATCTTCAACCTATTTAGTCTTTCATGTTATAAGCAGGTGGTGAAGCTATTTTCATTCCAGGCTGGCTCCGGCATGATTCAATCAATGCAAAGTTAGGGCCCATCCTGGGAGATCCACTCCCCTAGGGATGAGTAGAGCATGAGATCATGAGATACCGTATCACCCGCATACTGACTTACACTACACGCCTGTCCCGAAGTGACCCCGATTGGCCCGTCCTCCAATCTGTTAAGCCGGGCACCACGACCCATTCAATCATTTGCATTAGTCAGTAAGGGTGGGCTGCTCTCGCTCTCTTTCGCTCTCTCTCACACACACACTCGCTCATTCTTTCTCTCTTCCTCTCACTTGCTCTCCCTGTCGCTACAGCCACTTAATCAATATGAAGTTCCACTTGGAATGTTCCGAGCAACAGACAAGGAATGATTAGCAATCATTTTGTTTAGGCAGCCGCCAGGGGAAATCTAACTCTCAGGTTTAATGTCCTGGGTGACACCAAATAAGGAGAGGAGAGGGTGATTCTCCCTGCGTATCTGCTTATCAGCAGTCAGCTTCATCTTCCACAGTCTTTGGCTGACGGTGATTCACTATAGGCCACTGCCTGGAAGGCAGGTTCACTGTAACTGTAGATGGACAATTACGAAACGACCTGGCTGCTTTGCCAATCCGTGGAGTTGTTTGAGTGAGGGGGAGTTTGCAGTTGTTTGAGTGAGGGGGAGTTTGGAGTTGTTTGAGTGAGGGGGTGTTTGGAGTTGTTTGAGTGAGGGGGTGTTTGGAGTTGTTTGAGTTAGGGGGTGTTTGGAGTTGTTTGAGTGAGGGGGTGTTTGGAGTTGTTTGAGTGAGGGGGTGTTTGGAGTTGTTTGAGTTAGGGGGTGTTTGGCGTTGTTTGAGTTAGGGGGTGTTTGGAGTTGTTAAAATGAGGGGGAGCTTGGAGTTAGTGAGGGGGAGTGTGGAGGGGGAGTTAAGTGAAGAGCTTATAGCTATGGCTGTTGAGGCCATTTTGATCACTTTTCAGATATTTGTGAGGTTTACCAATTGTTGGGACAGCAATCCAACTTCACAATATCAACTAACTTGCTATAACATTGCAACCTAAGAAAACACAACTTGTCTAGCCTACGTTTAGCCTACGTCTAAGAAAACACAACTTGAAACATTGTATACTATTCAAAAGTGGTCTGCAGAGAAAATACTTTTTGGGGAGAGGGAGACATATTTATAGTTTTGGGCTGTTAAGCCATGACAAGAAGCCAGTTTCAGAACAGTCGCCGTTCTAAGTTTTGACATGTTGAATTTTGAATACAGCAGTTTTAAAACTTTCAACGTTACAAATTGGCAGTCACTAAACAATATGATTTAGTTCTACTACTGTCTTGGTTATTGTATGCAGAATACTCCTTCTGCACTCAAGTACTTTTCTCTTCAATTCAGAAGCACACCCTAAAATAATACTCTGTCCTCATCGATGCAATAGCGTTTTGTGCTCCCTAGAAATGAAATGCACCATCCTGTGTGAAAAGAAATTAATATGCCTGTGATGCGAATGAAGCAGTGTCAACCCTGTCATTGATAAAACCGGTGTGGACAAGTATGGTCGAACATCATGAATTTTGGCTCATAAGTATAGGCGTTGAAATGTAAGAATATGTTTGTTCAAACTGTACAGTTCAAAGTTCTACCGAAAGGTTTGTTGACTGTTAGCTCAATGTTTGCTTGTTTTATAAGCTAGCCACTACATGTATTGTAAGGGGATCACACACAAATGAGTTATTTCAAAGTCCTATACAACATCATAATGTTCTGCAACTTCAGGTTTACAGTTGCTCGCTGGTATAGGGACACTGCTGACTTCTCTGATTTGATGTTAAAAATATAGAAAAAAAAAGTGGAGAAATGTCAATAATTATAATGAAAAGCCCCCAAGATGTTTGTGCAATCATTAACAACCGGGTAATTTCCCCACTGGCCATTGTGTGATGTTTGACAGGTTATTTTTTTCTCCAACTAAAGAAAACAAAAGGAAGTCTGTCTGGACTAAAACGTTGACAAATAGCTAGATAGACAACGATACTTGATGATTATCATTCATTAGCATCAGGGTACACCTTAATTACTGAAACTAGTGTCTTGTCCCTTTGTTGCTGATTGAAAGCAGAAAGGATCAGTGGAGTAGTACAGCTCCCATGTGTTTTTCTGTGGTCTCTCGGGGTATTTATAAGGGACCCTCAAATACACCTCCCCTGACAGAAACCCCTACGGCAGCAATGTGGTGGAAGAGAAGGAATGAAAGCAGGCAGATTTAAAGAGCATCTACCATCACCTCGCTCACATACACTGGCTTTGAGTACAACACAGCATCAACAACAATAACAACAACAACAACCCAACAAAGAGCCTCTGTGAGATAGCGCCGCTGCCCAAGATGTTACCGAGACAATAAAGTGGACTTGTACAGTGAGGATGGTGTCTTTACTGTAGCGAGTGCAAGGAGATAGAAACAGGTACGTCAGCATGAAAAGGACCAACTCCTCTGAGCCCAGGTGAGCGCCATGCAGGGAGGAGGCAGAGGCAGCGGATGCTAAGAAAAGAGTTTGGGGTTGGAAAACGTTAATGAATGGGTATTGGAAACCCTGGGCGGATGGTGCGCTGAAATGCTTACTCGCCTGTGATTAATGACTACTAGCCTGCTGTAATAGGTACCACAGGGACCTCGGATGCCTGCCCCTTTTTATAGAATAGCCCCGAAAGAAAAGGGGGGGGGGGGGGGAGATGCAGTGCCCATTACTGAGTGCTGCTTCGCCCCCAAAAGAACTAGGCCTCACGGTGGCTGCAGCTAAGAAGAAGCTACTGCTGTGTTGCAGACAAGCTTTTTTTCCCCCCCACTCAAGGCAAAAGGGTTTTGTCAGATCGACTGAAAAATGTATCGGATGGAACACCAACATTTTTCATTGCTCAGCAAACATCAAGACACTATAACGGAGACTAGGGCAGCTGTATTCCCATGTCTGTGATGACACAGATAGGTATGGGTATGGGTTTACTGGATATCACTGGTTTAAAAAAAAAAAAAAAAACTGATATATGGTCAAGGGCTGAACCAGAATGCAGGTGAATTGACAGTCGGGTGCGATCATCCCCGCCCGGGTGCTAAGATTACACGCGTAAACGCTTTAGAGGCGTTTCTGTGTCAACAACTTATTTTCCCTAAAACCAAAGCATTAACTACTATACGCATATAAATGGGTTACCAGGCATGCACAATTTGCACATTTCACTGCAGATTCTATATTCCACCTGTGTGTTTAGGTTAGGATTAGGTATTACACTCGAATGGTTAGGATTACGGCTCAAGTTAGGGTTAAGGTGAGTTGGCATTAATCTATTATACATTGCATCTCCTAATTCAATACTGAGCAACGTGTTAAAGAATGCCTACAGTTGTGTACATTCATGGTTAAATATGGAAAACAGGCTTGAGTGTGTGTGCGTGTGTGTGTAAGTACGTGTGTGCGAGCGTGTGTGCGTTTGTGGTATTTAAACCCTTTTCTGTATATTGTATTAAAAGCTCAGCGGTCCCTGAAGTAGCCCTGTTGTGAGTCCACAGCAGATCTCATAAACATGTTGAGGGACTTTTTAACACAACGATTTGGAAAATGTACACTTGTAAGTGTATGACCGCAGTGCATGCAGTGGCCACTAAATAATTCATATCTCTTTTGTTCTACACATTACCTATTCCTTGGAGTAAGGAGCAGAGTGCATCTTGGAATCCTATTACAATCCATTTGACTTTAAAACAACTTTGACTGTGTGTGTGTGTGTGTTGTGCAGTATCATAATATCCTTGCTGCTTCTTCCCAAAGAAACATTAATCTTTGTACTCCCAAAGCGATTAGACCAAACACACAAATTCAAAAAATTAATCTCACTATGGGCCAATGCAGTCACATCGCACAACTTAATTAGATTAATTGCCAATGAACTACTGCAAACCCTGCATTTTATCAAAGTCATTTACAGTAGGTTAGATCATACTTAAGCTGGGTCTATTTGTATTGTTATTTATGAATACCTTCATTTTTAAGGTTATTTATTCACAGTGCAGTGTGGTCACAATCAAAATTTGTTTATTGCCATGCACTTTTTCAGCGTACGTAAGAATGTGCTTTTGGTCGTGGTGCATTACATGGAGACAACATTGGACAGGCTGTAGGGACAAGATGGCACAGTGCAAAGACAGGAATGCTTTCTCCTTTCCCAGCATTGCCAATAATGTTAGCTTTAACAGTATTGTTATTTTTGTGTTATGGTGTCTATTTTGAGGAATGCTTTTTTTATGTAAATGGGTTTAAACTGTGAATGTAAAAAAATATATATATAAAGCTGGTCTGTATAATAGCAACAGACGGTTTTACAGCTCTGTAATGCTCATCATGTGTAATAAACAAGGCAGGAGAGAGGTATCAGATCCGACAGTGGAGTGCGAGTCCTTTCAATATCAATGTGTGATTTTGAAGTTGCAACATTGTCAAACCAAGTAAACAGACTCACTTCCAGTAGTGTAGTGGAGGTTATATGGAGGTATACGTATTGAGTATACCCACATCCTTATCCACCGGCACACGGTATGCCCACTTCTTCTCCACCACTCATGCATGAGCCAATTTCAGAATAGTTGCTTTTATAGTATACCCACTTCTTCAGCCACCACTACACCACTTCCCTCCTTTCGCTCAGCTCAACATGATGTAACCTCTCTTTGTTAACTTTCTCTATTGAAAGCCAAAGTGTCTATGGCATCTTTTGTGAGAGGTGGGGGAAAAAACATATTTTTCCCCAAAGAGGTTCCTCCATACAGGAACATAGAGAGATTTGGATCTCAGATTAATTGAAGAAGGCGCCCGGCAAGAAAAGGACAGAGAAGCAGGGTGATTGTGAACCGTGGGGCAGATAATAAGGCCTCTATGAGGATCTCTGGAGGACTCTCTAAGCTGCAGACAATGGAGGAGAGAGAGCCAGGTGGCAGCCGCTGCTATGGCCGGTCCGGTCCAACAAAGACACGGACCATTGTGGTCAAGCTCGCCACCTTAATTGGTTTTGACGTCACTGAATGAATTGATCCGTGGGATCATGGGATCACCCTGTGTTGAAGTGTGATCAATCCACTGGGAATTCTACTCCCTTATCGAAGGGAAAACCTGTTCAATTACTTGTCCACTGTGGCCCAAGAGGAAGATGCATCACAGTCATCAAATAGAGAAAGCAAACCATGTAAGCAATTTGTGTGTGCAAACTATGCAGATGTGCACAACCTAGCCATGACCACATCATTTTCATTATCATTTTTCAAAAGTAAACTTGTCGAGTAGTTTTGCTATGCAATGTACTTTCTGGAACTTTTGTCAGGAATGTGCTGTATTACTTTCACAAGTTGGGAGGTCCTCTTGACAACAGGTTGACATTTTTGACTTGGTTGGCATCCCCAGAGATCCATGTTCTCTTGGGGTCTGCTGTCCCAAAAGTTTGAATCTTTGAAACGGTGGTCTGCTGTTAGGATCGAGGCAGGTACAGGACTCATCTAAACACATAAGATTTGGTAAATAGCCAAATAACACAATAAACAACTTTTCCTGCAATTTCTAAAACTCACTCTTCGGTTGCGGCGACTTCTCACCTAGCCGTCCGAACTCTTGAGCCATTTCGAGGTATCCGTAAAAAGAAGATGCAGCCATAAGTCAAGCTGCCATCTGCCGAAGCACCTGCGTCATTCCATCTCCACCGGCCCCAGCACCTCAGCGGAGCCATCCCTCACCGCTCCAGGACCCTGTCACACTTTCTTTACGACCGGCCGACAGGCAGCCACGGATTGGCCAGGAATTCTTGCTTGTTGGAAAGAGGGCGGCGGGGGGGCGGCGGCAAATGCAATGCTGTCAATATATCAGCGGAGACAGGGCCAGGTTTGACGACCGGGGGCCTGTCTGCGACAGGTCTAACCAGCAGCATCAGCAACCTGTTTGTGTCCTCCGTGATCCTGACAGATAAGCAATCTGCCCGGCCGCAAGCCACCTCTCTCCCTCCAGCAAACACGCCTGACGGAGTCTGATTCAGCTACAACGAGACATGAAAGGATGGCTTTCCCGTGTGATTTGGGGGAACGACAGGGCATCCGTTCAAAAAAAACAAGATTCACGCAAAACGCATGAGGAGCTTCCTGTCCTGATCTTTCTGTTGATAAATCAACAGCCATAACGTTAGTGTTAATCAAGTTAAGGAATCCATTTAAAAAATGTTAATTGAGTGAGATGAAAGATGGAGTTCAATGAGGTGAGATAACCTGTAAATTGCTTTTGGTATAAAAATGCATGTCTCTTTCAGTATGTTTTCCATATGATATTCGCCTTGTAAGAGATACTGCAAGATAGGGCTAAGGTTTACAAAAGATGTTTGACTAGAGCCTCACCATCAGTCACCTTGACATCTGGAGGCCATTACCAAGCGTCTCTGAGGAGGAGGAGCATGGGCCCTATGACCCCTCCCCACATCCACCCACTCCCTGAAAGACAGCCTAGCGCGCTAATGCCTCCCGTTAGCAGACAGGGGAACAAACGCAGGTGCCGCTTGCTAATAGCAGCCGTATGCTAATGGCCTCCGCTGACTCTGCACAAGTGTCTCTAGCCATGGCTAGCCGTCTCCCAAGATATTCCAACCCCTCCCACCTCTCCCCACCCCCCTCCCCAGCCACAAATGCAAGAATTGGAGCTGTTCTGCCAGGAAGTGGAATGCACGTTCATTGTACCTCATCAAAGATGGGATAGAAGCCCTATTGAACTCATCACATATGCTTTGCTAGTGGGTTATGCTGATGTATCACCAATTTGAACTGGTACTGAAAACACAAGATTTGGATCCTGCAAGTACAGAAGTATAGTGACATGGAAGTGTGAAAGGCTGAGAGATTATACATTTCACATACAGATGTGGGAAGTTAGAAATGTCACATGCTGCAGCATTTCACCTCGCGGTATTTGGCAGGGAAATCCCGTTGGAAATCTCGTGGGATTTCAGACGGGTGTTATTTCGTTTTAGTGATGCACCACCGCCAGGTGGCGTCTTTGAGTAGATTTAGCAGGCTGGGCTCAGTGTTTTTCTCCTATAGTCTACGAATGAAGCATCATTAAATTTCACATTCTTTAATTTAAATGCTCTGTTGTAAAGCACTTTGAGCTGAAATTATCTGTATGAAAGGGGCTATACAAATAACGTTTAATTGTTATTATTACCTTGTTCTCAAACACATGTTTTCTCCATCTCGATGTAATTTAATTATTACGAACACCTATAATATATCTAGGCCTACAGTAGCCTATCTATCTCGGCAACTGACGTCGGGTCAAGACGTGGTGTCTGTTAAGTCAAATGCGCAAAATAACAGTATTGTAAATATATTTGTTAGTAAAGATATTGTGAACGTGAGGGTTTTGCCTTTTGTTTCTGGAACGCATTCAACTGGTAGGCTACTCGTAAACCCCGGAAGTAAATTTGAAGACAGGGCACCAGCCAATGTAGCCAAGTCTGAGCGCAGTAGGCTATATGGCTTCAGCACGATACAAAGAAAAAATAAGCTTGATCGGAGGTGTGGATCAATACAAAATTGAAATAGTCGCCATGAATAAAGATCACTAATTGCCAATCATATCCGGACATTAACTATCTTGTGCATAGCGGCAGGTTTGACAGTGAGACATCAACCGATAATTGTAATAATGCGATTATTGAAATGGTCTTGTGAACGCCTTTATCTGATTTCCAAAATCGGGGTAAGGTCCATAGGCTGATTGTGGGTTTTCATTTGCACATAACTATATTTTAATAAAACATTGAAGTCCGCCTGTCAATGACTTTCCCTAAAATTGTGTTCTGTTGCACCCCCTATTGTTAAATTATAAATGAAAAAAACATACACGATATTTTGTTATTTGAATGATCTTGAATATATATATATATTCAAGATCATTCAAATAACAAAATATCGTGTATGTTTTTATTTATTTATACCGGCCGCCAGCTGTTCAATGAACGGCTATAGGGAATGCGCAGTTTCGCGCTGGCTACAGCCTATTATATGCACAGTTTCGCGCTATGTAGGCTATTATAAATAAGTATTATTCATTGGGGGAGCTTGGACTCACTGGGGACTGGTGGAGAGACGCAGAGCCTCCCCAGACGCGACATCCTCCAGTTGGCTGAAGAGCTGCGCGCTCTGGCGTCCAAACAGCCACCTGCGGCGCCCCTCGCAGTGTCCACAGAAGAATACCCCCCCCAAAATACTTGCATGGTGAAGACAAGCTGCAGCAAGAACAGAACTGTCTACCAATGCATGAAGTGCACCTAGCTGTCTGTGAGAGGCTATAGCAGAGGATATGTGCGAAGTGTTTTTGAGCTGCCGCCTCAACCGTGCGTATAAGAGCAGAGCGCATCATATAGCTACAACTAGTAGCCCATAGCCATTAAAACGGCTTATTGTTTTCTTCATATATCAACTAGATAATTCGATAATAATGAGTAGCCTAGTAGGCTATAAAATGAATTCAATAGGGCAAGCCTTAAAGGGCAATGCTCGTTTTTGACAACCTGGACCTTATTTACGACATATTATAAGAAGTTTGACTCACCGAGATCACTTTTGTGTAGTTCGGAGGCCTGTAGTAGAAATTTAAAATCCAGCGCGAGCCAGTATATCCATGTAATGACGGTGATCGGGGCACCGAGAATGCAGTTTCTCAAAATCTATTTTCGGCCGCTAAACGGTTGTTTTCATCATTCTCTGCGCTACGATCGGAGAATGTGAGCCGGAGAATAGCCAGTCTGCGCGCTGGCCTGTGCGCATGCGTGCTGGAGCAAGTGGGGAAAGGCGTGTAAAGATCATATTACAGAGGCTAAAGACCCCGTATTTGAAAACCACAACAGTGCCTCGCGTTGAGGAATCTCAACTGTCGATTCATCCAATCTGATTGATGAAAACAACCGTTTAGCGGCCGAAAATAGATTTTGAGAAACTGCATTCTCGGTGCCCCGATCACCGTCATTACATGGATATACTGGCTCGCGCTGGATTTTAAATTTCTTCTACAGGCCTCCGAACTACACAAAAGTGATCTCGGTGAGTCAAACTTCTTATAATATGTCGTAAATAAGGTCCAGGTTGTCAAAAACGAGCATTGCCCTTTAAGTTGTAGCCTAGGCTACAGTACAATCACAAGACGCATAGGCCTAGCACATCGTAAAAAGCGTTGCGTTCTGATAGGCTTATATTAACTTAGATAATTATTAATTATGCTCAGGTCAGAATGTCCGTTGAAAATAATTCCCTCAAGCAGAATTTGAATTGTATTAAAATAGGCTAAAATTAAATTTCCACATATTCTGATTCCTTCTAGGTCTATATAAAAAAAAACATTTTTTTAATGTGTAGCCTATAGGCTTCTGCGATGAACAAAACAGCCACAATGTAGCCTGCTTAGCGAGCGAGAGGGCAGTCTACCATAAAGTGTATAACCATAATGTAATATATCTAGACTACATGCATTGTGGTATTTCTTTATATAGCCAATTGTTTCTCAATAAACAGTTAAGTCATCCTCTGAGTCCGAATGTAGGCTAATAGACCGGCAGCTCTAAATGCCTTCCCAATCAATGAGACATGGTTGTAAAAATGTTTTATTGATGAAAAGGGTAAAACTGAAAAACATGGAGTCATTGCATTGATCGATGCAGTCCGCTACCAGCAAACACTGAAAATACAGGTCCTCAATTTATTTAGATTAGACTAGCCTATCCAACTGGACCACTCCAATGAATGTTGAACGTAGCCTACTTTTATTCTTTAGGTTTTACAGAATCGGCCTACAATGTCCACACATGCATGCGCCATCTGACTAGCTCGTCACTCGCCAGCGAACCTGGACTAGACTATTGTAACCCCCCCCCCCCCAAATGCTTTTATATTCAAATAAACTGGATGAACCGGTTTCCTAGCCCTGGATCGTGGGGAGGGGGGTAGCCTGCGTTATGAACTCAGCCAGAGGTAGGCCCTACTGTAGATTATCAGCATTATCACCAGTCTCAATTTATGTCTCAATTTATGTGTTGCCATTCATTTAAACCACCATCTCATCTAGACTACTTCTGTTGCTGCATTTTTACATTTATGCTTTCATGATTTTAGAGCGCAATAAACATTTTCCAGGATTCCAATAAGTCCATCCATTCATCCAACTTTGTTCTGAGCGCAGCGCAGGCTTGTAGCCTACTGTCAAGGCTCACGACTGATGCACTCCCTTAACACGTCTCGCATCCCCAGACCATCAAGAGAATTTCAATATGAAAGACCTTGGGATTCCAGGAGTCAAGGCCGTTTCAGACGGGGAGCGAAATTCCGCCTGCGTTCTCGCTCGGATCAGCGGGGGACGCACGCGTCCTGCGCGCAGCGGGGAAAGCTGACTACAATTCAGCTCTTGTCGCGGGCGGGCGTGTGCAGCCTAGTTCCATATGAGAACACTCCTCGGTCCAATTCCGTATAGTAGATCAGCCTGTGTACTTTCAACGAATGTATTATTAGACATAATATCATAATATATATAGCCTTCAATGACCTCCTGAGCTGCCTGCCTGATGGTCTCAGGGCTAAAGAGACCGCACGTCATTTTCCTCACCCTAACTACTGGCATGCTATCAATGAAAGAAAATACATTGTAAATAAACATGGTTTTAGGCTATTGTTTTTATGTAGGCCTAGAGGTTAAGCTATTTGTGTTCATAAGGTAACGTCATTGTAAACGAAAGTAGCCTATAGCCTTTAATCCAATTGACTGGAACCAGGGGGTTTGACAAAAGTTAAGAGGCAAAATAATTTGTCTTGACTGCATTCAAGATGTATCTTTCACATTAAAACTACATACAAAGCTGGGAATGCTAAGAAAATTGCATATGTTTGCAAACTAAAACAAGTGAACACAATTTTACAATCGAAAAATGCTTATGAGACCATTATTTTACTTATATGGGGCAAAAGTGGTTGCTCTTCCTGCTTCTGCCTAAGCCCTCCACAATACCACAACACAACGGTGTCATGTTTTACCGAAGGAGAAGTGAAGAAGATGGTAGCTAGCAGTAGCTAAAGCAGTTAGCTAATGTTAAGATCATTCCTCTAGCTGCTTTGCTGCTAATGCGAGTTCGTCTCCGTTCCTGCCCGAGAAACAGAAGTTTAACTAATAGCATCAAAATCAAAATAGCTACAGGAATCATAAAGTTCCTGAATTGTAAAGTTAGCTATCTGCTTTTTAGCCACCGACAGCTACCGTTAATATTATGGAAGCTGCTGTCGTGAGCTAACTTGCTATCACGGTCTTATCGTGCAGCTTCACAGGCTGCTATTAGCAGACAGCACTAAAGTTGACAAAATCACACTTGCACATCATTAGAATTCCAACCATTTATATGGGATTTATCATTCAACTAAAGATGGAACCTGTACTACCTGATATTTCAACCTGCTGCCATCAGTGATCGGCGCGTCTGCTTGTTTGAGTCATGAATATCTTACGCAGTGACATTCCATGTAGTGTCCCAAAACTGTTAAATCATTCCCCATGTAGTTCACTATGAGTCGCACTCAATACATCCATGGTAATAGGGAGGGAGTGAGTGAACCATTTCAAATACATCTCTGGTCATCTCCGTTAGCCATCTTACTCGTCCTGATGCCATGTTCCATATGAGAACACTCAGCCTAATGTATTAAACTTCTACTTGTCCCGACAGTTAACAGATATAGACCCGGCGACAGTTACAGAGATAGAAACTATAAATAGATAGGCTTTGTTCGTAATAATTAAATTACAACCAGACAGAGAACAAGGAGTTTGAGAACGGTAGGCTCATCTAATGTGCGACATGAGCTACAGCAATGGGTCAATGAGTGGTATTACTGCGCCCCTATGGGCAGGCGAGCGGTGGTGCGGAATGCCGTAAAGCGCCTGTTAGAATACCGCGGGTCAAGTTACATTCTTATGTTCCCACATCTGTAACAAAATTGCCTATATCATTTTAAATTCATGTTTCAATAAGTGCTATTAGCAAAGAATCATCTGACGGGAAGTGATAATGAAACACTGTCTTACGTGGTGAGATTACTGAGAGTCAGGTGGAGACTATGTAGCAGCTGCTGGTACTTTGGTCCCCATCTAGGCAAACCTTGAATTGTGTTATGAGCAAAAAAAAAAAAACCTGTACTTTGCGCGCTTTGAGTGCCGCTAAGGTGGAAAAGCACTATATAAGTGCAGTCCATTTACCATTTACCATTTTACTCCCCCCCCCCCCATATTACGAAAGTTAAAGTTGTGAAAAAACAACTTAATATAACAAACAACAGTTTTAGGTTCACTAGGCATATTTTGTGATTTCAAGTGTACCAACATTCATAGAAGCATATCTTCTTCAAATATTTTCAGATTTCAATGTATCAGACATCATTAGAAAGCTTACAATCTGCACGTATCTGTAAAAACAGACAAAATGACCTTGCCCACTTGGAGACCAAATCACCAGCCGCTGTCACATATGAGCTTCAAGTGGGATATTACTGCATCTCTGGTGATTAAAAACATAAAGATAACACTTTAAAGTATTCTACCCCACTATGAAACATTTATTGTGTGTGTCATAGTGGGGTATACTTCCATACACTACTGGGCTGGCTTGAATGTGGCACAGTGCTTTATGTAAATGTTGTCAGCTGCTGTGCTAATGAATTAGCTACGCATTATTCATGCAGAGGCCCTAATTGAGCACAATCTCTGATGCATAGTCTCAAGCTTCCATTCCAGCATTTCATTGGACAGTGATATACTGAGTGTGCACATGCAATGGGTCAGGAGGAATCTCTCTCTCTTTTTCTCATTCTCAAACACACAGGCACACACACATACACGGGCGCCAAAACACCTCTGCCAACGTGATATATAGTACACCCTTCTATCTCACTCACTCACACAACTTTCCCCTCACAGTGTGACAAACGCGCACACACACACACGCACACACACACACACACACACACACACACACACACACACACACACACACACACACACACACACACACACACACACACAGTGATATCTAAATTCAAACAGCTGCTACTGTGTTGGATCAGTACGTGTTCCAGCTCAGGCAATTAATAGCTATTTGAAACCAGTCCTCCGCATAAAGCAGGTACTCTGACTGCTGTCAGTTTGGCACCTCCGAAAGTTTGGAAAGCCCGTTGGGTAGAGAAGTCTGAATCGTCTCTTAATCGCCCAAGAGCCACCCACACAGTGAGAGAAAGAATACCGCAACTCTCCTTAAGGTAGGAGCCCAGGGGGGGTTGTGGGGTGGTCCGACCCTAGAGCGCTTCCTTACTCTCTTGACGAGTGGATGACATGTTGTCTACGGTAGGGAGGGGCTCGGACTCCGAGCGAGTGCTTGCTGCAAACCACGGTCCACACCACATGATGGCACAGTGACACAGAGGTACCTCCGCTGGGATAAATGTTACAGAATTACTGTTAGTGTTGAGACGGTGTGTGGTATGAGTCGAGGGTTTTATGGTTTGGAGTCTGTTGGTTTGAAGGTCAGTTTTTTGTGTATTTGTGTTAAGTTGCGGGTATGCACCTATGTTTCATCTTAATGTCACTGACATTTGGGTACAAAACACAGATCATATGTTTGGATAACTGTAGCAGAGTCAGTATAAGTACGGGGATATTCTACACTCTTTTGGAGGATCATGCCTGGCACTTTTGCCATGCATTGCCATCTTTAGGTAATCCTACTATATAATTATCATTCTGAAATCCGATCATATCTACTGTATTCCATGTGTAAAGTGAAACAAGAGATCTGTCTTAAAAGTGCGAATAAACAGATTAGTAGAGCAGAGATAATGTCATTGCTATCAATGTCCTGCATGTTTATGGTAATTAGTAATCCCATAAATCTTTAAGTATTTAGCCCTAGAGATGGGAATGCATTTTGTGGATTGTTTTATTTAAATTTTTTTGTTATGTATTTTGACACTTGTTCAATATTCTGCTTCAGCATTGATGAATCCCAACTTTTTTCCCATTTAGATGTGAGAATGCATTATTCAATCATAAAAGACAACTAAATATAGATTAAAAAAAATAACATTTGCAAGTTCTCTGTTATGGCTCGCATGCCCTCGCCTCCACAACCGCCTCCCTCTCTCCCCTCTGGGCCCGCTGCGCGCTCGGGGCGTCCTACGCGCTCTTCCGCACGTCGCATCGGCCCAGGCATGCAACGCTCCGACTCTCCGGAGTTTCCCCCCACTACCGGGCGTTCCCCGTCTCCGGCCGGCTCCGCGGACTCGGCAGTCTCCTCCCACTCCGGTGGCGAAGAGTCGGATCCCGACATGCCCAGTACATCGGCCCGTGCGCAACAACAAGAACGGCGCGCTCGTCTCCGACGATGACGCGGGCGCGGCTCTACTCACCGGTTTCCAATTCATCATCACCACACCTGTCCCTCGTTCTGCAATCACCTTCAACCCCTACAAGAACCTGGTCTACACTCCACTCATCGCCAGATCTTACCATAAACATATGTGGTAAAGTTTAGCCTATAGCCTACAATTTCCTTACCTGTGTTTTGTAGTGTTTTTTTCTCGTTCCCCGTTTGTGATTACTATCACTCACCCTACCTCTCCCCCTCGTCTCTCCAGTTCCTGCCTGACCCACGCCTGTACGATTACCCCGCTCCTGCCTGACCATCGCCTGTACGACAACCCCGCTCCTGCCTGACCATCGCCTGTACGACAACCCCGCTCCTGCCTGACCATCGTCTGTACGACAACCCCGCTCCTGCCTGACCATCGCCTGTACGACTACCACGCTCCTGCCTGACCATCGGCTGTACGACTACCACGTCCCCCTTTGTGATCTTATTAAATCGCCCCTCCGGGCTTTACCGTTCCTTGCCTCCTCCTTTCCTGTTGCGCCTGGGTCCCAAACCGAACCCTAACATTCTCAAAGGGAATGTGTCATTGTGACACATTTTCAAGTTATTTCCCCACCACCAACATGCGCACAACAGATTTTCTGAAAGAAATAACATTTGTCAGAACCAAAAAGCATGAAATAGGTTGTGGAGTCAAACATCTCAAGGCAATTTCCATAAGTGGACATTTGAAAGAACACATTAAGTGCATCAGTTTACAGATTGTAGAAGCACTAACAAAAAGGCTTTAGGAATTCAGGAGGGATTTTATGAACACATGGGTGAATGTGTTATTGTTACAGTATGTTGGGTCTGTGAGGTCTGCACGGGAAATGTTTTTTTTTTTTTTTCCAATTATAATTTTTTATTGGTTTTCTGCAGAACGCAAAACACAAACACAAACCTATATACATAACCTAACCAACAACATATAACAGAACTACACTTAGGACATAACATGACCAAAAAAAACAAAAACAAAACAAGACATAAACAAACACAGGACAAAAGACAAAGGTGATGCAATGCAAGAAAGTCAGGGTGTAAGCAGTCACTTCTCTTGGGCAACAGCAACAAAAAAACAACAAAAAAAGATGATGGGCCATTATCTTTTCTTTTTTTTTTCCTCCTTTTTTTTTTATAACAGAACATAAAACAGCACAAGCAATTAGATAAATAAACACATACAGAAGTACAAAAACAACATCACATGTTTGTCAGACTAAGTAACAGAGTGGGGACACGAGCACGCAGCTACCCACGCCCTCTCACCCACACCCACCCCACACCCATCCCGACAGTGACAGGTCTGGGTCATTTAGCTCCCACCCAGACACTGCCCCGCGGAGTGAGCTACGGAAGCCATGCGTGGGCAGCCAGGCGCCCGCGCGTCCCCAATCTGGGTGGAGTCTACTCAATCTGGCAATCTATTCTTATAATTATATAATATAGGCTATTATCAATAATGTTTATCACCCAGCTGCTCATGCCTGCTCACCTACACCCACCCCAGCAGTGAAGGGTTCGGGTCGCAGCAGTTTCAGCTCCCACACCCAGACGCCACCACCGCGGAGTGGGTTTCAGCCTCGCGCAAGCAGCCAGGTAAAAAAAAAAAAGTATTAATGGCAGCTCATCGGGCCACCCCAATATAAGGGCCCCACATTCTCCAGTAAATGTCCTGTTTATCTATCAACCGATAACAGAGGTTCTCATATGAAGCAAATTTAGCCATTTTGTCTAACCATTCTTTCACTGGTATCTCTCCTTTTGTTTTCCAGTGGTGCAGTATTATCCTGCCTCCAGTGATAAGTGCCCTCTTGCACCATCCTATCTGATAGGCATTTAACCCATTTTCCTTTGGAACAACCCCTAATATACATAGCATTGGTTCCTGTACCAACTCACATGCCATCACAACATTAATAAAGGAAATAATCTTAGACCACAGTAAGGCTGTCATTGATCACAGATATAACATATGCAACAAAGTACCACATTTACTACATTTACTACCACAGTACTATCACATTTCCAACACACATCTGAGCTTTTAAGTCCTAACCTCGCCATCTTACTTGGGATCCAGTATAACCTATTGATAATTTTATAATTACTCAGACGTGTCTGCATTTCCTTTGACATCTTGAACCATGATCCAATAATCTCCTTCCATGTCTCATCGGTTATTCCAACCCCTGTATCCTGCTCCCAGCAGACCTTCAAGTTTGGGTGGTTGGGATCCCCGCAACAGGTTGTAAAAGTGAGATGTTATTCTTTTCTGGTGACCATCCTGTTCTAGCCTGTCCACTATATCAGTTGTAGTAATGAGTGGCAATTGTCTAAGACAAGTCAAGATACAACTCTGCAGCTGTAGATATTTCGAAAACTCCTTTCTGGGGGAGTGTATACTTTTCTATTAACTGTTCAAATGATGCAAATTAATTTCTCTAAAAAAATCCCCAATATACATAATTCCCAGATTCACCCAGTCAACCAAATAAAATGCTCTTTTTTGTTTCTTCAAAGCTGAGTTATTAGGTGGGCTAGCTTGTAAAAGCTAGCCCAACTTGTGATATTCCCACTATTTCTTTCTTTATTATTATTCTCCCCGTTTTTTGTCTCCTTTATAACTTCTTCATACTTTGTGCTAGAAACTTCATTCAAACTTTAAAATGTTCACGACGTTTAGCTCTTTAACGGATGTATTCAGATTTTTGATATTTTTTATAGTTTTTTAGTAATTTAACTTTTAATAGTATTTTTTGTGCCATTGAAACTGCTGGTGGAATGTTCAGTATCATTATGTTTTTAGAGTGGTGGCAGCTGTTGCTTTGAAAATATTTACACATTTTGTAAACTGCTGGCACTACTACAGTTTTGAAAGCTCACACACATATTATACATCAAAACTTTCACACAACTGTGCTAATTCGTACAATGTAAGTATCTAAGCTGTGTGACTTATACTTTTCGCTGTATGATGATTTGTTCGGCAACTGCGCTCCCCATTTAAATGTATGGCGCTGCACTCTAGCTTTTGAAATGCTAATTTTGCATTTTTACTCTTTTTCTAACTTGTCGCTATGCCTACAGTTTTAACAGCTCATACACATATTATATATCAAAACGTTCCCATAACTGTGCTGATTCGTACAATGTAAGTATCTAAGCCGTGTGACTTATAGTTTTCGCTGTATGATGATTTGTACGGCAACTGCGCTCTCCATTGAAACGTATGGGCCCACACTCTACCTTTTGAGCTGCTAATTTTGCTTTTTTACCCTTTTTCTAACTCGTCGCCATGCCTACAGTTTTTAAGCTACACGGACATATCATAGTTTAAAATGTTCAGCATTTTCTCAGGATTCCTACGGTGTCAATATCTAGGCTGTGACCTTTATACTTTTTGAGAGAGAGCTGTCTGAAGCCAACATGCCTTTCCATTGAAGTGAATGAGAGGATGCTCACAGTGTCAGTTGGGATTTGAATTTGGGGACATGTGCAGGCTCTCTGTACAGGCACCCTTTTATGACTACTGTGGTAGCATTCATATTCCTTCCTTCCTTTCTTCCTTCCTTCCTTCCATCCATCCATCCATCCTTCCTTCCTTTCCTTTCCTTCCCTTCTCTTCCTTCCTTCTGTCCTTCCTTCTGTCCTTCCTTCCTTCCATCCTTCTGCCTTCCATCCTTCCTTCCTTCCATCCTTCCTTCCATCCTTCCTTCCCTCCTTCCATTCCTTCCTTCTTTCCTTCCTTCCTTCCTTCCTTCCTTCCTTCCTTCCTTCCTTCCTTCCTTCCTTCCTTCCATCCCTTCCTTCTTTCCTTCCTTCCTCCCCTTCCTTCCATCCTTCCTTCCATCCTTCCTTCCCTTCCTTCCCTTCCTTCCTTCCATCCTTCCTTCTTTCTTTCTTTCTTTCCTTCCTTCCTTCCTTCCTTCCATCCTTCCTTCCTTCCATCCATCCATCCATCCTTCCCTTCCTTCCTTCCTTCCTTCCATCCTTCCTTCCTTCTCTCTTTCCTTCCTTCCTTCCATCCTTCCTTCCTTCCATCCTTCCTTCCTTCTTTCTTTCTTTCCTTCCTTCCTTCCATCCTTCATTCCTCCTTTCTTTCCTTCCTTCCATCCTTCCTTCCATCCTTCCATCCTTCCTTCCTTCTTTCTTTCCTTCCATCCTTCATTCCTTTCCTTCCTTCCTTCTTTCCTTTCTTCCTTCCTTCCATCCTTCCTTTCCTTCCATCCGTCCTTCCTTCCATCCTTCCTTCCTTCCATCCTTCCTTCCTTCCATCCTTCCTTCCCTTACTTCCATCCTTCCTTCTTTCTTTCTTTCCTTCCTTCCTTTCCTGCCTTCCATCCTTCCTTTCCTTCCTTCCTTCCATCCTTCCTTCCATCCTTCCTTCCTTCCTTCCATCCTTCCTTCCCTTCCTTCCATCCTTCCTTCTTTCTTTCCTTCCTTCCTTCTATCCTTCCTTTCCTTTCCTTCCTTCCTTCTGTCCTTCCTTCTTTCCTTCCTTCCATCCTTCCGCCATCCTTCCTTCCATCCTTCCTCCCTCCTTCCATTCCTTCTTTCTTTCTTTCCTTCCTTTCCTTCCTTCCATCCTTCCTTCCCTTCCTTCTTTCTTTCCTTCCTTCCCTTCCATTCCATCCTTCCTTCCATCCTTCCTTCCCTTCCTTCCATCCTTCTTTCTTTCTTTCCTTCCTTCCTTCCATCCTTCCTTCCATCTTTCCCTTCCTTCCTTCCATCCTTCCTTCCTTCTCTCTTTCCTTCCTTCTTTCCTTCCTTCCATCCTTCCTTCCATCTTTCCCTTCCTTCCTTCCATCCTTCCTTCCTCCTTTCTTTCCTTCCATCCATCCATCCTTCTTTCTTTCCTTCCATCCTTCATTCCTTTCCTTCCTTCCACCCTTCCTTCCTTTCCTTCCTTCTTTCCTTTCTTCCTTCCATCCTTCCTTTCCTTCCATCCGTCCTTCCATCCTTCCTTCCTTCCATCCTTCCTTCCTTCCTTCCCTTACTTCCATCCTTCCTTCTTTCTTTATTTCCTTCCTTTCCTTCCTTTCCTTTCCTTTCCTTTCCTTTCCTTTCCTTTCCTTTCCTTTCCTTTCCTTTCCTTTCCTTTCCTTTCCTTCCTTCCTTTCCTTCCTTCCTTCCATCCTTCCATCCTCCCTTCCTTCCATCCTTCCTTCCTTCCCTTCCTTCCATCCTTCCTTCTTTCTTTCTTTCTTTCTTTCTTTCCTTCCTTCCATCCTTCCTTCCTTCCTTTCCTTCCTTCCTTCCATCTTTCCTTCCATCCTTCCTTCCATCCTTCCTTCCTCTTTCTTTCTTTCCTTCCTTCCTTCCTTCCTTCCTTCCTTCCTTCCTTCCTTCCTTCCTTCCTTCCTTCCTTCCCTTCCATCCTTCCTTTTTTCCTTCCTTCCTTCCATCCTTCCTTCCTCCTTTCTTTCCTTTCTTCCATCCTTCCTTCCATCCTTCCTTCTTTCTTTCTTTCCTTCCTTCCATCCTTCATTCTTTTCCTTCCTTCCATCCTTCCTTCCATCCTTCCTTCCTTCCCTTACTTCCATCCATCCTTCTATCTTTCCTTCCTTTCTTCCTTTCCTCCTTTCCTTTCCTTTCCTTTCCTTCCTTCCATCCTTCCTTCCTTCCTTCCTTCCTTCCTACCTTCCTTTCCTTTCCTTTCTTCCATCCTTCCTTCCTTCCATCCATCCTTCCTTCCTTCCATCCTTCCTTCCTTCTTGCTTTCTTTCCTTCCTTCTTGCTTTCTTTCCTTCCTTCCTTCCTTCCTTCCATCCTTCCATTCTTCCTTCCACCCTTCCCTTCCTTCCTTCTTTCTTTCCTTCCTTCTTTCCTACCTTCCTTTCCTTCCTTCCATCTTTCCTTCCTTCCTTCCATCCTTCCTTCCCTTCCTTCCATCCTTATTTCATTCCTTCCATCCTTCCTTTCTTTCTTTCTTTCTTCCTTTCTTTCTTTCTTCCTTCCTTATATTCAAAGAAATATTCAGAATGAATATCCACGCCACCGTCCCCACATCTCAGACCCTGAGTTGGCTAAAGACACAGTTTTCACAGTTGGGTGCATGTGGGTGGTCCGGGGAGCAGTACGCTGTCCTAGACCGGCTCTGACCCGAGGGGGCGGAGTCTCGTCACAACGCCACTATCCACGCCAGTGTCCCCACATCTCAGCCCCTGAGTGAGCTACAGACACACGGTCTTCACTGTTGGGTGCATGGAGATTGCCCGGATGTCAGTGCACTGCCCCCGACCTGCTCTGACCGGAGGGGGCGGAGTCTCGCCATCACGCCACTATCCATGCCACGGACCTTACAACACAGCCTCTGAGGTGGCTAGAGACACACAGTCTTCACTGGTGAAGGCGGGTAGGTGGCGCGGAGAGGGGTACACTGTCCTCGACCAGCTCTGACCTGAGGGGGCGGAGTCTCACCACCATGCCACTGTCCACGCCACAGACCCCACAACTCAGCCCCTGAGTGGGCTAGAGACGCACGGTCTTCACCGGTGGGTGCATGGAGATTGCCTGGTCCGTAGTAGTTCTAGCAGTAACTGTTACATACAGCTGCAGCAGCTAGCCCACCTCACATTTTCTCCAGGAAATGTACTTTCTAGTTCCATATAGATGTTTTACTCATAAAATTTGGGTTTATGCCCAAAATCTTATGTGACATTCTCCAGGTCTCCGGTGAGAAACTGAGTATTGGATTATTAGAAGGAGTAATATCTTTAGCTTGGGTAATACATGCCTGGACAGGACATGGGTGTGTAAGATCTTGCTCTATAGACACCCACATTGTATCTTGTTCAGTGGACATACAGTATATAGGTTTGATAGTTGTTTCAGACAATAGGCATTGTGATACCAGTCTATATGGGGCAGACCTAATCCTCCATCCTCCATTGCTGCGTAAAGTTTCAGCCGATTTATGGTTGTTTTTTTTACCAGCCCATAAAAAATTGTATACAGCTTCATTATATCTCTCTAATACTTTGCATGGCAAGTTTAATGGGAGCATATATAACTTAAATAATACATTTTTGGGACTGTAACCATCTTTAAGATGTTAATTTTCCCCAATAGGGATAGTCCCAATTTAGTCCAGTTTTGCAAAGTAGACTCTATTTTCTGAATTAATGGGATGAAGTGGTTTGACATTATGTCATCCAACTGTGGAGCTTAATACCCAGATATGATAAGCTGGATTGCTGCCATACAAACTGCCAGCCCAGCCTAACGCTAGGTGGACAGAGTCTCGATAAAGGCATTGCCTCAGACTTTGACCAATTTGTTTTGTACCCTGATACATTTGAAAATGAGTTAATCAAGGTGAGAATGTGCGGCACAGTTGTTGCTGGGTTTCTAGACAGTAATAAGATATCATCTGCGTATGAAAGTACTTTATGTTCCTTTATACCAACTATGTCGTCATTTTGCCTTATACTGTAGCAATAGCCAGTGGTTCAAGTACTAGTGCAAAAATTAAGGGTGATAATGGGCAACCCTGTCTCGTCCCTCTATGGAGCTGAAAAGGGGGAGATTTCCTGACATTTGTTACTACGGATGCTGTAGGGTTGTAATAAAGTAATCTGACCATTTTAATGAAAGAGGAACGACACCCAAATGTTTCCAGTGTTTGAAAAAGGTATGACCATTCCACTCTGTCGAATGCTTCTCAGCATCAAGTGAAAGAGCTACAGTTATATCAGGTTCAGTTTCAGCTTGCCACATAAGGTGAAGCAGCCTGTGAAGATTATCTGAGGATTATCTATTTTTAATAAACCCCACTTAATAATTTATTGTCAACATTTATCAATGATACAGTGCGGTAACTACTGCATTTTTGTGGGTCCTTGTCTTTTTTATGTAACAGTGTAATTACAGCAGTTCGCATTCTGTCTGGGAGACATCCCCTCTCTATTGCATCCTTAAAAACTTTAAGTAATCTTGGCGCTAGTAGGTCTGGAAATACTTTGTGAAATTCAGCAGGAATACTGTCCTCTCCAGGTGATTTCCCACTTTGTAGATCCCCAATAGCCTTTTTAACCTCGTCTAGTATAATATCTGCTCCCATTACACACCTTTCCTCAATTGACAGGGTAGGACATTTACACTAGATAAAAAGGTTCTTATCTCTACCTATTAGGGTTGTCTGATTTATAAAGGTCCTGATAGAATGCATTAACTATACCATTAATATCTGTCTCATCTGTCTTTAGGTCACCTCTATTGTACTGTATAGCTGGTATTACTGATTTGGGTATATAGTAAACGGTTTATTATTATTTCAGCATGGCAAGCAATGTACATAAGCAACACAGGTTGAATTGGAGTACATGTTACAGTAGCCAAAGGGTATGCTAAGGTATATTGCTGCTTTGCCCTCTGTGCCAGAAATCTCCCAGTCCTTTCTCCTTGTTCATAGTATCTATGCTTGGTTCTAAATACTGCATACTTCTGTTAAATAGAATTAAATTCCACTTTTAGTTTGTTTAATCTGAGAAGGATGGAGTAGTCTGGTTGGGCAGAATGTAATTTTTCTAGGACTTTTATTTCCACCTCTAGTTCCTGAAGACATTTAACAGAACTCCTTTTCAGATGAGAGCAATTTTGAATAAGACGAACTCTAATAACTGCCTTAAATGCATCCCACTCCACAGATGGATCTGACACAGAGCCCTCGTTATACAACCAATGATCCTGAATCTCGTTTTTTATAAATTCCAGGGACTATTCATCTCGGAGAAGGGATGTATTAAGTCTCCACCTAGAGGGTCTGGGCCTTGTTAGCTGACCTACATGAAATGTCATCTCTATTGGTGCATGATCTGATACTAAGATACTACCTATAGATGTTTCTACAGTAATAGAAATAAGATACTTTGAAATGAGAAAATAATATATCTGTCTAATGGGTGGAAAAACCTCCATACATCCACTAACCCAAGCTCCTCTTCCATAGTATCAATCTACGCTAGGATCGGCTTCCATCATATTCTAAGTCATCTTCTATATCCTCAAAATCTGATAAATATTCAGCCATATTGCACACAATATTCCAGGCACCAAGAAGCCGATCGTAGCGTAGAGAATGTGAGCCGTGAGTGTAGCCTACACTAGAATAGCCAGTCTGCGCGCTGTGCGCATGCGTGCTGGAGCAAGTGGGGAAGCTTTATGTCGTTTCTAAAGACATTTCTAAAGATCATATTACAGAGGCATGTGAAAACCACAACAAGCCCTCGCTCTATGGAAGCACAACTAGCGATTCATAAAAATATATTGATGAAAACAACCATTTCGCGGCAGAAAATAAATTTTTTAGAAGCTGCATTCTCGGTGCCCCGTCCGATGCCATTACATGGATATACTTGGCTCGCGCTGGATTTTAAATTTCTTCCACAGGCCTCCGAATTACACCAAAGTTATCTCGGTGAGTCAAACGTCTTATAATATGCCGTAAATAAGGTCCATGTTGTCGAAAAAGAGCATTCTCCTTTAATGCTTAACCATCTCAGGCTCATGGCCTACACAGGATAGGAAAATAAGACTGCTGTATCCACTGCATGGGGAACTCTAGATTTCACCAGGATCAAACACCCCAGGGAAAAGCCTCCATTTCTAATCAATTGGGGGGAAAGAAAACCATTAGCTGATGTTCATTCGAGAACAGACATCTTGCACCTTTGCTGGCTACTGTAATGCTAAAAGCCGGTGGCCTTGGTATGAACAACTATCCATAAAGCAGGGGTCTCAAACTTATTTCTGGCCCGGGACATGTCAGAAATATAATGTAATCCGGCATGCAAAATCTTGCACACGGCACCGGCAGGCAGGCCTACAATGCGAAATTGAAGTCGCTCAAAAGTGGGGCGAAATGCTGTAATTGTGCGCAGCGCGCAAGGTGAATGTTATCAATCCGCACGCAACTATGAACTATGAACGGAATGCAGCTAGCCACCGAGAAGCTGTTTTCATGATTAACTAACTGTTACGCCCCCTGGTGGTTCGGAGGACTGGGGCACAACATAAGGCAATGAGTGAGGTTTGTGAGGTTTATTCCTAACCTATATAGCAACACAGGAATGACAGGAAGCTAAACCAGTAACACCAAATAAAATTCATAATCAAACAAAAATACCCAACCCCCTTTTGTCCTAACAGAGGGTAAGTCTACGTGTCTGCATGTAGACCCATGGACAGACTTACCTAACCCTGCCGAGCCTGTGTGCTCTAAAACTAAGAAAAAGAATAACAAATGTAGGAATAAATATCTAGCAAAAATAGTAGGCTGGTAACGAAAAAAGCATCAAGTTTACATAACAAAAAAAGGTCAACAGAACACGAACTAAACAGAAAATCAGAGATCTGCCACATCTGCTGGGGTGAGGGAAACTGAAGCTTATATAGAGTGGAGACATGATGACTGATGAAGCTCAGCTGGTAGACAACATGATGACACAAATGACTGTCAGCTGGGCAAACCTGAGGTACAAGAAAAGAGTATAGCTGAATCCCAATCTGAGTGCGCAAACCACCCTTGCGGCCCCTCGCACTTGCGGCCTGAGGCCCTCGCACTTAATTGACGTCAGCTGGAAGGGCCAGAGGGTGCGGGCCCTGAATTAAATGGGACAGCACTTCAGACTCACAGCACCTTATATTCCATAGTCGTCAGAATGGACACATCTACATTCTGTAAATAAACATGTGAATATCCATAACAAAAATATATCATATGGTCCGACATAATATAGATATAGGGCCTATCAAGATCCACAAGTGGCCTACTCATGCATTTAACTAAACTGTACAATTGAATCTGCTCTCAGCACATCCCATCCCTTTCATGTAGGCTATATATTTTGCATTTTGTATTAAAAGTCCATATATACCGTCTTGTTTTCTTTTGTTATTTTGTATTGGTTGCTCAAAAATAAAACATCTACGGACTGGAACTGTTTAGACAAGACTTTAATAAAAGCAGTTATTGAGTAAATAGCAGACCCTCTTAAGCATATTTGTAATCTTTCTTTTAAATTTGGCTCGTTTCCGAACAAAATGAAAACTGCTAGAGTGATACCATTGTATAAAGCTGGAGATAAACATCTCTTCACGAATTACAGACCAGTGTCCTTACTGTCCCAGTTCTCAAAAATCCTTTGAAAAGTATTTGTTGTAAGATTGGACACGTTCATAGAGAAGCATCAGCTTCTCATGGATGGCCAATATTCAGAACTGACCAATCTACTTCTTTGGCGTTAAATGAATTGGTGGAGGACCTGTTGGGGAATTGACCGATTCCATTGATGACAAGAAGTACGCAGTGGGATTTTTCATAGACTTAAAGAAAGTGTTTGACACTATTAATCATGACATTTTGTTACAAAAGATGGAAAGGTATGGTATTAGAGTAATATGTCTCAGCTGGTTGAAAAGCTATGTTGCGAATAGACAACAGTTTGTACAGTTGGGTGAATATAAGTCCTCCTGGGCAGATATCACATGTGGTGTGCCTCAAGGTTCGATATTGGGACCAAAATTGTTAATCTTGTATATCAATGATATTTGTAATGTATCAAATCTATTGAAATTAGTTGTTTTTGCCGATGATACAAATATTTTTTGTGCAGGAGAGAATCTGCAGCAGCTTTTGCAGGCTGTCTCAGCAGAACTGAGTAAAATTAAGTTGTGGTTTGGACATTTGTATTGTAATTTTGCTTATGGATGTTTTTTTGATACATCTTCAAATCCACTTAGCCGTTGGCAACTGATCTAGGGTGGCCTTTGGCCTGAGATTTTAGTGTTTTCTAAGATACCTTGGAGTTTTGAACATGATGTATAATATGTACTGTATGTATAATACAGTTTTTAATGCACTGGGTGAACTGTACCAGGAATCAGGTGACCCTGATACTTAGCACAATGGGTTTCACCTGTTTAGAAAGGGGTTAATTGTTTATCCCGTTAGGGTCATGTGACCTTCAGATACCATATTTAAAAGTTGGTGTGGCTATGTTTATTCTGTTGTCTGAGGAAGAGCGTTGTCGCTCGAAATGTCACAATCTTTTTATCCATAAAATGATCTAAATGGGAGCTCCTGAGAAATAATTACCTTCATAATCTTCGATATGGACATCATCGTTCAAGCCACACTTCACCAATCCTTTTGTAAAACCACAGCACTTGTTAGATAGCACCTGAGGCTACAACCAGACCATACTTCTGAGAAATCCTCTTCGGAGCCCTTACTAAGTGTTGTCCCTCTTCTCGCATCTCCAAAAAACACTGAAGAGATATACGTTTGCCTCTTTAAGGGCATTTCAGGATATAAAGAATTCAACGTTTGTATTATTTGGTCTTAATTTTACCCCTGTTTCAAGGACTTCTTCAGAACATGAGTACCGAGAGGTGGATGCACACAGTGGGAGACGGTGGAGATGTCCTCCCCGCCATCTCCCTTCAATATCACAGCTACTGTACATCCAAATGGGATTCTCTTCTTCTGGTGCCACAGAGCCCCAGTTGGGCTCATCTCCCACCCACAACAGGAGGGAGGACAAGGCCTGACATTTGTGGGAGTGCAAACTGTAAATAAGTGAAAGGATGAGGGAGATTAAGCCAGGGGGCGGATGACGGTGTATGATGGCCCCACTTAGTCAGAGAGGTGTGAGTCTGAAAACATCAGCGGCTGTGATGATGCGGGGGGCGAGGGGGGGATAGCGGAGATGTGCTGTGAATTGTGCCTAACACTGTTGTGGCAGACAGCAGTTATTATTTGCAGAAATACAATGTTAAATAGCTGTGAAAAGCCCTTCTCCTTGTCACGACAAAGCAAGTTTGGAGAGCATCCATCATCACTCATTAACTCAAGGACCCTAAGCGAGGGTTGAATGGGCTGACAGACTGCCCTGTTTGGAGGCTGCATCAGCACTATCGCTCCTTTTCTACATTGATTTCTCAAGGCACACAGCTGGTTATCCCTCTGAGTAGTACGCCATACTGAATTTTTCCCACAGTCGGAGTCCAGCGCTGATCAGCGTAACCCACCGCATCATAAATCATCTTTTTAATTATAGTTTGACTAAAGAACTGATGACGGTAGAATGTGGTTATTACATAATCTACTTACGGTCCATGTGATTCATTCAAACCACATAACATTGTGAGGTGCTGTTTTTTGTAATTTTGTATGCAATAACACATGACAATCTCACTAATTGAGAAAATGCATCAAGTGTAGTGACAGTAAAGACTGTCAGTTTGGCACAGAGCTCTACAGAATCAGCCTGGTCTCACCCGGCAGACGGCAGAATTAGACGTTTATCCATTGCCTCCAAACGTCATTTCTAGAAGGCATCATACAGTTATAAACGTCGGCAGACGACGTGGGATAGGCCTACGTTTTTGATTGGTTGTTCTCAGAGTTTTGTGGTTGGTTGTTCACATTGGAACACGTGATGGAAGAGGGGTATAAATTTGCAAGCGTTTCTGAGGGTAGGTTGGGTTGGTCAAACAACTTAGGGAGACAACACCGAGTGCAAAACTAGCTGGCGAAACTAGCAAACAACAACAACGTTTTACAAGCAGCTAGCAAACAAGACTACTAACTAGCTCACATTCTTACTGTCATTATTATTAGCTAGCATTAGCTACTGTTCTTATAGCTCGTGTTCTAACGTGGACACAGGGATCAGGCAAATTTACGAAACTGGACCCAGGAGTGGAACTACTCGGACGGCGCTTAGTGGGCGCGCTCGGCATATCGCAATACCCCTGCGTAGGCACGCACGCCTGGAGGCGCGCAGGGGAATTGCTCAATGCTCGCTGCCCGAGCGCCTCCATGCATATACATTATTTGCATAATTTGTATGATGCCGTCTAGAAATGACGTTTGGAGGCAATGGACAAACATGGAATTCTAACGTCTGCCGGGTGATACCAGGTTGACAGAATACATGTATGCTCTTTCCGATGTGGTCAAGCAGCAACATGGAATTTATTCACAAAATGAGAATGATTAGCGTTATGTTGTGATTGTGAATGGGCATAATTTAGAAATATGTGATATGAATGTATACATACTGGTACATACACCCTGTACTGATAATTGTAACCCCATAGGGGGGGAAATAACATTTTATCTACTCCCCAACTGAACAAAATTATATAAAAAATAAAATAAAACGGTTTGCTAGTGATACTGTAGGTCACTGCACCTTGTCTTTTGTTATGTATTATACAACCTTCAACAGAGAGAATATAATATATTTATGAACGGCTATCCCTTAAGTTCTTAGTAGGTTTTATTATATATTTTGATGAAAATTCAAGACGAGTTTGCCCTTGGCTTTAGAGGAGTCAGAGGAGCTTAACACGGCACAGAAGGGATTCAGAATGAGAGAAGGCACACAAACACAAAGAGGGGGTAAATTAGGAAACCGTATTGGTTTTATGGTTTACTCATCTTCTCCATCATCATCATCCTCGCCATCATCTTCACCCTCCTCTCCATCATCATCCTCTTCATCGATTTCCTAAATACCTTCCTCGTGCTCGCCATCTTCATTCCCTCCCTGGTCATCGTCTATGTCGGGGGCCAGGTCAGTGGGTTTGACCAGATGTCTTCCTAAGTGACCTCTCCCAGCTCCTCTGGCCCAGAGGCACAGTGACCAGCAAGACAGCCAGAGAAGCAAACATGCAGCCATAGTTAGCCTCGTGAGACCGTCCTGATCTCGCCTGAGCTCACATTCTGTTTCTCACGCAAATCAGTCTGGATACACTCTACAGAGATCCGTTTGTGTTTGCCCAATCAGCGTTGGTTCTGAGGAATTTTAAATACAAACAGCTACGCTGGGTGGCTTTAGGTGTGATGACAGCGAGGACCAGTTGAAATTGGTGCGTGATAGACAGTAGCCATGTTTCCATCCTCTTGTCAATCGAATTATGTGAGGATCGCTAAAAATATGAATGTGAATAAAGCCGGTGAACGTGTTTCCATCTAGAGCTTTAAATCAGATTAAGCATTGATCACAAAAGCCTTTTATCGAATAAGAGAAAATCCGACGAGATCGACAGTACAAACTTTTTTTCATGACTTTTAATCGAATTTTACTATTTCCATAAGGCATTTTTAATTCGATATAACTTAATTTGCATAAGTGGATGGAAACACGGCTAGTGATAGACAGATGGTTCATTCAATCACCCACCACGTATTTTTGAAAGCGCTTGCCCTTTTCCAAACCGTTTCCAGCGGAGAGTTCCGTAATGGTTATGAGAAACATAACACGTCAGGTTAACATACTGTATGGAACAAGGTGAACTCTGTCTCCCTCCACACTAGTCTTCCCTAGTCTGTCTAACGTGCTAAGGTAGGGTAAAGGATATTTCGGTGTGTTGGTAAGAGTGGTCGTTTGAGGCCATTTCTCTCTCTCTCTCTCTCTCTCTCTCTCTCTCTCTCTCTCTCACACACACACACACTCTCTCTCTCACTCCCTCTCTGTCTTTGACCCATTGGACACCTTTGGGATGAATTACAATGGAGATTGTGAGCTAGGTTTTTTCATCCAAGATCAGTGTCTGACCTCACAAATGCTCTTCTGGATGAATGGGCAAAAGTTCCCACAGACAGACTCTTGTGGAAAGCCTTCCCATAAGAGTGGAAGCTGTTATAGCTGCAAAGGGAGGACCGACTCCACACATATATGTCAAGCCTTATTTGTTTTAATCTTTATGATTGTACAGTATGTTCCTTACGTTCATTTATACACTCAATACTTGGTGGGGGCTCCTTTTGCACAAATTACTGCATCAACGTGGAGCGTGGCATGGAGGCAATCAGCCTTGAAATATTTCACTTCATATGTAATGCACCTATAATAGATGAAAGTTTCACTTTTTGAATTAAATTACAGAAAATAATGAACTTTCCACAATATTCTAATTTTCTGAGATGCACCTGTATATTTCATTGTACAAGTTTCCTAGGCGCACGTAAACATAAACAAAAA
Organism: Borostomias antarcticus; assembly: GCF_949987555.1. Classification (NCBI taxonomy): domain Eukaryota; kingdom Metazoa; phylum Chordata; class Actinopteri; order Stomiiformes; family Stomiidae; genus Borostomias; species Borostomias antarcticus. The sequence goes on along the minus strand of NC_140250.1, from coordinate 8,590,637 downwards.
AATGCTCACTAAGTCATAGCTACGAGATCATAAGTCGTAGCTACAGTATGAGAAGGCATACGTACTGTACGACTTACTGAAAGCGTGCATTTAGGCTACTCCTTAATAAAAGCAATTTCACCAATTATGCGTTGAGTTGATAGCCTGGCTTCGCCAGACCAATTTGCACATGTGAATTAGTGTGGAAACTCTCTGGGTTTTACACACTTTGTCCCATCTATCTATTTATGAAATAGTTTTGAGACACTATGTTCCTAATTCCTAATACCACATTTTCAGTTGCAAATCTATAGAGGCTGCATAGCTCTGCTAGGATACAGTGACTCGTAATGCAGGAATCGCTAGTTCGAATCTCAGCTGAAATATTTTTTGTTGGCTCATATTTAGAATGTGGAGTCCATCAGCTTTAGATCAGTTCAGTTTCAATTCAGTTATCTGTCTATGCATTTAAACCAACATAATAAATGCATGAAGGAAGGATATCAGCTACCGATCTAGTTGTTGATGCACTTAAAGTATTTGACTGATGGACATGTGATAGTAACTTTGGGTTGGCTTGCCTTTAAAATGTCGGACCATATAGCTGATAGATTCCTGACTATTCCCTGAACATTATACTAGTGTATAAACACTTCAAATATGGGCCTAATGCATTTACTAACTCTAAATAAACATTTAAACACTCTGAGAGTTTCCACACCTGAAGCCCAAAAAATTATGTTTTATATAAATACACTTTTAAAAAACATACATTTTGCCCCCCATCATTTCATGGAAAATGACTAGTTATCTCCTAGAATTTACATCTTGCCAAAAAATAAGGGCTGTCATTTTTTACACTTGAACTGCCAGGCACCCTGTATAGCACCAGCATTATTCCAAGCCCTGTGATGCGGTCCATCTGGCAGACAGAAGGTCAAGACATGTTTTCATTTAAAGTATTGATTATGTGTCAGGTGGGAGCATTGTCATGGCTGACCAGATACTATTCCCAACACCATACAAGAAAGGCCAAGAGGGCTACCCAACCTGAGGCATTTATATTTAGAGATTCCATTTATATTATTCCTCAATATTCTTCTGGCAAAAAGCTACAGGGACAAATGTAAACACGTTGAAAGGTTACATACTGAGTCAACAGTATACAAATGACAGGAGCTGGTCTCGTGCCACATGTCAAGCGAGGTAAATTTTCAGGTTTTTTACTGATTATGAGTGCAATTGTAAGCTTTCAAATGATGTGTCATGTTTTGAAATCGGAAAGTAGTTGTAGCAGATATGCTTATTTGAATGTTGGTTCACCTAAAATCCACACGCTGAGAAAATCCCCCTCAAAGACCTTGAGCTTGTCAAGTACTGTCCTTGCTGAGGTACAATTCCCCCAACTGCAATATAAACACTGTCACTCTGACAACTACTGGTGATTCAGTGTTCAAGGCAGTGTTAGCTTGAAAGGATTGCCAACTCTGGACATCAAAAGAGATTTGGGAAGAGTTGACAGGTGAGAAAACTCTGTTTCTCTGGCTCTGTGTAATCAACACACCTACAGCACAGCACGAAGAATCCTGATACAGATCACTAGCGCTAGCGATCACTGGCGCTATCATGACTAGCAATGTTGTCATAATTTAGCACGACCTGCTGGCTGTGAGAAGATAAATTGTAGTGAACTTGATGTGACTGTCCAAAAACGAAAGCCCCGTCAATAAAAACTCTTTTCAAAGGTCTGATCTAATTATTTTTTTCTTGGCCATGGGTGAATACACAGCAAGTTATCCCACGGGGAGTGATTTCTCTCAATCAGCCGATGCGTGTGACAGACAGACGGCATGCGTGGCTCCTGAGGAGTGAGGGAGAGGCCGGGCAGGGTGATATTATCATGCTCTCCATGAAGACAGATCGCTGGGTGACAGTAAGAACAAAAGTGGACATCTATCTCTTGGTGAATAACCTTGCCTGTCTGAAATTGGTGTGAACTCATGATCTCTGAGTGAGTGAGTGAGTGAGTGAGTGAGTGAGTGAGTGAGTGAGTGAGTGTGTGTCTATGTGTATGTGCATCTGTGCATGCACATCTGTCTATGTGTGTGTGTGTGTGTGTGTGTGTGCATCTGTGCATGCACATCTGTCTGTATGTGTGTGTGTGTGCATCTGTGCATGCACATCTGTGTGTGTGTGTGTGTGTGTGTGTGCTCGTGCGTACACACGCATGTGCATCTATGCATGTGTCTGTGTATCTTTGTGCCTGTGCATCTGTCCGTGTGTGTGTGTGTGTGTGTGTGCCCGGCCCTGCACATCAAGGTCCTCTTATACAGAAATAACCCTGTGGCAAAGGAAGGCAAAATAATGGTGCTGCCTTAGTCATAACCATGGCATTCATTATCTAAATTAATTCACAAGAACGCTGTCCCCTCTAGTCTACAGTATCCTATTATTTTAATACTGTAATAGACTATCCCCCCACCAACCAATAGGCACCTGACTGCTACACGCTTCATTTATAACATATACTTTTGTGAGTAAGACAGAGACGGTGAAGACAACGTTGACTGGCTCCTGAGCAGGCCGGGGTGGTTGTGTCCTGGCTTTCGGGAGACTGGCACACATACACATACACACACGCACATACACACACACACACAAACACACACTAACAAACAAACACACAAACAAACATAAACACACACTAACACACACAGTAGCACACATATGTACTAAAATAAATACACAGAATAACATAAATCCCCACAAGCACATTTACTGTAGGTTGTAGACACGGCAGTTATGTATAACTGAATACCTCTATGGTTGTGCACTAGAGGACATTCACATGTTGCGCCACATTCAAGGTTCCCACAGGACCACTGGTATGTGTTGTATTCCTCCCCTAGGAATTGAACCAGCATCCTTCATTGCTTCCTTTTCCTTTCAACAGTAGGCCGTGTCCATGACCTTCATTTCTCCGTCCAGCCAACAGTACCATACTATGCAGATAGCTACAAAAAAATAATTCAGACATTCTTCTACACCACAACAGTATTTCTCGTAGTACTATCTCAGCCGTCTTTCCATTGAACATTGGTCCTTCTACCAACTGGTAGGCATATGTAACGATCCCTTGCAAGACAGTTACAAATGGTTACAAATACATGACGATTCAAATTGATGAGACAAAAAAATGAATCGCAATACTCATTTTAGTTTAGGGATTGTTTAATTTAATATGAAAAAGATAAAAGAAAATACAATATTTTGTAGTTTATGTATAAGAAATATAGATTTTTTTAATCAGTCTGCAATCTCATTTTGTATAAAACATTGTGAGAAAATCATATCGTGAACAGAGTATCGTGAATCATATTGATTCGTGAGCTGAGTGAATCGTTACATCCCTACCAGGAATATTCTAACAAGTTATTTGATACCAAATGCATGTCCACTGTAGGTACTGCTCTGAATATATTTGATTTCAGAGGTATTTGTTTTGTGTGTGACCCACATAGGACTTAAAATGTAATATAATATGTGTGCAACATGTCATGAAACATTCCACTGCATTTATGCATGATCGGCATGACCAGACTTCAAAACGACCTACATGTTGAAACTTCACAGCTCAGAAGATATGAAGGTATGTCCTCATTTCCCTGCTGCAGCTTTCTCTACCCATTCCTACTCTCTGCCACCATTTCTATTCCAAACCTCAGTATCGCATCATCTAAAATCAGAGAAATACTCCCTTTTACCTTGAATTGTGAATAGCTATCATGCACAGTGAACCTTTGAACTGATGCAAATGGTTCTCCTGTCACATGAAAGTGGTTGCACTGTGTGGTCCGCTGTGGGGAGGGGGGGCGGGATGCATCTGAAGAAACGGATGCCTCGGGAGGATGTAGACATAAGCAGAGCAAAAGTTTCTGTCTACAATATAAGGAAAATCATGCCAGAAAGAAACGCATCATAGCATAGAAATGTATTGTCTCTTTTCAAATGTTACATAATTGTCTCACTTATTCTGCTGTACAGTATGTGAGCTGTACTGGCTCCAGAACTAAACCAGCAGCAGCTCTGTGAGGTTGTTTTGATCTAACTAGCGACTATGAAATGACATACATTCAACAATTTGACAGTTAGGTGGAGGTCCTAAGAGGTACCCTGCCCCTATCTCTGTGAAGTTGATGCATCTCCATTGAGATCTGGATAAATCATCAGATGTGTATCTGTTTGTCAGGCAGTTGTGGGCGGGTGTGTGGGCGTGCTCGACTATTTGCAGGTGTCTGGTGTCATTTTAGGAGGGACAGATCCAGGTTGTTGCTGCCTCTTGCAGCAGTCATGTTCAAACTTACGTAGTTCCACTGACGGAGACTTTAAAGGGCACCATCATTTGAGTTCATGAGGAGCTGCTGCTCACGCTGTTGAGTGCTCTTTCTTAGTATTTATGACACACAGCACATAAACGGGCTGTTTTATTGAAAGTTTGTGTGTTTAAAAATGTGCAAAAACTGTCACCACAACCTTGAAAATGTCCAAGCTTAGGCTACAGTATCTACCAACGGGGTGCACTGAGGATTGCATCTCTTCAATGTGCAAGATACATGCCTTGTCCATTTTTTTATGTTTACCTTAAAGGCAGGGTAGGCTATTTTTCATGTTGCCTGCCCTGTAATGAATATGCAAACATGTCCGTTTGTACAATGCAAATTAGTGGTAGGATAATAGATTGGAGAGCTGGTAACCAGAGATGTATTCAGAAAGATGACGGCTCTTATAGTAGTGAGAAGATGTGCCATGTTTACAGTCATAGAGCCAAGATTAAAAGGCTGTTTAATTGTAATGCTGAAATGTGAAACGCACATTCATTTGTGATTTGTGAAAACTGTGATGAGGCTTTAGCTGTGCATTTGTCAAGAAATAATGCACACCTCTCCAGCCAATCAGAATTGAGTATTCACCCAGGCCATGGTATAATAGAAACATATAAGCTGTGTTCCAAAGAGTAGGCAGCTGCCTGCTGTCTTGCTGTCTAGCGAGGCAGTATCCTTTGGAGGCAGTGTTATTGTCTGCAATTGCTTGTAATTGTGAGTCTCAATTGAGATGGACTTCCAAGGAAGCAATGCGTAACGATCAGTCATGTAGCTAAATACCTGTCGGTCAATCATCACTAAAATATAATTCAGGAAAAAAGTGTTTGCTGTGTAACATATGTTGTATCATATGTTGTATCATATCAGTTGTCACAATGAAAAGCCAACAAACTGGTTGTATTGCTGGCCAGCTAACATGTTCCCAAATAAATGCTTGTTTGATACGTACTAGGTGGGATGGGATGGGTACTTTCTCGCCTGAAAACATAAACTTCATAAAGTGACATATTAACATTCATGGTGACAAAATTGCTCTCCAAAATTGCTCTTTTGGTCGGGGCAGTGGAGCGGGTGCACAGGATTGTGGGATATCTTGAACAACGAAGGATACATCTGTGCTGCCTTCAAAGTCTGCCCAGTCGGAGGCACCTCAGCAGGCAGCATATTTGTAAATATTCGATTGGGACATGACTTGATGCCTCACTGCCTCTGAATGCTGCCTAAGTAGGCAACACTTTAGCCGTTTGGGACACAACCATAGACCAACACATACCGAACTATCACAATAACACTATGACTCACCTCCAGCACCGACTCACAGGAGAAGCACTGGCTGTTCTAGAATATTCTGTGGCCGTTGATTTGTAGTTTGATTTACCGTTCCCTAACTCCCAGCCAATCTCAGCCATATTGCTAAATCAATATGTCTGTTGACAAATGCGTCCATTGACAGATGGGGTGACTGAAATCTACTAAAAACATTTGCTGGCCAGCTGTTTAACAATCCATTTGTACATAGGGATGAGATGATCGTTCTTGGGTCAGGACTCACAGTATCCGTTTCACTTAAAGGCAACTGTCCCAAGGATGCACTTGAACTGTTCATATCGAGAAATGCACTGCCTTTAACAAACCATCATTTTGGCTGTTATAAACTCAGACACTTGGCTAACACCTCTTGGTTTGCACCATTGACGTCGGGAGCCGTGGGCTTCCGGGGCTCGAGACCCAAATGTTTTTCACCTAGCCCCGGACGTTTTTTGACCCCCAGTTCCCAGCAAAAAGTACATATTTTAATAAAGAAATGGACGCAATACGCAAATCAAATTCCAAAATCGAGTCAGACAGTCACAACTCTCACGTGTCGGTCGTATGTTATAGCTACAGCCCCCTCCGCCCCTGGTTATCAAAAGTTTTGACTTCTCATTAAAAATAAAACTCGAACGGAGTTGTGTTTTGCGCTGTGCTCAGAGGGTGGGAGATATATTAGACCAGTGAGATGTCCAGGCCCTCTGCCCTGGTGTGTGGCAGCTGTTAGTGTCAGAGGGGAAGCCTCGTTCAGACTGCATGATTACCATCTCTGAGGGATCTCTATTAGATGATAGTCAGCTGGCTCTTTTTAGCAACTGCAGTCATTTCAGCTTCCACTGGCACATTTTCCCCCCAGATTTTTCTTTTTCAGAACTAGAAATATAGATTTTTATTCATTAAAGTCCCGTCTCGTTTACCATGATTTGTGTATGACTACTTCTTTGCCATCCCCTTTCATAAACAAATGTGGTCTGATGATTAAATTGCTATGGCTTCTTGATTTTGCTCTCAAAGTGCGCCACATTAATGCATTTAAATAGTTAACAATGTTAAAACAATGTTAAAAAAAAAAATCCCGGGGGGGCATGCCCCCGGACCCCCCTACAGGGTCGGAGGTCCACCCCCCATAGCTGCCCAAAATCCTGTGGGAAACACTGTTTATGGTGTATGTGTCTTTGGTGCATGGTGGCAAACCCAAATGGGCCCCTAAAATATATTTTCCTGCAGGTTTCACCCGCTCTGAACTTCAGCCCCTGATGCTTTTCCCTTAGCCCCTAATGTTTTTGAATCCTAGAAACGCCCCTGGTTTGCACATGGACTGCAGGAGAGGAATGGATACTGGGATAGGTAAGGCAGTGCAAGTTTTTTGGAATAGCGCATAATTAACGTAGCCTAATTATTAGTTAGTTTCACCCACCTACAGAATGGTACCTTCAACGTGACATTCCATCGTGATCGAGCAGGTGCCACTGACCTGCAGGTGCACGTGAGCTAGCAAGAAAATTCAGAGACAACAAAATGGCCAAACAGTTGGGAAAGAGAAAAGTTGATTCAGAATACAAGTGATTATTTTTTTGTTCAATGCAAAGAAAAGGCTGTTTGTCTCTTCTGTCAAGAAGCAGTGTCTGTGTTCAAAGAATACAATCTGCGCCGACACTATGAAACCCGTCACAAAGACAAGTAGGCCTATGCGAGCTTGCAATGCCAAATGAGAGCAGACAAAGTATTGAAGCTAAAAAGTGGACTATCAGCTCAGCAGAATACGTTTGTACACCAAACCCAATTGAACCAGTCATCCATTCGGGGCAGTTTTCTGGTAGCCTAGCTAAACTGATTGCAACCAGCCAGCGATAGGCCATTCAGTGATGGTGAGTTCTTCAAGAAATGTATGAATGCTGTCGTGGAGGAGGTGTGTCCCGATAAGAAAGATGTCTCAAATGCGGTGAGTCTGTCCGCAAGTCCAATCAACAGACGTAATGAACAAATGGGGGATAATGTGTATGCCCAGCTGCAGGAGAAAACAAAAGAATTTGACTTTTTTGCATTAGCACTGGATGAGAGCAATGATGTGCAGGACACGGCACAGCTTCTCATTTTTATTCGTGGAGTTAGCTCAAACTTTGAAGTGTCCGAGGAGCTGGCAGCCCTACAAAGTCTCAAAGGTACTACGACAGGAGAGGATGTTTTTGGTAAAGTGTGCCAAACAATGAAAGAGTTGGATCTAGACTGGTCTAAGCTGGCTAGCACCACGCCTGATGGGGCCCCGAGTATGGTTGGCGTGTCGAGGGGGATAATGGGACACATGAACAGAGAAATGGAACGAGGTCTCACCCCCCCCCCCACTCTCCCCCCCGCTACAAGTCCACTGCCTGATTCACCAGCAAGCACTGTGCTGCAAAGTTCTGAAGTGGGAGTCTGTTATGAAGATGGTGGTGTCATGTATAAACTTCATCAGAGCAAACAGACTCAAACACAGGCAGTTCCAAGCCTTTCTCTCCGAGCTAGAGTCTGCTCACGGAGATGCGCTTTACCACACAGAAATCTGATGGTTAATCCGGGGAAGGGTTTTGAGGCATTTTTACAAGCTGCTACCGGAAATCAACGCCTTTCTTTTGACAAAAGGCAAAACTGTCCCAGAGCTGATCGACCCAGAATGGAAATGGGACCTCGCCATTTTAACAGACGTGACAGACATGTTGAATGGCCTCAACTTGCAGCTCCAAGGCAAGGGGAAACTAATTTGTGACATGTATTCCCACATAAATGCATTTGAGGTGAAACTTGCGATGCTTGGTGAAAAAATGCAAAAGCAAGACTTTACCCATCTCCCTGCTACTCAAAGCCTCTCAGCTGAGAAACACGCGGCCTCATTTCCAGTTGAAAAGTGTGTGGAAGCACTGGAAAGCTGAAGGCGGAGTTTGACGTGAGATTCCGTGAGCTACATGTCAATGCTAAAGAAATCTGTCTTTTCCAGAACCCCTTTGCTGACGATATTGACAAAGCCCTGCCTTCTTGTCGGTTTGAGTTGGCCGAGTTACAGAACTGTGATGTTCTGAAAGACGCATTGAAGCCCAACAGTCTCATTGAATTCTATGCTGCCCTCCCTAACGAGACATACCCAAACATCAAAAGGCATGCAATGAAGATCCACTCTTCCACAGTCCACACTTTTTGGCTGCACGTATATCTGTGAGCAAACCCTTTCACGCATGAAACTGATGAAAACTCCAATGAGGTCAAGACTCACTGATAAACATTTGCATCAGTCTTTGAGACTGGCTGTGACAGGAATGGAACCAGACATTGGACTTCTCACCAGCCAGAAGCAAGGCCACAGTTCACACTGATTAATATACACAGGTAAGCCCACTGTTTTTATTTCAATTGCAATGAATATGAAAAAATGTCATTATGATAGTAATAATTAAATCTCCACAATAATACTGGCAGTAACTCCGGCCCATATCATTTTATGTTACAGACCGACCCCGGCCCCCCGTCAGAGAAAAGAAAAATAATTTGGCCCTCACAGAAAAAAGTTTGGGGACCCCTGCCATAGAGAGTCTCAGCTCCAGAAAGACGATAGCCTCAAATTCCCAGAAGAGCACAGCAAATACATAAGAACTTCCCTCAGTGTCCGTAGGGGGTCCCAACACTGTACAGTATGTTGAAATGTTCTTGGCGAATAAAACATATTCTGGTTCTGATTCGGCCGTCCAATAAACTTCCTAGGCAAACCCAAAACTGGAGCAGTGGCTGAAATTAGACTGAGGTTCGGAGTCATATATTTTCCATCCTATATCAAATGTTTGTTTCTGGGTTTTGTAGTGTAGTCTCAGTACTACTTACTGTAGTAGTTGTCTATATAGGTTACACTGTCCCTGTTCTACAACTGGGCTGATTGCTGCAAAATGAGGATTAACTATTTCATGTACTGTACATGTGGATACACCTTCCTTTTTAGCAGAGCCTTATCTAACTTTTAGTTAACTTTTTGCCTCATCTGTTGTTATGTTTTTTATGCTTCTCTATTTTTATTCTCATGTTTTTGTCTTGTTTTTTCTCTGTAGCACTTTGAGATTTGTTTCAAATGTAAAGTGCATGACAAATCAAATGTATTTTATTATAAAATTATTATTATTATTATTATTATTATTATTACTATGGGTACTGTACTGCATACAGTTAAATGTATAGCTGCTCTCTGGGCCTTGAACCTATGACCCTGAGATAAGAGACTCACACTCTATGTGGGAGGATGAGGGAGCTAGCCCTGCGGCCTACAGACTCTAGAGACTGAGCTAACCCTGAGGCCCTTACTTGTAAACATTATAATCACATAATGACAGCATGCGTATGCGCCATATAATATCTGTCATCTAAGCCTTTTTTTTTTTAAAGTGTAAACTTTTGACATCTTACGACATCCTTATTAGACAATTTTATAACACTCTTCAACCTCCAACATTTTTGTCGGAGGTTGGGGCACGTGCCATCATGTCATAAATGTCTGCTCACTTAATCAATGGCAGGCAGGCGACAAATCCGGTTGTCAGACGGCTAATGTTTGACGGGGCAGAGCTCCTCCCGTCACCCTGCCTGCTCAGCCTCCCTCACACCCTCTCCTCTCAGCCCCTTCGCCTCATCTCATTCAAATCCTGAAAATGGCGGAGAGAGAGAGAGAGAGAGTGCGGGTGCGTCTGAGGCAAGAAAGTGCAATCGTCTGTGTACCTTGACAGGGAGATGTTTTCTGTACAGATCGCTCAAACAACTGTCACCAGAACTCTCTGGGATAAGAGGTGCACACGTTTGTGTCAAATAAAATGAACACAGTTTAGAATTTGGGATTGTTAGATGCTGAATAAAAGTAAAAACTGGGACATCCGTTGCCAGGATCCTCTCCGTTATGAAATGATCCCCCTTTTCAGATCTGTCAACCTTTAAAACCGAGATGCCGCGCAATAGGCTTCACTATTAATGATGATGGAAAGACTTCTTCATTCAGAGATGGAGGCCTCTCACATCTTGATGTCAAACGAGAAAATGACTTGTAATGACTGGAGCTCAAATCCTTCACAATACGAGCACTGAGATCGGGCTGCATCTAATAATTTCAACCCAGTTTAGTAATATGAGTCTCTCACAGCATGTCACACATGCAGAATGCTGATGTCAAAACTGGACACCAATTTAGCATTTAGGCTGCACACCGAACTCAAACGACACCGTGCATTATTCAGCGGCTAATGCCTGAATCAATACCCCATCGAAGAGAGTGTCTCTTCATGTGTGAAAGTCAGACCGTCTACCAATGTGCATCATTTGATCCTGGGAGAGAAAGAAAGAAGGGAGTTGGAGGGGGAGAGAGAGAGGGAGAGAGAGAGGGACTCCCAGGGGAAAGCCACCATTTCATACAGCTGTGGATGGTGATACCTCCCGGTCTGGAACTAATTGGTGCGAGATTAACTTTCCAGTGGGATATAATGACCCGGGGCGCTACTCGCATCCTTGGATCAGTGACACTGGATGAGCTGGTTTCCTCGCTGCGCTAGAAGTGATTACTGGGTTCTAGTCTGTCTCCTCAGACCTGTGAGACAGAAAAAGATGCATGAGGAAACAGTCCTCCTTGTGTGTGTGTGTGTGTGTGTGTGTGTGCGTGTGTGTGTGTCAGACAGTCGTTCTTTTGAATGACAGTATTTCTTTGTGATGCTGGATCAAGGAGGTAATAATAATAATAATAATAATAAAATCACATAATCCTCCGGGTTGCATCACTGAATACGGTTGGAGATGATGTTGTTGTCCCCTTTAAATAGGATGTCAAAGTCAAAGTCAGCTTTATTGTCAAACCACTATGTGTACAAGACATACATAGGGTTGAAATTGTGTTTCCCTCTTATCCACAGTGTATGGACTGTAAAAACAATAAATAAAAAACAGTAAAAAGATATAAGAAATATAAGGACCAATACAATATATACAGTAGATGCTGTGATAGTAGTGAACAGTGCAAACTTCCTTGATAGCAGCAGTTGAGTTAAATATAAATATACTAATATGTAAAGTGCAAAGTCTTTGAATGTTTTTGAAAGTTTTTACAGCAGCAGTCATGACTATCAGTCACTGAATTTGTCTCCTGTAGCAGCAAGTGTGCGTGTGTGTGTGTGTGTGTGTGTGTGTGTGTGCGGGGGGCGGGGGGGCTGTTTTAGTCCAGAGTCCAGAGATCCTTAATATTGTGAGCTTGTTTATATAAGATATGTCTTTTTATGTAGAAAAAGGAAACAGGAAGTAGATGTTGAGGTAATCGGAGTGAAGTGGAAAGCTGCTGATTAAAGCTGCATACAATGGAATCCATCTCCATCCAAGGAGGAACCACTCATCTTTTCAGACTAGCCTTGGTCTAGTGTATTTTTATGTTCCTTTGTCCTTGTTTGTTTTGTGGTATTGTGCTTTTTAAATAAATTGTACTTACTTACTGTAATTACTTACTTACCAAAATAGAAACCTTCAACGTTCAATATAGATATAAATGTGTATTGTGATTACCCATCCTACTGGCCTTATGTCATTATTGCTCAGCTGCTTGTTGTCTCCTTGACCTCTGTGCTGTGTTTGCGTGTGTGTGTGTGTGTGTGTGTGTGTGTGTGTGTGTGTGTGTGTGTGTGTGTGTGTGTGTGTGTGTGTAGCTGTGCGCGTGTGTTTGTAAACACCTGTACGAGCCTGAACCTGGTTCCCATCCGTTTTCCGAGCGTTCAAACCAGCCAACCCCGAGTCCTGCGTTTGTCGATGCCTGTCCTGAGTCAGGAGAGTGATCTGGAGTGCTGTCCCGTTGACATGTTTGTGTTTGAGACCAGTCTGGCTCCAGCTCACATTGATTTGTGCTCCATGTTTGGTTATTGAAGACGGGCTAGTTTGGCAGGAGTGGGAATCCAACTCTAAACTGACGCAAGCAGGCAGAGTCTGCACCTTCACGAGACGCCAGCTCAAACACAATCCAACTCCAACTCAAACACAATATCGGATTTGTGTGCTCTTGCACAAGCACACGCTCTAGCCTGGCATGCTTTCTGCACAATCCAAGCAAGTTATCTACAGGTGTACGCTTATTTACTGCTGTTTAGAATTTACAATTGTGCCTTTTCTTTGTCTTTAATGCAGTAACACCACAATTTCCCCTTGGGGATGAATAAAGTATCCACCCGTCCGTCCATCCGTCCATCCATCCATCCATCCATCCATCCACTCATCCATCCGTCCGTCCGTCCGTCCGTCCGTCCGTCCGTCCGTCCGTCCGTCCGTCCATCCACTCATCCACCCGTCTGTCCATCCATCCATCCAGCATTCCCTATCAACTTTGTTTGGTGTGTTAGCAGCTCATCGCAGGTCTGAAGTGGTACAGTGCTCATTGTTCCTGGCTCTCATACCCTCATGCACCCTATGGCTCGGCCGGCCTCTGTACCTTCACTGCCCCTTGGCCCGCGTGGTCCCTGTGTGGCCGAGTCTTGCAGGTCCTTCCGTGAGCCCGGCGCGCATCGCTGCCCTCCTTCCTTTTTTCTGACACTAGCCTGGCGCTTACTTCCCCTCCTCTCTCTCCCATTCCCGCTCCTCCCAGGGGGGCGGGCTTTTGACGGCTTCATCCCAGAGCCGGTGTGCGATGCGAAGCTTGATGAGATGCGTATCGTCTGTAAACGTGTCATTTTGTCAGGGGAGACAGGGGGCTTAGGGTAGAAAGTGAAGTCTGCGCCGTGAGTCAACGAGGCGGAGATGCTAGGAGACGTCCCGCCCGTCAAAAGCAACCATGTTGACATGAAGGGATAAAGGCAAAGCACTAACTGGGCTAATTGAGCATAGTCATCGAAGTCATTACCAGAAGTAACCTGCCATAATAATACGCTCCTCATGAATACTCTGTGCATAGACGAGAGCAATCATCAAGGAGCTTCCATGTCGTGGGTATTGGTCCCACCTCGTTTTCACCCAAAAAGAGGGGTGTCTGCATGCATGTACTCCCTATTTCTTACAATTTGATGTCATTGTGTTCTGGTCTATTGCTAAGCTATTAGGCACATATTGTCCTGGCTTTGACTTTTTCACGTGATCTCACAACATCTCATCTATGCTGGTCTTCAGAAGCTCTGTGGAGCAGCTTTCTGGGGTGCCCTCGCCAGTCCATATGCCCAAGGTTAGCCGTTGGTGTGTTGTAATTCATACTCTGTAATAGACACTGTGAGGCAGTAGAATTTCATCCCATTATGTCTTTTGCTGTTTATTATGTGTAAGGCTTTAGATCATTTCTTGAAGGTGCGCGAAGGCTCTTTGTAATGCTGTATCACCAGAGTCTCAGGACCTCATCACGCATCCAGTTAGATTTATAGCTAAATCCTAAAAATCAAATAAAAACTCTTAACCTAAGAATAGGATGCTTCTGAGTTATGGAATCCAGACATTCGCCAGTGAGGTGTGCGTTTTCTCCTACATCCTTGACACTGTGTTATTGGGAAATGAATCTATCGAACGTGCGTCAAATTGTCCTTTTTACAAGTCACGGGACCCATACACTTCCTGAAACCACAGGAAAATAGCCATAAATAACGCTCAAAGGGAGCCGATCACATCGCAAATAGAAATCTACAGTATAGCTGCATTTCCTGAAAATCGGCAAGGAAAGGAAGTGTGAGAAACTGATTCATTTTAGATCTGGTCAGTCCTCTTCCCTGTGTGGCTGCCCTATCTAGCACACTTTGAGGCTATGAACATCTAAGGAGGAGGCTTCAGGCTCAGACAGACATATTTTACAATAGGTGTACATTAAAATACAATTATCTAATTGGCGTGCCTTCAGGAGAAGTGGACTACAGTGTGACGCTAATATGGAAGGAGTCAGGCAGCTCTGATGTTCTCTGTCTAGAGCCCTTCTAGGCACATCCAAACTAATTACACTTGAGGAATTCTTCATGGTGCCTCATGGTGTCCTGCAACTGGACTGGAAGCCGAGGTGTATGAATGTGTGTGTGCGTACATGCGTGCGTCTGTGTGTGTGCGTGCGTGTGTGTGTGTGTGTCACCCATGGACCGTAGTTTAATAATTCACTAGCTCATCCAGCGTGTTTGTTAGACCTTATTTTGAATGTCCCCCTAAATGTGAAGGGGAGAGTAATTGTGAGTCCTAGTGATTGGACTGTTGCTTGTGTCAAGTACATAGTGTGAGATATCAATGAGATTGGTATCAATGAGATTCATTGATACCACATGCACTACATATCATTGGTCCAAATTGTGACAGCTGCTGATATTTTGGTACCAATCTAGGCAGACCTCGAATTGTGCTATGAGCAAAAAAGTTAATATGTTTTGTTCCTAATATTAAAATTAAAGTTATGAAGAACCTAATTAATATGACAAACACCAGCTTTAGGATCACTAAATAGTCATATATTGTTGTCAAAGTCCATGTCTAGTGAGAAGTGTGAACAGCTCTGAATCATTTTCTCTGCTTCGTGATTTCAGGTTTCAGGCGTACCGACATTCACAGAAGCATATCTTCTTCAAATATTTTATTTAAAAATTGAAACGTTGGGACCAAAACATTGAATAAAATGATTTGGGAAGTATAGAACCAGAGTTGCAAGCCATTTTTCACAATTTGTAACTTTATAGTTTGGCTCAGCACAGAAGAAACAGGGGAATGTGCATAAGATCTATCACACACTTTTAACCGGCTAGTTCATATCATAGTCTTAGTAGGCTACTCAGACGGATAGAGTTGATCTCATCCTATCTAGCTTTCATAACCAGCAGGATTTGTGC
The DNA here is from genome assembly GCF_949987555.1 of Borostomias antarcticus. Classification (NCBI taxonomy): domain Eukaryota; kingdom Metazoa; phylum Chordata; class Actinopteri; order Stomiiformes; family Stomiidae; genus Borostomias; species Borostomias antarcticus. Next base: position 8,575,159 of record NC_140250.1, on the reverse strand, counting down.
TTTGTGAGGAGTGCATGCAAGCATCCAGGAAAATGTTGCAGAAGATGTGCTCCAACCGAGACAGGTGCGTAAATGGGTGAGCATGATGTACAATGCCTTGGTCGAACAAGACAAGACTATGTTATAAAAGATGACCAGTAGAGGAAGGTCATATAACCACAATGAAACTAATCCAATCTCAAACTCTGTCGACATATTTGTCAATAGAGTCCTGGGCCAGGGAGCAGAAAGGTCAAATAATCTAGGATTTGATTACCAGGGTTTAACTATTTCACCAATCTATCAATATGCTCAACTTCCAACCATTATATTCAATGCGATGTCATTCTGTTCGATTTCTATGGGGACATTCATATCTGTAACTGGATTAATCTTGACATATGACCATTGTCATGGTATAGGAAATTGAGAAAACAAGTTGGCAGAAACGCCATTACATGTATATATATATTTAGATTCATGTCCATTGTTTCATTGTCTTTCCTATTTTCACAGAAAGATCCTCACGAATGCAGACACAGACAATCGATCACTGTTCTTCAGAATAACAGCGCAACTCCCCACAAGCTCTAATCTGATTTGGAAAAGGTGAACTTGCTCCGATGCAAACAGTCAGAGGCGTTGCCTTTCTTTTGGAGCTGGAGAGAGGAGGATAGGTTGGCCCTTAGCCAGGAACACACAGTGGGGTTCCACGGTGAAGTGCGTGCGTGTGTGTGTGTGCATGTGCGTGTGCATGTACGTGTGCGTGTACATGTATTTATGTGGACAGTGGTGGGAAGAAGAGGCCATGTCAGAGAGAGAGGGAGGAGAGAGAGAGAGGGAGGGGGGATCACAGCACACATTCTCCTTCTGAGCTGACTGCAACCTGGAGTTAAAAATAACCTCCGCGCTGCCTTCGAGTTTCAGAGAAGAGAGAGGAAAGCAGCTCTTCCTCCCAGCTGTCTCTCGCCAAACCCACAGCAACGATAATAAATGCAGCATCAGAAATAAACCCGGCAAAACAAACACAGCTTGTTGACCTGCGCTGATAATGATAAACTCACGGTGAGAAGCATGGCAGACGTCATTGTTTTGTATACAGCATGGCGGCCGATAGTGTTTTGTAGACCAGCGAAAGTCATCTGTGTGGGAGCTGGATAAGGACTGCAGGAAGTGATGGCGCTATTACACTCACGTCAAGCTCTATAAGTGCAGATGACCTTCACTAAAGCCGAATGACGTGACCGCTAGCCACCTTGGACGCACGTGTAGTGCCACACACCTGCACCTACCGTAAATACACGCGTACACACATACACACACACACACACACACACACACACACATACACACACTTTATCGCTCTCTCCCACAGACACATACTGTACACACTTGCACTCTATCGCTCCATCTCTCTTACACACACACACACTTTCAGTTTCAATCACAGGGATTGACGCCCCTATAATGCCCCATAGATGTTTGACCAGCTGCACCTCTGGTGTCAAGGCAACCTTTTAGCCAACGTCGTTAGCACAGTAAGGCATTGATTCAGGTGATATTATCTACCGTGTCTGTCTGTTTCTGCTCCAGCAGAAAGCCTCCAATGGCCAGTACTGAAAGGCCTGTATAATAAGACAGTGGAAGAACAGCTGAGTTAGCGACCGCTGCAGTGTGGGTGAAATGTTTAACTGGAATAAAACCTGCTGGGTGGTAGCCTATGTATTGAGATTAACGGTGTACATGCGTCTGCACTTGGGTGTTTGCGTGTTTCTGCACCCCGTTTGTACTCTGTGTGTGCTGCCCTGCCGTGTTGGAAGGGTCTCTTGTTTGTCAGATTTCCTCAAATTTCCATTTGTGGAGCTGACTTGCCAAATAATGTCCAGGCTGCCAAAATGTGTCCGGGATAAGAAGTGTGATTGTCTTGTGACCTTTTTAAAAAAAATGTATTGCTAGCTACCTAACTTGTCTGAGGTCAGTAAACATTTAATATCAACATTTCTAATTCATATGAATGAAAAATATGTCTATAGAATTGAAAAATCTGGTCCAGGAACATCAGTCAGCTAGCTAGCTCCCAACATTAGCTACCAACTCCAAAGTAGCTAATGTTCGTGGACCAGCTTTTTCAATTCAATAGACATATTTTTTATTCAAATGAATTAGAAATGTTAATATGAATATGTTTACTGACCAAAGACAAGTTAGCTCGTGAGCTAGCAACAACAACAAAAATATCACAAAAAGTTATTAGACATCAGACCTCTTACCCCAGACAATATTTGGCAAGTGGACACATTTTGGCATGACAAAACCACTGACTGTGTCCCATTGTCCATACTACATAGTATACTGCATGCTAACATACTGCATACTGTTTAGTATGTACTATTCCATGAAAACACATTTAGAATGTGAGATAATTGTAGTATCTGACGTCATCCAGTGAAAGTAACCGGCTCGCCTACGGTTCATGTTTACAACGACATTGAGCTAGCCAGGCGATTCGGTATTTAGCCTATTCCATTTTGGAAATCTATTTGATCATTCTCACCTGTACTTGATTGTTGAGGAATAAATCAAGAGGCGTGCGATCAGGCAGTGGCTCTGGGGAGCAGAGCTTGGTGGAAGTAACGTGTGGGACACAGTGACATAGGTCTACTGCAATGTTTCACGTCTTGTTCCGGAATAGCATCCTCTCCAAGCATACTGGATTTGGGGGGTAATTGCGGGAATTTGTGTACGTACTTACAGTATAGTATACCAGATGTAGTACGGACAATTTTGATGAGAATACCACATCTGGCATACTACAGTATATAGTTCATACTACATACTCATTATGGACATTCAGACACGGCCACTGTGTTAAAGTAGATTCCTTTTAGAATTCCGTCTCACTACACCTTTGAATTTGGTGTTGGAACCATGTTCCATGTAGCATCATCACAAAAGGTCATGTCAACATGGCAAGTAAAACGATGCTGCACTTTAATCCATGGGAGGCTGCCAGCATGTGGTCTCCTCACTCCAAATTCAGACAAAACGGCGGTGTCTTGTAATTCAGGGAATCTTGTCACCACATTTGCATATCCAGTTTTCATCTATTCAGAGCTCGACTCTGCTAGTGAAGGCAGAAAGCAATGACACCCAGACAGTTCACAACCCCTACGCTCTCAACGGCAGCACGCGAGCTAGCCGGCGCATGTGTGCTGTGTGAGAGAGAAAGCGTCGCTTTCATTCTCAACATTTTCGGGGCAACTTGTCATCTCATTGTCATACTGACAAACGTACCACCATTCTTTTTCTGTGCAAAGGAGCTGCAACACGGCTCCGCTGTTTGCTAGCTAAGCTAAGCACAACATGAAATGCAGACTCTACATAATTCCAAAGACAGGTACAGGACAACCAATAATGACCGCCGCCAACCGGGTAAGCACTGAGCTAGACCCCGCTGGCTGCTTTAGTGAGGGTTACTCCGCCTCTCCCGAGTTCCCTCTGGTCTCCTGATCATGGGGCGTGTTCCCACATGCCCTGCATGCCCCTCCACCTCTACACGGGCCCGGCACACTTGCCCGTCGCAGCTGATGGCAACCAGACAGATTGGGTGGCTTCGCGGGTTCCTCACGGCTGACGCTGATCACCAATCATCTCGCTACAAGAACCCCGGTTTTCTGGTGACCGGTTGCCAGATCTTCCCATAGCTTACTGTGGCAAGTACCTAGCCAAGTTTGCCTACATTACCATTCGTTGTTGTAGTGCTTTTGTCTTTGTGGTTTTGTTTTGCTGTTTTTGTTTTATCCTGTTTTTTTTCAGTTTCCCCCTGGCTTTACCCCTCTGGACGGACACTCCCTGACTCTTTTTCTGGATATTGACTACACCTCTTGGATTATGGATTATTGACTGTGTTTGTTGATCGCCTGACCGCTGCCTGTTTTCATTGTATTGATTTTGGATTTTGGACTTTTGTACTGCTGCCCACATTAAATCGCCCCCGTGAGCAGAACTGCCATCACTGTCCCGTGTCTGGTCGTTTGGTTCCAATACTGTCGTGACCCGTTATGCTTGGCTAATAAACCAAATTCTGATTCAGAACTGTGCTCTTTGGTAGAATTGCTCCTCAAAAGTGGAGGCGGGACCTACAGGGTTATTTTCAAGAATAAGAGGTTTGGTTCGAACTGAGATATTCTTGCTGGCCCCCCATTGGCCTTTAACTCAAAATTGTCATGTCATGTGCTGCTGGTACTGTAGAAGAAGTGAGACATAATACAATTATATAACAGCTAGTTCCGACCGCACATTGTGATTGGCCAAGACGCATTCAGAGCCGTGTCAATAACCAGTGCTGGCTACATTACTTGAGCTGCGCTCTCGTGCCCTATGACTACAGCACAGCCGTGCCAATAATCACAATAAAGCACGACCTTGAGCGTGTTATTGCTTAAGTAACACAAAACACATTCAGATTTCCAAACACATGTAAATGGGCACCATGACATCGAACATGAATGACAGTGCCAGAGTGAGAGTAATAGATACAGGGAGAAGTGAGGAAGAGATAAAGGGAGAGAGAGAAAGACACAGACAGCAGCAGTCAGGGGAACAGAGACAAACATGAATACACCGATCTGCAGACTGAACAATCAGACCCAAACATTGCATTGCAGACAGGCGTCACACTGACAGGTACTTGTTGGCAGATCAACCCTACCGATGCTCCTCCTACACAGAGAGTGATAACTGTTTGTAGACGTCTCGCCCACCTCCGGGAATTCTCCACACAGCCAGGAGAGGGCCAGCTGATTGGCCCTCGCTACCGCCTCCCCCTGTATGTACCCCGTACCGAGTCTTTCACGGTGCAGAGAAAGAGACCTTCAGAGGAGAAAAAAAAATAGACCCACAGAGCCTTTCATCCTCCTTTACTTTTCATTCTCCTCCGCTTCCGCCAGTGACGCCGCTTCCGTTAGCCTCGTTGCCCGTCAATGGGCATGCTGTTTTCGGCAGCTGTGGATGCGGGTCGGGATTGGCTGTTTGAAACGGGCTTGTTTTGCTTCGCCCCATTGTTAGTTTTGAGCTGTCTCTCTGTCTGGGTCCCTTGCGATGGAGAATGAGTGAGCACTCCAGGAGGCTCAAGTCCCCTGTCCCCCCAAAAAAAAACATTGAATTGAGTAGTTAAAGTGCTGTCGTTTAAAGTCCATCATGAGCACTGGAGCAGTGTTGTGTGTGTGTGTGTGTGTGTGTGTGTGTCTGTCTCTGTGTATGTGCGTGTGTGTGTGTGCGCGCGCGTGTGCGTGCGTGTATACGTGTGTTTGTGTTGTTGAAACATCTCATGCTGGTATAACCGAGTGAATTGTGAGTCCTTGTAAACCAGTCATACCCGTGGTGGTAAGCCACAGCTGCCCTGGGGCAGACTGACAGAAGCGTGGCTGCCAGCGCCTCCGGCCCCTCCGACCACCACCAACATTCATTCACATTTACACGTTGCATATACAAAATACAATACAAAATAAAGAGCACATAGTAGACTTTGTAATTTTATAGACTCTGGGGAAACCAGCTACCGCGTAAAAGCCTTGCTTGGTTTGGATCAGTGCTTCCTGGGTACGGGGAAACTTTATATACTGGCCAAACCTGCGCAACGACATCCAGTACTTGGGAGAGCACAGGTGAGAAACTGTTTTGGGAAATCCCAGCACCGAGAGCTACTGTACGCTGGAATGAACCAGTTGCGAGAAAATGGAGAGTAGCCAGAAGTTTGGTTATTGCAGGTATGGCATGACTTCTTCTTGTGACTGGCTCCAAATCATCCCTTAATTCATCTAATAGCTCCAGAATGGAATTGCTAGATAAGCGATATGTTTGGATTATCCTCTCCTCTGACATCCCAAACATTGTCACACGGATGGAGAACACCCGTTCTCGGCGTGCTCGCCTCCTTTGTCTTCTCCTTATAACGGCCGCCATGTGTGTGCACAATTGCACGGAGCCTGCCCTTCCAAGGTACTAAATTGCAAACGCAAACGCCACCACTCAATTAGCTTTCAGGCTTGATAAGTCACAGTGCGCGTGCTACAGTTACGTATTTGCATTTTCTCCTCCCATATTTTGCACGCTAGGGGACGCACACCCCTTATATTCATTTTGGCCAAACGTACTAATTGGATAGCGCGTGTTAATTTGCGCACTTAAAGGACGCAATCCCCCTTGCACACCGTTCATCACCTTGCATATTTCTTTGCGGGTACTAAGGCATTTGCACACATTTTTATACGTGCAAACCTTTAGTAGATCAGGCCCTGAGTGTAGTGCTCCAAGGTAGTGTTAGCGAGTAGCTGGTGGAACTCACTCCTCTAGTATAAAGGATGTGTTAATGATCCTCCTGATAGGGATATCTACATGGTAAATGGACTGCACTTATATAGCACTTTTATCCAACACACTTTACAATGAAGGCCCCTCATTCAACCATTCACACACACATACACACACCAATGGCGGTAGGTGACATGCAAGGTGCCAGCCTGCTCATTGGGAGCAATTTGGGTTTCAGTGTCTTGCCAAAGGACACTTCGACATGTTGTCAGGAGGAGCCGGGATTCAAACTGCTGACCCTACAATCATTGGACGACCCGCTCTACCTCCTGAGCTAGAGCCTCCCCACGATATCTCTCTTGGCATAATTGTTAGCACATCCGACTTGCAAGTGCAAGGACCCTTAACATGGGTCAAAAGAACGAGAAACACAACGCAGACGAGAGTACTACCGGTACACTGGAACACTCACAGACTCAGTTCCTCTCTCAAAGACACAAAAACATACTCGTACACACACACACCGAACGCCCCCCACCCACCCACCCACACACACACACACACACACCCACCCACACACACACACACACACACACACACACACAACTGATGCGCCATACATCATAGCTAACATTTATGCCAGGCAATTGAATTCTTATTGAGAATAAATCAAGCCAAAGACAAATGGGCCCCTGCGTCACGGTGCTGCATGCTGTTCCAAGTGACATGCATCTTCCATGAGCGATACCCTTAATTAGCCTGCTAGTCTGAGCAGCACTGCTCCCACTCCCAAACCAGGCTCAGACAACACACTTATCACTAATCTCATATATATATTATATATTTTTTATAGCAGAGAGTGTCATTTATCTGACATAGATAATATATTTGTTTGACATTTCTATCACAGTAATATTGATCATACTGTAGTAGCCTTATGTGCCACTGTGGATCCAAGCAATACAGTGATACAGGGTATATATGTTCCAACTTCGGAATTACAGTTGTTCACTCATTTATATGTTAATGTTGTATATGTCATCCCTTTCTTGCATGTAAGAAGCCCAGGCATAGGGTCTGTACAGTAAAGGTCGTGTCAACTTCTGTCCTCGTGGAATGAACTGCCCACTGGCGTCAGGACAGCAGAGTCGAGACGCTGTCCATCTTTCGCCGCAGGCTCAAAACTCACCACTTCAAGAAGTACTACCACAATCCTACCTCTTAAAGCCCCTATTGTATTTATATTTTTGACTTTAGAACTAGATGATGCTCTTACAGTTGTCACTTGTTTAGAAAGGAAATGCACTTGTGAGCTCTGGCGAGTAGTAGTACACTGACTACCTGTGTTAAATGCATGACTAATGTAATGTAAAATGTAATGTAACTTGTCTGTCTCTTTCTCTCTCTCCCTCTCTGTTTCTCTCTTCTTTCTTCCTCTCTCTGTCTCTCCCTCCCTCCAGTTGTAATATACAGGGATATTTGCCTGGGCACCAACGCTCCTCTCAATTACGCCGGCCTTCGCGGAGGCCAATCACAAGCTGACATTTTGTTTCACAGTTCAGCGCACGTTATTCCCAAAGGGATCTATTAAGATAAGGCTCTCTGCGAATGAGAGAGAGAGAAGAGAGAGAGAGAGAGAGAGAGAGAGAGAGCAGAGCAGGTCTCCGAGTGGATTAGTTGATCAATAATGTTGGAAAGCATTAAAATAGATCCACTCATATGTTGATATAGGCCATAAACCAAGGGACAGTCCAGCTTTCACACCTCCTAGAAGTATTGATCCGGACGGCCAGTGGGTCGGTCTGTAGTGGAGTATTGTGTCTGACATCAATGCCAAGGTCTGACTTCAAGTTACTTCATGTTGCTATGCCTTTTTCAGATGTTATTGGAAGTGACCCATGAAGACGTCATAGTGGAATGCAAATGACTCTAAAAAACTCTCAGGGGGACCAGTGAAGAACTCAGTTCCTTATCATATGACATTGCAACACCGCTGTGCCACTGAATTCCAGTGCCTCCCCTAACAGCCCAGTGAACCATCTCTTTTAACCTCATTTCAACCGGAGATACTCAATCCCCTGAACACCCAGGGGTGTCATAGGGGGCAGAGATCTGACTACCATACTTAGCCAGAAACCTGCAACTACCATGCAGGAAAACGTCTTCTACAGCGGAAGATGCCGAGAATTCAATTTCATTGCCAAGCCGACAAAAGCCTCCATATCGGGGAGTTGTTGGAAATGAGTGCGGAGAGGAGGAGAGATAAAACATTATGAGTCACCAGGTGGCGCCGGCACATATATAAAGGCAATAAAAGCACTTAAGCGTGCAGTTTAATAGATTTGTACAAACCAGTTTTAATGGTTCCAAGATTTAGCTGGGCATTGTGAAGATCTAGTGCATGACGTCAGTGGGAGAAATGTGTTTCAGATTTCATTTAATCACTCCTCTTGCTTGGTGATGACTTCTGTGGAAAGTCCAAAGGAAATTCTATTGTTATGAACACGCCATCCATAAAGCCACTGGGTCTGTGGAGGATTTTATTAGGTATGTGTAGTGTATATACACAAAAGTGAACAATTAGATAACCCTATAAATATGACTGGTTTTTCATTTCAAATTCAAGAGGTTCCTAATGAATAGATGCAGTGTGCCTGGTTTATACTTCCTTTATTTGCAACACCGAGAACTCAAGAGCCACAACACTGAGTCACTGCATCAGCTCATGCCACAAGGGTTATGAACAGTCCCTGCTATATCTCCTACTGACCGAGATCAGATAATCCAATAATACTGTAAATGGCTTCAAGGCGTGTGTGTATTCATACCAATAATATTCATTATTGAATCAGTGAGTCCAGTAAATGCTTACAACTAAATCAATAATATCTTATCACATCAGTATTTTTTCATATTGCATGATTCATGTTTCAGAATTATGACTTAAGGATAATGGCTTGCCATCAAAACAATATCACCTCATGAAACCAAAGTATTTTTTTCAGTTTCACCTTCCCCTCAAGTCCTCTCAAATGTGTACACTTTCACTGGCTCTCTGCTCACTAGCCACCAATTGTTGATCATTAGTCATTTCCTGTAAAGACGTGCTAACGCTAATTACCCTGCATGTTGACACTCTCTGTGGCCTATCAGTGACAAACACAGTGCTGACCACTCCATTAGCCTGGTGTGGTCTCACACACTGTCAGCTTCTTATTGGGTGTATGTTTACTCTCACGAACACACACACACACACACACACATACTCACACACACACACACACACACACACACACACACACATACTCACACACACACACACACACACACACACAGAGGAACACACACACACACATCCACAAGTGAACATGCACAGAAGAATACAAACACACAGACACACACCTACAAGTGAACAAGCACACAGAGGAACACACACTCTCTCTCTCTCTCTCTCTCTCTTTCTCTCTCTCTCTATCTGTCTCGTTCTCCTCTGCTGCCTCCCCCTCTCTCCTACTTGTCTATACTCCTGTGAATTGTCATCATTATGCACACTCAACCCTATCATCGAACGATATTTGTATGCTAATTACCTGTTTTCACATGGCGCCCTAATTAGGGGCTGGTAGGCTGACATTATACCCTGGCTAATAACCCATGCCGTGTTCACGGTGGGCTAAGGGATGAGTAGTGAGACGCTCTCCAGCGCTACACAGCGTGAAAATGTTCTAACCTTTTCCGATACAAGCGTCTGCAACACTCAGTCTGCTTCGCTCTTCTACTGTACGATGGGACGAGTATCCCGAAGAGATATAGGAATGCACAGAGCACATAGAACTACAGTACATTTACTCATGTCTCATAGGAATATGCTTAGGTTTATTTGACAGGTTGCCGTACTGGTCAAGTCATGCTGCAGACCATGTCTCCCTCTTCCATGGATGGGCCCACTCTACTGTTAGTTTGAGAACAAAATTCAGATGTGGGCCAACTATGCTTAGTAGGATTATTATATTATTTACTGTGGTGTCCAATGGCAAAAGTAATTGTACCTGAACTACCTGTCGTTGTTGTGGTTGTTATTGTTGTTGCATACAATCTGGTGTGTTATTGTCCGTTTCCCCTCCACTCTCTGATTTGTGTATTAACCCAGAGGAAATGGCTGGAACTTTGTCGCTGTCCAAGTGCCTTAGCTTTTTTCTCTCCCCCAAATACAGTAGCATGGCTTCCTCCCGCGACACCCAGGGGCCACTGGGTTTTTTGTGTGTTTTTTTCCCCCCGTTCATGATAAAATATCCATGCTGTTCACCAAAGGCCTACTGGCCTCAAGTTCAGATGAAATTAGAAATATATAATTCAGAGAATGCCGGACAGAGTTGGTGTTTGGCGGGAGGGAGAAGGACGACCCTAGAATTGTATTCCCCCTGCTCCTCGCATGATTAAAATGCTAGTGGCCTACATGTCTAAAAGCAAGGACACATAATGAACTCTACACACATAAATAATAATTCTCATTCTTGTTAGTATATTCTGTTGTGCCGAAGTGAATACCCTGCTGTAGAATAATTGGACAAACAACCAAAAGGAACATTTTAATAATGATTTGATTCTTGAGCTTGTTGATGTGTTAATAAATTCTAATGATGTAAAGGCTTGCTCCCCTACTACATTATTTTCGGTACTCGTTTTTTCTTTTCCTTTAATCACTTAAATAACTTCTCAACTCTTCCAGGTTTTTGCTCAAATCTCTGCTGGTTTAAATAGTCTGGTTCGTGATTCCACATTTCTTGTGGAAGTTATTGCATTTTTTGGCCCCTTTATTGCTCTGACCAATATGATATACCACGCATGGGAGGGCCTTCTCCTTTGAGCGGTTCAGTGGAAAATGAATGGAGAAGGGAACATTGGTGGATCTATATCCTAGCATGTTAACAGAACGAACAGCAAAGCATCCCCGATGTGTTCTTTATTCTGTTCCTTTAGGGATGAGAGATGTAGGGTCTACTGTATACGGAAGCTGCCGGAACACCACGTGTCCTGCTGCTGCTTAGCACGTGAAGCTATCCTGAGTAGAGCCCATCGCCTACTGTACTCCGAGAAAATAAAGATGATTGTTTTCATGGAACCTGTCACGTTTTAAATGAGGTTCCTGGGTGTTCATCTCTGAAATGGAGTGGTACTCAGTGTGTGTGTGTGTGTGGGGGCGGGGGGGGGGGGGGGGGTCGGATCAATATCGAGGCAATCATGGGGTGTTTTTGAGGTGTAGCACATCTGACCTTGAGTGGATAGATGTGGGCCCCGCACCGAAAGAAAATACATCTGGAGCTGCCCCGGAGTGGAGTGGAGTGGTTTTATGTGTGCACAAGATGGCTCACGGTGTTATGGATGAAGGGCCTGAGAGAGAGATGGGTACAAGCCAGGATGGATGGCTGCTGGCTCTCTGGGGAGTAGGGGCGGGGGGGGGGGGACTCACATGTGTGTGACTGTCTGCCCAGCCCATGTTGTTGTAGATGTTGTGTTACTATAAGGACAAGCAATGACAATAATTCCAATGTACCTGTACTGGTTATATAAGACAAATTAAAATTAAACTTTCTATTCTACTGACAAGTGTCAGTAGAATAGAAAGTTTAATTTTAATTTGTCTTATATAACCAGTACAGGTACATTGGAATTATTGTCATTGCTTGTCCTTATAGTAACACTAATCAGCTCTTCATTCCAGTCCTAGGTACATAGCTAGTCACTTAAAGGTTCCCAAACAGGCAATTTACTATCCGTAGTCCAGCAGTCTAGCAATTCTATCAATTTGATCCTCATTTACATAGCCTATCCTATCCTATCATGGGAGACTGTGTCCTTGACATAGGTAGTGCAATTAAATAACATTCAAGTATACAGTCGTAGAGTCAGTATATTGTATAGGCAAGAGTAAGTTGTTATTGTCTATCGTCTAGTTCAATTGTTCAAGTGTTGTCAGGTGTTGGTTCAATCTGCATCTGGGGGAGAGGAGGACTTGTGTGTGTGTGTGTAACCTGTCAATCTGTAATCTGACATTGTCTCATTCACCAGCTACTAGGTTTCCTGCCTTTTCAATGACCTTCTATGGAGCCTAAGAAGATTCTACTGTAGCTATGGCTTTTCATAATCAGTGTGTATGTTTCAGAATACTACAGTGTCTGATAATTCGCAACAACGCGACATTATCACAACACAAATTCAAATCTTCGTTGTTCATATAGTATTTATTGTTGATTATTTGGTTACTGTTGGCTGTGCTACAATGTGCCGTTTGGGGATACTAAAGTTTTCTTGACTTGACTCTTGACAAATCATACGTGAGTTAAAATCATAAAACACAAATACAAATAATAAAATACAAATATGAAAACAACATTAAAAAGGGGGATGCGTCACAGAAAAACAACAACAGGAATGTTTCCTTGCGACCTAAACAGATGGCGCTAGCCGTTGTGTTTGACATGATGGAACATGATGGAGAGTGCATATCGAGAGTTACAGGTTTGCCGAACAATCGAAGTTCAGCCAACACCACGTTGTAAGCACAGTCAACAATCTAAGACCATCGAAGTTAGATAAATGTTACTAGTCAGCTCTTGCTAATGCTACTCTCACTAGCCGCTACAGATCTCACTAACACCCTGTCAAGGACCATACATTTCTCCATGATTTTGGAATGATTTGACGTTGGGGTCCTCTTGAACATTTGGAAACGCCGTTTTTTGACTGCAGTATCTTCAGAAACATGTTCAGCGGATTTCACACCCATACGGTCCAGATTTGTCCAGGTTTAAAACTCTTTAACATATAATGGATTTCTGAAACGTCAGTGGAGTGAATGTAGGCAAAATTCACTTCCTGTTTGGAAGCAAAAATAAAAGTGGGCAGTCACTTGCGACCTATAAGGCGCAAATTGGCACCTCGCCCGAGTGCACCGTAGTTGTATGCGTGTTGTAAGATTTGTATTTGTGTTGTGATAATGTCGTATTGTTATGGATGTATCGGCCAGCATAGTACATACACACTAAGTGGTATCATTCATCATACTGTACAATAAGGAGCAACATAGAGAAATTATTTTCTGTACTAGGTTGTTGTTGATTAGAAAAATACCAGCTGGAGCAAAGACAAATAAAATTGTAACATAATTACCTACAATATCATAACACTGATTAACTTTTAGTGTTACCTTGTTAACTAAGTACAACAGTGCATACAGTAAAAGCCACAGTCCTGGTTATATACACAGTGTGTTGTGCATAATTTCAAGGGCCTCTGGTTATTGTGACAGAGGAGCTGTCAAGATGAAAGGCTGTTTTTCAGCATCTTGTCAAAAGAGAGACAGGCGATTTTTTATTTATTTATTTGCTCCTGTCATGCTCTGATTCAAGACAAGCCCAGAGACGCCAGATACTGTTGTGCCGAGTGCTGGGAGCAACCCTCCATATTGGCTGAGGAGCCTCACAGAACCGTCCCAAAATGAGACACTTAAGCCCTGTCCGGACGGGATTAGTTTTACCTGGGGACGTTAGTAACATCATTTTTACCTGAGGACCCCAGTGATTTTAAGTACCGATCCAGATGGAATAATAATTATATTTATTACTTCTACAAATTACAGAGTGCGCATGTCTGTCTGTTTGGATTCTAGCGAATGTTGAGGTGTTGACTGAGTTTGGAACAAGGGGCCAGGCTGTGATTTACTTCCTGAAACATTTTGATCAGCGGCATCTTGCCGAAATCGACCCCTTTTGACATGCGCAGTTGTGCTTTTCTCAGACCCCGCTCACGAACAGTTTGCACCATGCAATTATTATTTGCATCATTTTTTTATTACTTAACAATGCTGATGCAGGGACATGCAATACAGCGGGGAGAGCGGTGAACGCGCATTAAAAATCCACATGAACGTCTTAACTTCGGGTCAACAAATCACGTGGTTAAAACATGAGAAAAGCACAACTGCGCATGCCTGTGACGCGAGAAAACACAACTGCGCATGTCAAAAGGGGTCGGTGGCCCTGTTCAAAAAGCTTCACTCTCAAGAACGAGGTGTCAACGTAGTCACCGCATCCAGTTCTATTAATATATCCATGGTTTGGAGGCGAGCATAGAAGAAGACGAGCCGATTTATTCGTCACATAGGTCCTAGTGTACAGTCACAGTAAAATGTTGCTCGTATTTCCATGTAGAACTGCGCACAGCGCATGCTGGCCCCATCTGTAAACAGCCTCTCCTCCGCTCTCCATGCACTCATGAGTCGAAGATAGCTGAGTAGAATCAATTTGTCATGCAGGCCTGCATGGATAATAACTTTATTTCTAACTTCCTAGCTTATATCACACAATTCTGGCGAGTAACCTACACAGCCATGTCTTGTTGTCTGATAGGCTACTGTCGCAGTCGGCCAATGGGGTTTGTCCAGAGCAATCGGTCATGAGCATGTCAGAAAAGTGCCATTACCTTTGCCACCATTACTAGCCGCTAGCAAGCACTGGCTAGTAACTTTAGCTATTTAGCTTACCAACTACATCCATGAATACGGCCCATCGCAGCAACTTGCGAGACCTGGCTCTTCTGCTGGACCTGATATAGTTTCTCCGGATTGTTGTCCATGAGGGGGTCGTAGAACGCGCAAAGGGTTCATGAAACACCAGGATTTCATCCATTTCACTTATTTTAGCAGTATACTATAAAGTAGGCTACAGAAAGCCAGAAATGCAGTGTAATATCCCGCCCAAAATAATGTAAACAATGCATTTTCTATCAAATAGCTGACATGTCGATCCGGACGGTAATACAATTACCAGAGGACCTCGGACTTCGCTGAGAAACAGTAGGTAATTTCAGCTGGAATAATTACTCACGTCCCCGGTGAAAATCACTGACATGGTCGATCCGGACGGAAATAAAATGACTGAATTACCCTGGTAAAAATTACATTACCTGAGGTCCCCAGGTAAAACTAATCCCGTCCGGACAGGGCTATAAAGATGGAAAATAGCCCCTTGTAGGCTACATTGGTGCGGATGTATTTGTTGACATGGAGGTATATTTCAATCTTCATCATTTTTCAATCTATAAACTGTTTTGTGCAAACCAATCAAGTAGGAAATCAAAAATGTAAATAAATAATTGTGTGGCACACCTTCTCTTCACTTTCAACTGTTCTTGTGTTAAGACATTGATCCAACACACTCATTTCAGTGACCCATAGAGAACAATAACTTTAAATCGATGCATGACCCACGCACAGCACTATAGTGATTACATCACTCTGTAGTTACAGTACATGCCGATGTCTTGAGATGCACGGTCCTTCAGGTCTGATTATTTCTGCTAGTTGAACTTGTAGACTCAAACTGACTGTCCTACCACCGTATCCTTGATCATAATGGTGGACAGTTCATATGAAAAAATAAATCAGCAATGCTTTTATTCAGTTTTTTTCCCACTATACAGTAGCTAGCAGAGGTCATGCAATGTGTCACTGACAGCAGCTCTTTCTTGTAAATCCCCTCATTTTATCTGAGTCTGAGTCTTAATCAGCTTAAATGTTCTGGATCAAATTTGGCTCATTTAAAGTATAACCCCAATTTTCTTGAAATAATGCTCCTTGTCTAAAATAGATTTAGCCTCATTGATGTGTCTGATGTCAATCGTCACAGTACTTGGTATTCAACTCCCACCTTGTACCTACCCACCATCTTTGGACTAGTGTATAAGCATTCTAAAACACAACTGCTCCGATCTGAGGTGGAGAAAGGCCTCCAACGTGTCCATGGATGCAACACAACATTGTCTTAGAGATAATAAAACAGCCAAGACAATCAGTTGAGGTGTGCTTGGCATTACAAATGCCTGTCTAGGACTTTTAGTCCAAGTTTAACACCGCAGAGTGAATGCGATGAGACTGCATGGCATCCATCCATCAGTCCAATTTCAATTACTTCTAATGATCATTGGTTGCTGAAGAACACACCAGCCTGGACAATGCTTTGGAGTTTTTTTAAACTCTCAAGTAACAAAACAAAGTTCAGTGCAGATGAGTATTGTTGGTTACAGTAGACGTGTGTGAGACTAACCTTTTTGGTCACATACACCCAGACAGTAATGTCAGCTGTCTCAAACAGAATATTTCAGGAATAATTTCTCTTATCTGTGTAAGAGCTCTTGAATTATGTAATTGTTATATACTCATGGTCTTTTCAGTGAAGTGGGCATTCAACTACAGTATGTATTATGTTTCATCATTGTTACCTTGAGCTAATCTTCCCTCTCCGATCAGGCACTATTATGCGGTGTGCTGGAAATTGAACTAATGGTTCAATTTATTTATTTTTTCCCAAAGTATAGAGGGTCAATCTTCAGGAACTCGGTGTGTACACATCCCCCTCAGAACACAGAACAGGAACACCCTGAACTAAATCATTCATTTTGGGTTCAGTATGTGCAATAAACTATGAAAATAGCTCACAGGCTCAAGTAAAAAGAATACCATTTGGAAACCATTGCTTTGGAAAAAGCCAGGTTTATTAATGACGACAATTTGTGACATTACCTGAAGCATTATGAGGTGATTAGGGGTGGAACATACAGTGGGTGTTGTTGCAGAATGTGACACAGGAACATCCCGACACATTCATCTCTGTGTAAGGGAGGTTTGGCACCATTGGATCAAAAGATGCTTCCGCAATCACTAGTGTGGGCCCACTTGACCATCTGTCACGGGCACCTGAGGACCGTATATGACAGCCAATTAATAAGAGGACTCCTGGCTGTGGTGACCAACCTCTATGGCATATGTCGCTCTAATGACACCAAATCAACTGGCTTCAACTCTAGTCCGACTGGCAGAATTCCAGGATTCCTGCTTGTCTTCAGAGTTGTAAGAGTTGGGCCTCAAAAACTAGCATTGCGCCAAAATGGACCAAATTGCACTCTAAAATGGCCCTCTCTTGTGGATGTGATATTAGCTCAATGTGGGTATTATAAAGGTGGTGTCTCTTCAGTAGCTAGTTGGCTCTCTCTGATATTTGAACCCCTTAGTATCAGCATTGCACCTGACTAATTATGCACCTGTGGAGAAGCTCATTGATCGTGCAGAAATACCATGTAATCAATATCCAGGGGTGTAGCAGGTAGATAGCTTGGTTAAACAACACAGTGTTAGATTGAATCGTTCTATTATGCAAACACGCAGCACTTATCAATGAACTATTACATTTCATTAAGAGGGCAGGCTTATTAAAAAAAAAAAAAAAAGGTTATTTTCTAAATGCGTAATAACCATGTTGTTTACAGAGGTGCTAGACTGGAAGCCTAATGTTGTGCATTTGTCTTTTGGAAATACACTTTCCGCGTTCATGCATATGAGCCCGTATCCATTTTGTGTTTCATTAGAATGATGATCTTAATTGATTTTAGCAGCTACAGACCAAAACAGCTTTTACACGAGCACGATTTTGAGTGGTTGCCACAATTGAAAATGAAATGGATGCATGTCTGCATTTAAGAGAACAGAGTCTGCGTGTCCTTACGTGGGGTAGGTATGGCAGCCTCATTTGTATTCTAAGTGCCTATACCAGACCATGTACCAATGTCGGATAGCAACACTGAATATACACAAGGTCCACATGTCAGTCAATAAAACAACAAATCAATGTGTTACTTATTGATGAAGCATTCTTTTACTATCCCATGTCACAGGTCACATAGCTTAGTCCTTAAGCCTCTTTCCAATGAATCTATACTGCCAGTGGATCCTGTCTGCCAAGATGAGGAATTGGACTTCAGAGACTTGGCTGATATACAGACCTGCTAATTTAGAGGTATACTGTATGACATAGAAATGTCTAACTGGGACACGATCACTTTCAAACTGACTATAACTCAAAATGACATTGCTTCAAATGTGCTTCTCAGAATCATGTTTATTTTGAAGTATCACGGGGTGATGTTCCACAGACACCGACAGATATAACGTCCAGACATCCACAGACATGGCATTCAGACATCTAGACATCAACAGACATGGCATTCAGACATCTACAGACATCAACAGACGTGGCATCCAGACATGCAGACATCCACAGACATCTACAGACATGGCATCCAGACATCGGCATCTACAGACATCTACCTAAATCCAAAGACATCAACAGACGTGGCATCCAGATATCCAGACATTCACAGACATGGTATATACAGACATCCACAGACATGGAATCCAGACATCCACAGACATCTACAGACGTGGCATCCAGACATCCACAGCCATCTACAGACATGACATACAGACATCCACAGACATGGAATATACAGACACCACAGACATGACATCCAGGAATATAGCATCCACATACATCTACAGACATGGCATCCAGACATCCACAGACTTGGCATCCAGACATCCACAGACATGGCATCCACGCATCCACAAACATGGCATTCAGACATCTACAGGCATGACTTTCACAGACATCCATAGACATAACATCCAGCATCCAGACATTCACAGACATGGCACCCAGACATCCACAGACATGGCATCCACACATCCACAGACATCTACAGACATTCACAGGCATGCAAGGCTTCAGTTATAATGAGTAGCCATCAAGGCCGCTTCTAGGGCCAAGATCCACTGCATTGCATCACCAAGGCAGTCTGTTTACAAGACTGCATTCAAAGACGACATGGACCCATATAAACTGCCTCTGAGCATTTTCCACTTTAATTGACAGAACTTTCACTGATAATTACATCGAAACTCTAATTGACTATGCCATCATGTCTAATTTCGCCCGTCATTGGTATCATTAGTGCGTAAAGGATGGCTATATTTTTAATGAGTCCTCCTCTTCTTTTGCCACCTCAACTGTTTTAATTATCTGTGGTGCGAATCATGATGTTGTAGTAATGCATCTGCAAACCGCTTGCCATGTACTGTACTGAGGGGGGATTCGGTCAGGAGCATGTCTTCCTGCTCCGAACCCCTAAATGTATTTACTGAATCTAGACCACGTTAATTATTGATGGCTGATTGAGATCTCCTCTTAAAAAGCACTCCGGTGGGAGTGCACTGTCCTTAGTGAGAAGAAAGCTTTTTAAAAGAGTGGCTTGGGCTTTACAGCCGCAACGCATCCCCTGCCAGAAATGTAAATGCTTACAATTTTTTGTCGTCGTATTTTTTGTTCACAATGAGAAGATGCACACGGGCTGATGAGTGCCAGTCTCGGAGAGGATAAACGGGGCTCATAAAGATTCAATATGCAGAGTGCCTTATCTGAAACGCTCTACGGCTGAACGAGAGACAAATAACACGCAAGCTAGCAAGTCTTTTTTTTCTCCTCGGCAAAACCGGTGAAGGAAGAACACAGAGCTAGACAGTGTTGGGTGGATACATCAGGCCTCACCTCATCTGCATTATCCACAGGTGATTGGCACGTGACAGTCCGATAATGAAGCTTCTGTAGGAACTGTGGGACTCCTAACGGTGGCTGACGCCTCACCGGTACTCATTCTGTATGCACGGGAGCGCAAGGGCTTTTACTTCTGAGCATTTATTGTCAGTCATTAGAGATTTTTAGGATTAAGCATGCAGATAATGGATCACGTCTGACCTTCCCAGAATGTCATTTGGCAACGGGAAGTTTAAATAAACTGAAGTTGCCAGTTAAATCCTACTAGGAAGGCAAGGGACCAGATAGAGCAGACAAGAGTTCCTTGAGATCTAAAGAGACAAAGAACAAGGGAGCAAGTTAGATAATATAATATAATATAATAATTATAATAATAATAATATATAATTTTTGTGTGTTAATTAAGCACATTCTAAATTGTGATGTTATGTGAAGTGTGTTCATATTAATCGTCTCAAGTTACATAGACCGTTTTTGTTTAGTTGTGTTACCTTTGTAGTATCTTTGAACCACAAATAACTATACATCTTGGCAAGGCAACACATGTCCTTTGTAAGGTTCTTAGTTGGTTGTGAATTAACAAAATGTGAATTAACATAACATTAAAGATATTGTTCTCTGAGCATTGCTAGAATGCTCTCGGTCAACCACACGCAATGACTGGACCTGACAAAGAGTTCCAGTTCTTCGCTTTGGGGACTAAATGGCAATGACATTGGCAACGACTACTTATCTAATAAGTGAGGAGACGTGTGCTCTCCTTCAGCACATCTGGACCCTTTGTCTCTGTAGCTGTGAGTTTAATTGCCTCAGTCAAGGATTTCTGAGCCATCATATTCATCTCTCAGTGTCTTGAGCAGCAGGGATTATCCAGCAGGACTGTCGCCTCTGACTGTCGCCATTTCACCATTGAAAGAAAGCAACGGTTGGGAGTCATCTTTCCCAGACATCATTACAGGGATGAACATCTTTACACTTTTCTCATATCTTGGTCGATAACTGGATATGTGAATTAGACATTTACTGGGATGTCCTTGATGCCTAGATACCTAGATACACTGTAGGTATAATCCATGTCAGATCAAGTCTTTTGTAACATTATCCAACTTCTCGCAAAACAGTTAACATAAAAGGGAGGGCCAATAGTCTTTCCTTGAGAAAATGTGATGGTTTACCTGTTGTACTGAAACAGTCTACTCTGGTGAAGTTTGCAGCATTCTAAGTGCTGGAGCATGTTGTGTTTCCCAGCATGCTTTGCACCTTCTGCCACAGGCTCATCCCTACCAGGGGCAAAACAGAGCAGTCCAGGCGTTCCTTTGTGCCAGCAACCATCAGTGTATAACAGTGCCTGAGCCCCACAGACTTTACTATAACAGTGCCATACATATATTTTTTTTACTCTTGTATGTATTGTATGTATTTCTTACTTGCATATAATATATATATATATATATCTTATATACATCTACTGCCCATTCCCTGTTGCCAGGGTAACCCCAGTCCCACCTGCAGCAGATTCCCAATCAGCGGCTCACTCCGAGGGAAGCCCAGCTGCAGACAATTCCCTGATGGCCTGGCAGGGGATAAAGGGAGCCAGCAGGCCACAAACTGGGGGACTGTATGGAGTGAGTAGATGGGTGCTGCGACCGAGAGCTGTTTTTGTGTGTTGGCTGTAAGCCGAAAACACCAAGAAGAGGGAATCCTATTTGTCGCTCCCTCTTTCCGTCGTGTTGTTGACCTGCAATTCCATTGCTGCTACCACAAGAGGCAGTGGTCCCAGAACATCAAAACCAAAAGACTCCACAGAATTCCCAGGTCAGCGGTGGCCGAGTGGATAGTGCACTGCCTATCACCGCGAAGGTTGTGAGTTCAATCCTTGGTGTGGACATACCAAGGTACCATGACATATTTTGTCACTGGATGTTGTAGAAGTTATGTAACGAGCGTGGGTCATATTTGTTAATTATAGACCCTTTTACAGCCTAGTCAGCAAAAGTAGCCTATGCGCGCGCATTCTTGAAACGGTAGCAGAGGAAGACAGACGAAATCGCCATTATTAAGCGTACGGACTGGACTGAGGAAATCATCAGAAATGCCTGCGTTTGCGGTGCCCATTTTATATCAGGTTAGTTATTTTGACTACCTGGTTTCACTGGAATGTCTGGTTGAAATGTAGCCCTTCTCAGTCCCATTGTCGCATTCCGCTCGCTCATGCCAGACAACAGTCCTTTGCTGGTCCATTCACTTTTCCGTCAAAATAAATCGGTGTCGGCCTAGTTAGGAGAGGCGCTCCTATTTAGCCTACAATTGTCAGATAAACATTAAACTTCACTTACCTAAGCAAAAGGGTCTATTTTAACAAATGCTGGGTTGAAGCTTCAAAGCACCGCCACCACCACAGAAGAAGACTACCTGGGAAAAATAATTTCACTCGGACAGAACGCGTCTAAATAAGTTTATTTATTGGTAGCGCCGAGGCTTCAAAACCCAGCATTTGTTAAAATAGAGCGTGGGTTATATTTGTTCATTATAGACCCAGTATGCGCGGGCATTCTTGAAACAGAAGCAGGTGTAGACAGAAGAGTTCAGAGCGAGCTGTATTTTAGTGCAAAGACTAGTATTTTATATACCATCAATATGTCTGGCTGTTGCGTCTACGGGTGTAGGCTACAAATCGGCGCTCTAGTGACAAACTATTCGTTTCAAGAGGAAACCGGCCTTTTCAAGCATAGCCTACGGACTGGACTGAGGATATAATCAGAAATGCCCGTGTTTGCGGTGCCCATTTTATATCAGGTAAGTTTATTTTCTCGTCCCTATAGCGCCCTAAAATACAGCTTGTCGGTGGACGCGCAACCGTACGTATTTCAGATTGATCATGTTGGCAATGTGTGTGAATTTGCTGCTATGTGAGAGATAAGGACCTGTTGTCGCATGTCGTTGACAAGCTTCCCCTTATGGTGTCAGAACGATGGCTTATGAATGCGATGTAATTATGTTAAATACAGTAGCCCAGAGATGGTTAGCACTGGCAGGGCTATTTCAGTTTGATAAAAGGCGTTGTGGTGTTTGAGCACGAGTTGTCGTAGCCTAATGGACTTCGTTTTGGTGCGGAATTATAGTTGTTTACGTTTTGATAGGAACAATTTACTTGTCTCAAGTGTTGCAAATTATTCCCCACCATAAGGGGAAGCCTGAAATCGACTTTCAGACTGTTTTTGACTTAAATGCGTCTTGTTTTCTGCCATATCGCTTCATTTTCATCCGTGTTTAGCATTTTGTTAGTGCTCCGTCGCCCCCTACAGTCCTCATGAAAATACATTCCACGTTACGGTCCGTTGACACCGGTCTTACTACCCCACTAACACACGCAGGTTGCGCAAACGTTCGACATACGGCCGCTATAGGTGACGATTCGTGTGCGCCGCGTGCGGAAATTACGCGGCCATTTACGGAAACGCGAGATCTGCCGTTTAGTAGACGCTACGTAAGAACGACACGTCATTCCGAAGTTGCGGCCGCGTGCAAAGAACGCACGTGATCACGTGGGCAGGAACCTCCGTCATAAACTCACCTGGCTGACACTAGATTAACAGGTATTTATATGACTTGGTCTGCACGTCTTTTTCGCACGGTGCAAATACGGTGCGGCCGCGTGCAAAAAACGTGGGCAGGAACCTCCGTCATAAACTCACCTGGCTGACACTAGATTTACAGGTATTTATATGACTTGGTCTGCACGTCTTTTTCGCACGGTGCAAATATGGTCACTTACTTACTAAACCCTGACCACTGGCTATATTAGCATTTGCAGAACCACTGGCTATATTTAGCATTTACCAGTACAAAAACGAATTAATGCTATATGGGGATATAGCAGCAAGCATTATGCTACAAACCAATATAAGACTGAACACCATTAACAGTTTAGAACATTTTATTTCACAAAGTACATTACAAATTAAAAGTATACATATTTACAAGGATAAGGTTTACGGTCTGTCACATTACGCATAGCCAGAAAAGCAAAAAAAGTATGTACAAGCTCTGGCTAGCAACCCATTATCTGCAAAAGTTCTAAAAACAAAAATTAAACAAAGTGCGCATTCTGTGGCAGGCAGACCGGGAACAGACCGTTGTATCCCTCAAAAAAAAAAGAGTTAAAGTTTACAAAAACTTTTTACAAAAAAGGCATCCATCCTGGCAGGCTGGAAAGGCAGGTTTAGGGAGACGGGCTGGGCTGGGGGTCACCCTCATCTGAATCGGTCTGGGCTGAAGAGGTCATCCTCATCTGAATACTCCACTGTGGTCAGGGCTGGAGCTGCAGTCAGGGGCTGGGCTGGGGAGGTCAGCTGGGCTGGAGCAGATGCCTAAGGACATAATTAAATGGCTGTAAAAGCAAGTCGCATACGTTCATTGGAAGCGTGCCATGTCACTGGATACGAGAAAATTAACTGCCTGACATCACATACCTTTTTGCATCGAGCAGGGGCATGTTTCAGCGTCTCCTGCAGCTGGGCAGACACCTCCGTCACAGTGGTACTTGGCTTACAGGCCATAACTGCACCTTTTAACCAAAAATGGAATGGTGTCAATGCACATGGCATGAAGCAAAGACAATGTATTATTTTGCGAAAATATGAACAATCCCTTACGTAATAGGACATTGTAGAGGGTCATCTCTTTCAGAGGCTTCTTCCCCCTCTTCCCATGGACGCTGTACACACACCACACTCTGTGTATGGCTACGGCTGACAGCACCCGCCGGACCACATCTGGCAGATCTTTGCCGCCAATTGAACTCAGATATCGTGTCTGCAAAACATAAAGACAATCATTTACTTAAACATTTCCTTACGTCTGAAGGGCTGAAGGGCTTGGGCTCACAGGACCCGGGCGATGAACATCTACTGCCAAGTAGTGAGATGAGCGAATTAGTGAACTGAGTACATGAGTCTTCAGAAAACCCTGAGTTAACTGTCAGTGTGCAAATATGCATAGCCATTTCACCAACATAAACATGCATGCATGTATACCTGCATTGATAACTGGCAGGACAGGCCTTCCGGCTCTGGCACCTGGCATAGCTGGTCTGGCCTGAGTTCTGCCGACCGGCTGCCTGGGCACTGGAACATCTAGTGGAGTAAATAAAATCAGATTAGCTCAGATTAGTCAACTGAAGTAGTACTCTTTTGGGACCGTTGAATGAACTTCACTATATTACCTTCGCCACTGGAGTCAGACCCCCTGCAGACCCGCTTCCTGGTCACTGGAACATCTAGAGGAGTACATTAGCTCTGATTAGTCACTCTTTAGGTTGTAGTTCTCTTTAGGGACTGTTGAATTAACTTAACTATATTACCTTCGTCACTGGAGTCATAGCGTGTGTTGCGATGTCTCTTCCTTGTGTCTTGTTGGTCTTCCATTGACGACTGCCGCTCAAACACCTTCGTCATGGCCCTGGCTATTTCATAAAGCGCTGTGTAGAAAGTACCATAATCAATACATTTCAACCATCTTATTTCCTCTGAATAATTAATAATGATTAACAGTGTACATGAACACAGCTTACGAGTATTGGAGTCCTTAAACACGCAAACTTTGTGGAGTCTCCAGGCAGGATTTGGTTCCACGTTGTTCTTAATGCGTTGGCTGCTTTTGTGTTCCGTCCAGTAACACAAGTTGCCCTGTGAGTGATAACTGTTAGTACCTGCTCCCCTGTACAATCGGAAAACAGCACTCTTATCAGAAACCACATTGGTCGCTTACCTCTTCCCGGAGCCACGACACTGGGACAGCCGCCACAGAACCCTCCTCCAGAAACTCGACAACGCAGTACATTCTGCACAATAAACAAAAAAACGAACTTAGGTTAAACACATAAGCATAAGGACACTATTGGAAAGCAGAGGGGAAGACATGAATAGTTAAACTGGATTTAAAACAATGACCAATTCAGCTATGCAATTCAACAGTAACTTTACGCAAATGGCTACAAAATGGCGACCACTGGATTTAAAACAAGGACCAATTCAACTATACTATTCAACAGTAACTACAAAATGGCGACCACCGGTGCGGGCAACATGAAGCACAAGCCATCTTAGGCGGTACAGGATGCAAATACACTATTGGAAAGCAGAGAGGAAGACATGAATAGTTAAACTGGATTTAAAACAATGACCAATTCAGCTATGCAATTCAACAGTAACTTTACGCAGATGGCTACAAAATGGCCTTCCGGCTCTGGCACCTGGCATAGCTGGTCTGGTCTGAGTTCTGCCGACCGGCTGCCTGGGCACTGGAACATATAGTAGAGGTAAATTAGCTCAGATTAGTCAACTCAAGTAGTACTCTTTTGGGACTGTTGAATGCACTTTATTATATTACCTTCGTCACTGGAGTCATAGCGTGTGTTGCGCTGTCTCTTCCTTGTGTCTTGGGAGTTAATCCATTGATGACTGCTGCTCAAACACCTTCGCCAAGGCACTGGCTACTTCATAATGCTCTGTGTGTTCCTCAGCAGACAGAGGTTGTCATGGCTCCTCTTGATGTGCTTGTGGAGGTAGATCTGGGAGGTATAGGAGAATGGGCACTCAGAGCAGGAGAACACCCAAGTCTTTAACATCACAGCTAGGAGAGCGAATGAGAGAGACCATTAAAAAGGATTATCTCACCTGTAGTACAAGTTCAAATATAGAGTGATTATACGTCATTGTAAATGAGAGCTTACTCTCAATTGATTCACGAGGTTAAATAAAGATTGAATGAATATGTAGCTAGTGGGGGGTTACAACCACACAACTGTGGAGAGAGAATGAGACACTTGGTTCCCTCCTCTACTGGTGTTCATGGCCATGGCCACACACCTGGAATACTCCAACCCTGATTTAAAGGCATAAAAGTGGGGAACACATTCTTGAGACGGTTCCTAAAACTGGAGGGGAAAAAAACGGGAAAATGATCTTCCCTCTCCTCATCACTCACTTCTGCATGGGGCTGAGCTCTAACCTGTCAGCAGTGGCAATACATGGGATAGCGTCTCAGCACACAGGAGAACTGCACAGAGAGGAAGGAGGAGAGAGAAACCCAACAACAAAAAAGGCAAGAAGGGTTAATAACTGAGCGAATCTTGCAAGTTTGCACTACAGGGAAGCAATTGCTCAATTTCCCTGATATTGTGGCGTCACTGGCGTCAGTGATGCGTCTTATGAATCTCACATGTCTACCGCTAACATTAACTCAATATCAATATTCCCTTTTGTTTATCCCGTCTATGGAAACGTATGTGCATTTGTACTTACGTGTGCCTTTATTGATGATCAGGTGTTTCTCCACCTAAGGGCTGGCCAGACAGAACCATCAGAGACCATTGGGCTGAGCTGAGGAGAGAGCGACATGTTAGAGTGTATGTGTGCATATGTATATGGTGCTCTTCTGTTAATACTCATGAGGGCATTCAACTGAACAAGACTCACAGAGCCTGTGGTGCTGTCCCAGGACTGCCCCTGGCCACGCCTGTCCCCGTCTTAGCGCCTCTATTAGTAGTCCACATCATGAGTACCTATTATGCAAAATTTGGATTTGTATGCGAGTGAAAACGTAGTACACAATTCTTTACCCGTTTGACAGAATGAGCAACCATTTCAACAGTTAAGAGTAACATGAAATCCACCAAGATGGCTGCTGTAACAAAATGAGCCAAGATGGCTGCTATAACAAATCCTGCTAGCTAGCCTAGCTCCGTTGTTGGGGCTTCTAGTGTTCTGTTAACGTTAACTTCGGAAAAATGAATGCCTAAAAACAAACACATACTAACGGTGTCGTGGGTTAATGCGAAATCAATGAGTAAGCTAATTATCGCATTTTATTCCAAGCGATGAAACAGTACGAACGTGCTAGACTCCAGAAGACTCCACCATGCCCGAAAAAGGCTAATCACGTTAGCTGGCTAGCTAGTTAGCTAACATTGGAAAGAGCATCTGCATATAGATAATCATTACAATAGGGTAGCTTGCACATAACGTTGGTGTTTTATCTGGGACGATACCAAAATACATAGTATGTATGTATACATTGAAATTGAGATACTTACAGGATCTGTGTTGTCGCGGGGTAGCGTGTTCTCCTTCTGTCTCAAACGGGGCGGAAGTTTACCGTTTTTCTTCTCCTTCGCTGGGTTTAGTGGCGGATCGCAAACAACTTTAATGTGCATACAGCCACCTACTGGCACAGAGTGTGTAACTTGTTTGTCTAGTAGCCCAATGCCTTGCATTCTACGTTCAATGCTCAGCGTTCATTGCTCACATTTAGGTTGCAAAATTAGGACTTTATTCATAGGCATATTTTTTATCATTCTTTTTATTAGGCCTAGACTGCAAATCTTTAGTGTTAATATTAACTGTAAATGAGAAATTACACACAAAACAGACATGCAGGATTTCTCCTCATTATTACAATTCTGTAACTGTATGACTTCTAAATTTATTTTAAAACCTAAGTAATTTACAAATGTTCTGACCCACTGTGACACATTTCCAATAAAGTCAGATTGGGACTGTGATCTAACCACATTGTCACGTTATTTAATTACATCGTAGTTACGGATTTAAGCAGCAGTGGCGGCTACGTTCCCTTACAGTGTACTTGAGGACGGCTATTTTGGTTATTTTGCGACTGAAAAGGCAAGTGTCAGCTTGGTGTCAGCTAGGTCCGCTGGTGGTGACGTCGCAAAATTACCACAATTACACCAATGTGTCCCGTCAGTTTTACGTACTGTGTTAGTAGGGTAGCTCGTTATTCACTTAACATTGTAGGCCAGATAACATTGTAGGCCAGATAGAATCATATCTATCTTATGGAAGTCAAGACCAAATCAAGACCTGGAGCGGTGGGCTAATACGCCTAGTAGCCTAAACACTGATTACTGAAGTAGGGGAGTAGGCTATTGAGTGCTGTGTCCTAAGGGGGTGTATTTTATCGTCCTGTCATTCTCTTCGTGGTGCTTGGCCATTGCTGTCATAATGGCTCTGTAGTTTATTTAGTGTGTCCCTAAAAGCTTGGTTGTTTCGGCCTAAATATTGCCCTCTTATTCGCTCGCTCTCAAATTATTGGCCTTTGTTGATGTGTTTAAAAAAACATCAGTAGCCTAGGCTACTATAGTTTTACTGTATGTTTTTACATATAAATGCCAATGCTCAGCGCCCTTCTAGTGTTGTGAAACCCATCAGGGCATGCTTTGACAGCGCACCCCCCAAAAAATTGTGCGCGCTGCACGTGTGTGCATGCTTCGTTGGTCCTGGCTTCTAGGACCCACCAGACTCCACTGACCCCTACGTGCGTAGTTTCTCTCCCTATCTGCGTGTGTGTACGGGGTGTGCGGGCGGGGGGGGAGGGGTTGGGGGGGCATTGGGAGTAATAACAATGTTGGAGAAGACCCTGTGCAAGACCCCACGGTATGCTACTGCATTATAGACAGACAGTCCTCATTACAATAGGAGTAGGACACTTCAAATCCTATAGTAATTCATTTTTGTATAGGATGTGATGCACCAGTCGCTCTACGCCTATGTGGTTTATTTTCAGTTATTACACTGACTGTTGACTGGCACAGCTTTAGGTGGTGATGGAGAAATTAGCTTAATGTATTGATGCTTTTTTGTGCGTGGCTGTAAGCCAGCGCACCTAGTATACCGTTCATCCGGTTATCACTCCCTCCCTCCCTCCATTACTGCGGACAATGTTGGCCTGCATTTCTCTGTTGGCACCACAAGAGGCAGTAGTCCCAGCACACCAAAATCAAGAAGGACACCAAAATCAACCCGCCGATCTCCACTGCACAAGTAGAGTAGTGGTGAGAGCATTGGACTCCCACCCTGGAGACTGGGGTTGAAGACCTGGTGGGGATGACTTTATGGGACTATACCCCAAACCTCCACATGTTCATCCTTTCACTCCAACCTTTACCCCTTGCCTTATAGATCAGATCCTGTTCCAACCCCAACCCATATTCTAACCCCAACCCACACTAGGGACTGGAAGGACACCAAAACCCACCCGCCGATCTCCACTGCACAAGTAGAGTAGTGGTGAGAGCATTGGACTCCCACCCAGGAGACCGGGGTTCCTGGTGGGGATGACTTTGTTATCATCAGTGTAAATGCTTTAGCCTTTTAGAATTTTTACAGCTCACTTATCTGGCCCCCGGGTGATTACTGTTTTTTTTGCTTCCCTCTGGAATATGTAGAGTGGGTCGTATGCCCACCTCCCTTGTTCTCTGTAAAGCGCATTGTGTTGCCTCTGGGTATGAAATACGCTATACAAATAAAGCTTTGATTGATTGATTTAGCCACTGACTGCTACCATTAATGTTATGGAAGCTGCTGCTAGTTGTTGTGAGCCCATGAGCTAACTGGCTATCCTGCTCTTATTGTGCTGGATTAGCATTGGAAGCATTGGAACTGATG
Source organism: Borostomias antarcticus (assembly GCF_949987555.1). Lineage (NCBI taxonomy): Eukaryota > Metazoa > Chordata > Actinopteri > Stomiiformes > Stomiidae > Borostomias > Borostomias antarcticus. Next base: position 8,544,960 of record NC_140250.1, on the reverse strand, counting down.
TGTCCAGGTGACAAGACCCATCTTTATTTATCAGACATTAACGTCCTACCAGTCCCGCAGAGAAACAAGCCAGCCAACACACATAAGCCAGGCTGGACCTGGCCTGGTTTTAGAAACTGCTTTATTGTGACCCCGGTTTTCCCTTTGCCCACAGGCCAAAGATGCCTGTGAGGGAACCCGACCCCTAGCCTGAAGGGGGAGTCCAGCCGCCGGACCAATTTTTCAGTTTTCTTTGAGAATTTTCACCCTTGTTTGGTAGCAATAAACGAGCCAAGGCTTTGACCCCTGCTCCTCTGACTCCCGTCTCCCAGCATTTTTGCATCCGAGTGCCACAAGTGGTGGAGAATGCGGGCACGCTGAAGATCCCCTGCTAACCAACCGTTGCAGCGATAAATCCTGGAGACGTTGTCGTTGACCTGCTGGTACGCAACCAAGCTTTGCTGCAGGAGGGGCTGAACCTGCTCATCCAGCAGATCCGAGTCCCGGCCGCACAGGCCCGTGATGCACCGGCCAAGCTCCTGGCTCGTCTGGGCCCTTGAGGACGACATTGAGGCCTACCTGGAGGTGTTTGAGTGGACCGCTGACAAGAGAGAGGTGGCCCCGCATGGAGTGGGGCCCCATCATCGCACCGTTCCTGACTGGTGATGCCCAGCGGGCCTGCCACGACCTCGGGCCAGATGAAGCTGACGACTACCCCACCCTCCGTGCTGCAATCCTAGCCCAATATGGGCTAAACCTCCAGGCCCATGCCCAGCACTGGCACGCCTAGGGGATGGACCTCCGAGGACCCGTTCGAGGACAGGTCGCCCAAATGGTCCGACTCACCAGACGTTGGCTAACCACCGGGGAGGGACCCACGGCGGTAGACCGACTTGTGATGGACAGATGTCTGCGCGCTCTGCCCCCAGGGGCGCGGAGGCAGGCGGCACTGCAAAACCCCACCTCGCTGGATGGATGGATTGATCGGGATCCTGGAAAACTACCAAGCGACGGAGCAGATGATGAGCACCATGGCACGCCGGCGCCGGGAGGAGAAGGCGGAAGACCCCAGTACAACCCCGCTGACCAGCCAACGAACCCCTCCACCAGGCCGTAGCGGACAGCAGCAGAGACGCGCCGAACACCCCGACACCTGCCGTTGCTTTGCCTGTGGTGAAGCCGGACATCTCGCCCGACAGTGCCCGCGGCAGGACATCAGCATGGCATCTGCCTCCGTGGAGGAAAACCGCCAAGGGCGCAGCCTGCTGATCACGTGCTGGGCGCACCAGGGAGCTGAAGCCCCACAGCTGCCCGTTCAGGTGGGTGAGTCCGACACGTTTGCTCTTTTTGATACTGGCAGTGGGGTTACCTTGGTTTGGCCTCACTTGGCCAAAGGGCCGCGGGGACCCAAGATTGAGGTGGGGTGCGTTCACGGATAGATACTAGGGACTATCCCACTATTGACATTACCGTTCAGACCCCAAGAGGGGAGTTTCATGTACAAGCAAACGTTGTTCCCCATCTGCCAGTGCCCCTGTTGATCGGTCGAGACTGCCCCCTCTACAACCGGCTTTGGGCTCAGGCCGGGAGGGCCCGAGCCCGATGCCGTCACCCACAGAACCCTGACCCCCCAAGGGCCTGACTGGCCTCTGCAGAGGACCCGAACTGTTCTCACCCAGAGCCCCCTGAGCAGCCGACCACGGAAAGCCCCACCTCCGATGACGACGAGCCTCCGGAAGTCCCCGGCCCCTCCACATACGGCCCCGTGCCTCTCCAGGAGGGTGAGTCTAGTTCACCATTAACTGGCTTCTCTGACTTCCCGTTTCAAGGATCCAGAGAGGACGCCTGGACGCTTCCGGACCCGCCAGGCCAGCACGTGAGGCAACGCCCCTACCGCATCCCCGCAGCCAGGGGGGAGGCATTCCAGGAGGAGGTCCGGAAGATGCTGGACCTGGGCATCATCGAGGAGTCCCACAGCCCCTGGTCCAGACCCATAGTGTTGGTCCCCAAACCTGACGGGAGCTGGAGGTTCTGCAACGACTTCCGCAAGTTGAATGAGATCTCTCGCTTTGATGCCTACCCGATGATGAACTGATTGACCGCCTAGGCACGGCCCGCTTCGTTTGCACCCTTGACCTGACCAAAGGATACTGGCAAGTTCCACTAACCCCCCAGGCTAAGGAGAATGCGCGCGCACCTGGAGAGAGAATACCCTGGCGGGCTGACCTGAAAGCAGCGGATGTCCACACAAAACTGCCAGGTTAACAACCTTTCCTAGGGCGTTTATTCACTCAATGTTAACACAAATTGCCTCAACGGCTTTAAGGGGAAAAACAATATCTCACGGGTATAACAATGTCTCAGGGGATCCTTCCTGGAAGCTGTGAGTGTTCCCCTTCTCTGGGATCCTTCCTGGAAGCTGTGAGTGTCCCCCTTCTCTGGGATTGGTGGCACAGCCATCCTGGAGCCTCTGGGTCCTTGGCTCACCAAAAAGAGAGACAGATTAGTATTGGGCTTTACAATCGTACAACGTTAGCTGTCGGTACAAGCCTTGCTACAAAAGCCCCCTCCAAGGTCCTGGGTCCTCTTTGGAAGGCTCCCCAGGTCGCTGACGAGCCGCACCTGGTGTCCCGGGCGGCTGGTGATCTGACGTAACGGCAGTCAATTACCTGTCCTAGAGGTTGGCAGGGGCGGGGCTGAGCCCTCGGGGTGCCACAATATGCATATATTGTGTACTGTTTATACTGTGTACTGTGTGTGTGTGTATATATATATATATATATTTACTCTTGATTTATTCAGTACCTTTTTTGTTGTTCTTGCTGCTGTAATGCTCAAATACCCCCCTGGGTATAACTCAAGTCTATCTTATCTTATTATGCATTACACAACTTAGCCACCCATGCCTCCCATTTGCATAACATCCACACTGCTCATAATGCACCATTTACATTTTATGTAAAGCATGAATGGCAAAAAGAAGTTTGACTGCTGAAATGAGAATAAAAGAACATCCCCCTCATCTCCTCCAAAAATATTCCTTGACTGTTGAATATCTGAGGTAACAAAAATAAATGAAAATTCTTACAGATTTAAGAACAGAGTGACAAACCAGACTAGGTCGTATGGCTGGACCGTGTAGGGGCAAAAATGTGGCCAAATTGTTACAGGGGTAGTCAGTGGTAATGTTTATAATCAGAATTTCTGGATATTAAATGTCCATCTGCAGTTGTCTGTAGTGATGGTAAATGCTAAATGTACTGCACTTGTATTACCATGGCCTCTAATTAACCCATTCACACACACCAATGACAGCAGCTGTCATGCAAGGTGCCAGCCTGCTCATTGGGTGCAATTTGGGGTTCAGTGTCGTGCCCAAGGACTCTTCGACATGTGGACTGGAGGAGCTGGGATTCAAACTGCCGACCCTACGATCATTGGACGACCCGCTCTACCTCCTGAGCCACAGCCATTGTGGTCCCATTAATATTTGTACCAAAGTGTATCACATGATATAGTCAAGCCAGATGTACACGCCAATTTTTCCTTTTGGCGGTAAACGCACCATAACCCAGTAACCCGTTATTGGACATATGCAACATAATATGGTAAATGGACTGCACTTATATATCGCTTTTCCACCTTAGCGGCACTCAAAGCGCTTTACAATGGCTTCTCATTCACCCATTCACACACACATTCACAGTAGCTGCCATGCAAGGTGCTAACCTGCTCATTGGGAGCAATTTGGGGTTAGGTGTCTTGCTCAAGGACACTTTGACATGTGGACAGTCGGAGCTGGGATTCAAACCACTGACCCTTCGATCACTGAACGACCCGCTCTACCAACTGAGCTACAGCCGCCCCATACTGAACATGCCAGCAAGTTCCTGGAAAATGTTGAGTTATGTAGAACAACAACAGGAGTGAGGCCCTGGCTACATGGACACGGATATTTCTGAAAACATCTCCAGATATTTTCTCTGTGTTCCGGCCTCCCGTGCACACATACACAGATTTTTATTTTATTTTGGGCGCTGAAAACTGAAGTTTTTGAAAACACCTTCCAAAGTGGAAATGTTTAAAAACTCAGTTTTCAGTATATTCGTGGGGATTTTTTTTTGTGTGCGACAAGTATTGTGCCTATTGAGCATACGCCAGGAACAGTCTGCAGAACAATGGCGGCTATATAAAGGATTCTTTATGTTTGGTCCATGTTGCTCGGCTTGATTAGTGCTTTTCAAATCAACCTAGCTGTACTTACCCACTACACCACTGAGAGGAGGAGAATAAAGACACTCAATGCGCATGCTCGCAATGTTCTTCTATGGTATTTGACGTGACAATATCGCCACCTACTGGCCTGGCATGTTTATGTGAGCCTTTTTTGCATAGAATATTATTTTTTGTGTTGTCGGGTGGACTGAGAGATTTTCCAAAAAGCTTTTGGTGTGGACGCATTTTTTTTTTAACCGAAGGCGAGTAAAATGTGTTTTTAGAAATATCCGTGTTTGTGTGGATGTAGCCTGAGAATCAAAGTGCAGAGAGCAAACGGGTTCATGACTTGATTGGAGACCGCTGGTGAAACACACTTGTGCAGCTCCAAACTTCATTAGTCAGCCAGCCAGCCAACCAGTCAGTCAATCAATCAGTCAGCCAGTCAGTCAGTCAGTCAGTCAGTCAGTCAGTCAATCAGCCAGCCAGCCAGCCAGCCAGCCAGTATTTTCTCACTCTTCGTTTGAACCTATCATCACATTAGGGGGGCAAGTACCCCCCCCCCCCCCAATACACAGGTGGCCTATGACGTTTCAGCCAAACCAAAATACTGCATTTTTCATCAATAGTCAATAACTGCCCAGACCTAAAGACGAACAGAGGACAATGTCAATGCCTACACACACTCACACTCTCTCTCTCTCTCTCTCTCTCGTTAACATAGCTGGGTGTCATGAATTCCAAACTGAGTTAATAAATATGCAGATCCACTTGGTCCTATATAATCCAAGAGAAAACAAGTGAGTGAGCAAGTGAAGAGAGTGAGAGCCACAGAACACCCCTAGAAACGGGCGAACAAACGAACATTCCACATGATTCAAGTCTCTGAAAATAATACGGGTGACTCACAACCACTACCTTACCCTTGTACAGACAAAAATGGATGTCTCACACACAAGAAGAGGTTTTCAACGTTCAGTTTCACCCACTCAACATGCATGCCCAGTCCCCACAATGCTTCAATCTGGCGCACTTAAAGCAAGTAAACTGTGTGTGTGTGTGTGTGTGTTTGTGCGTGCGCGCATGGCGTGTGTTTGTGCATGTGTGTGTGGTGTGTGTGTTGGGGGGGGGGGGGGGTCTTATTTCAAATTCAGTTGGATGCTCGATCTAAAACTTACACATCATACGACTGACAATGTCTAAGAGTATTTAAGCAGTAGGCCTCATCAGCTTAACCAAGATACAATATCTATCTCCATGGGCTTGTGAGCCGAACCAAGAAAGAGCCGCCCCCCCTGTTGACCACTTTGTGCTGGCCTGAACCGTATATTGATCTAGCCCCAGCTACACTCCAGCCATGCACAGCGGAGTGTACAAAGTGACATGTCTGGGTGTCACGGCACCAGGGATGAACCCAAATTGTGTTCATTGTCAGTCGCTACACACATCCACAACTACACATCATCCACAAAAGGTCACAACTACTTTCGGAATGCAGCTTTTGCAGGTGCAGAGCATAACCTTGGCTGCTACACAAAGGTTACATCGACCCCCTCCCCCACACACACACACACACACACTCCAATGCTTACCCAATGGACGGATCCATCGACGAGCTCCTGTACCACTGGAAATGTTTCAGCGCGGAGACCGAATGACCTCGTCCGTGGTACACCCTTATTTTCCTGCCCTTTGCCCGTGTGGAACGCATGCGCATGGGCAGAGTATCGATACTGTAATCACTACGTTTTTTTATTTTTTCCCCCTGGCCCCCAGTCCTTGTCCCTCGATTTTATGCCATTTGAAGCTGGAAGCTACTTGATTCTGCCAATCGTTGCTTTAGAGAGGTCAGTTCTGTTGATACAGCAAAGCTAACTAGCAAACAGCTACCGAGTATTTTGCTGTCAGCTCACTATTGGTGAACTAATGCTGCGTTCAGTTGCATGTCGGAGGTCGGTAGTTCCGCGTCAGTAGTTTCCGACCTCCAATTTAAATCCGTTCTAGCATCTGTTTGGGAAAACATGGACACCCACAGCAAACTCATGTTCGTGTTTCAAGTATTTGAACAGTTAAAACATCACCAACGATCTTATTTGAGTCATCACACTGCCGTGAAAGCTACAAAGTTGTTATAAAAGTCGTTTGAAAACACAAAGCGTAGCAAGATAAAGTAAAAATTGATGAAAATTACAATTCTGCTTGCTGTTTACGTGTTGTGTGCGCGCCGCCGTTGTGCTCCTGACGTCATGTGTGTTTATCGGACCTGGTGGAGGTCACCGGAGTTCCCGACCTGGAAGTCCGACTTAATGGCGCGTTCCAGGCAGCCCGTTACCTGTGTTTTTCCAACCTTCTACACGTGAAAATGCACTGGAATGACAGTTGAACCCATAACTTCCCACCTGTGAACTCGTAGGCTACCAGATCGATGTACTCCCAGTTGCGCTCTCTGACGTCACACAGCCCTCTAAACAAGATGGCAGCCCACATGGGTACGGTGACAAAGATAACTTTAGGGCAAGTAAAGTAAATTTGTACGTTGTAATCAAAATTATACAAATGATAATGCACTACAATCTGCTATGTGTATAGCCTATAATGATGCCCAAATATGTTGACGACAAGAGATAGCTAGTGCTAACGTTAATCTGTAATATCCTAAACACCGATTAGTGAAGTAGGGGAGTAGGCCTAGGCTATTGAGTGCTGTGCCCTAAGGGGGTGTATTTTATCGTCCTGTCATTCCTCTTCGTGATGCTTGGCAATAGGCTATATGCACAGATCCAGTACTTCCTGAAATTAGACATGCTTCTCTATTTCCTGTCCTACACTATTGATGAAGTGATTAATCTGACTGCAGCACAATGGTCAGGCACACCTGAACAATCATTTCATCCAATAGACAGGAAATAGAGAAGCATGTCTAATTTCAGGAAGTACTGGAGTTGTGCATATAGCCAATTGTTGTCATATAATGGCTCGTTTATTTAGTGTGTCCCTAAAAGCTTGGTTGTTTCGGCCTAAATATTGCTCTCTTATTCACTCGCTCTCAAGTTATTGGCCTTTGTTAATGTGTTAAAAAAAAAAAAGCATCAGTAGCCTGGGTTACTGTAGTTTTCCTGTATGTTTTACATATAAAAATGCCACTGCTCACTCCGTTCTGGAACTGTGAAACATCCCATCAGGCCATGCTTTGAAAGCGCACCCCCAAAACAACTGTGCGCGCTGCACGTGCGTGCTTCGTTGCTACTGGCTTACCCGGTTCTACAGTAGGACCCACCAGACGCCACTATGATCTTACTGTAGCATACATGCACATCCACTGTGCAACTCTTGTTGACATACAGGGCCAACACAACCATCAAGTGGGCCTACAGTAGCCTACGTGAAACATGTATCATAAGTCTAAACACAAATCAACATTTAAATGGACAAAAATGTTAGATTTTACATAGGCTAAATGGTCATCCTTAATAACCGATAAAAGGGTAGGCTACAAATAGGCATTCTTATAGTGCCGCGAATGGTACCACTCAAGGTGATCGACTTGAATGCCAAGAGCACACACCTGAACCAACAGTTTGCCTTTTGAAGTTCACATAGGCCACCCGATCTATCTGCCCAATGCCAATGTTTTAGAGCCCGCGCGAGGCGGCTGTCACAGCTCGTTTTATATGCGTATCTAATCAATCTGTAATGGATTTATTCTTGACACGAAAATCAAGAGATAACAATTTATTGTCCGCGGGTCGTTGACGGCGAGTTGAGGGAGCGGAGAGAGAGAGAGACAGATAGAGAGAGAGAGAGAGATAGCGAAAAAAAATCCCATCAGTAGCTCTGTTAGCCGGCCATCAAGTGGCTCGACGCGGAAATGCAGGTGTGTGAAAGCATCCCATCTCGGATGCTGGCTGGTACCCTCCCTCCTCTCTCTCGATCCTCTGCTGCGCTTTCTGAGCCGCTCGCCGCTCTGCCCAGCCGTCGCCAGGAGCAGTGTGTGGGAGCAATTTGACAGCAGCGGCGCTGGCTCTCTAAAGAAAGCTTAGCGCTCACTTTTCTGTCTGTCTTATTACCGTTCTCACTGTCTCTGTCGACAGCGAGAAAAGGAGCAGGTATGCGCTCTACACCTCCCCGTGAATTATGAATTGCATTTTTGGGTGCTTTTCACAGATGTTATTTGATTACTTTTTTTGTAGGGGGGAGCCCTGGTTTTAACAGAATTTGTTGTGGCTGTTTGGTGTCTTTTTTTCTCTTTCAGTTCAAGCCTGTATTTGGAATAAGAAAGCATTGCTGTGTTCTGGCTAGAGAGAAGAAAGAAAGGACTCCTCTGGATTTCCTCAGCAATTTTATCTGGATGCCTTGGTAAGTGGACTTTAATGTCGCATGTACAATTAAGTGAAGCAATTGATAATAGTGGCTCGCTATCTGCAATGTCCGTGAATGGAAATTGAAAGTGCTCACACGATCTTTTGTTGTTGTTGTTAAATTACAGTCACCAAGGCTTTTGAACTCATCTGCCCGAGGTGTACAGTAAGTAGCATTTAGACTTTCTACTCGCGTTGTTGTGATGCAAGGCTTTTAGAAGTGGATTTGATTTGTGATTGCTATAGGCCTATATGTTTGCAAGTTACCGCTCCTCTACGTGCCATGTGTGGGTTCCCAGGAACTGTTTGCGTGTGGAAGTGCGGTGCTTTATTTATTTATGTATTTATTATTGTTAGTATTATTATTATTAGTATTACTATTATTACTATTATTACTATTATTGTTATTGTTATTGGTGTTATTATTATTATTATTATTATTATTACTATACACTGGTGCCCATTTTACCACATTCATATCTGTTCATGGTTGAACGAGCATTTTGACACAAACTCAGTGGTCGTGTGTTGTCACCACCGAGCCCTTTTAGATGAGGGATCGTGTCGTCCGTAGCCTACCTGTGCTATCGGCTTATCACATTGGAGAAGGCTTGTGGATTTTGCACCATTTTGATTGATTGAATGTTTGGTAGGAGTCATTTCTCCATGCTCTTTTTTTTTCTCCAGAACTGAAAGATTCTATGTGAGTTTGTGGGACATGTAGAAAACTTGTAGAATTGTTCTCCAAGCCTTAAAGAAGAATTCGTCAGATGAGGGGGAGCTGTGTGTGTGTGTGTGTGTGTGTGTGTGTGTGTGTGTGTGTGTGTAAGTGTTTGTGTGTGTGAGTGTGTGTATGAGTGTACATGCATGTGTGGTGGATGGATGGGTGGTGGCTGCCTGCTTTTTTGCTTGTGAGGTGCTCATTTCTGACGCTTTCCAAGTCAGCTCTGAATGTTGAACCGCTGATTGACTTTGACGGCTGTTCCGAGATGAGGCGTGTTTGTTTGCCTTCCATCAACGTCACGGGACTCAGCCGTCACTTAATTGAGATTTA
>NC_140250.1:8510354-8532854 GCF_949987555.1 Borostomias antarcticus | reverse complement strand
CCCTCTCATGACGGCTGAAACCATTTTATTTATTCATCCTCTTCTCACAGTTTTGGGATTTGGTGTGCCGTTTCATTTTGAGCTGGCTGACGTCATCTCCCTCGTTGCCACAGTCGCTCATCACCTGAAAAGTAAGCTGGCGAGGACGCCAAAAATATGCAGGTCTCTGTCATCAGCCTGGGTGCACTCCTTAACTTCATTATTCACTTGACTACATTGCACATGGAGTGATATAATTTGGACTATCCCCGTCTAAGCCAGTAAGGTGACTCAGTTACTCCCTCTCATAGATTAGCGAGTCTCATTTTATGGCAAGTCATGGATCTTTTCCAAGACATGACGGAATTGGGAGAGGCAGAGGTGTATTTGGGTGGGGTTTATTGAAGAGGCTAGGGTGGCTGTGTGTGTGTGTGTACGTGAGAGAGAGAGAGAGCATGTTTACGTTTTGACTGGTTTTCTGAAGACACCAGAGCTGGTTTACTGCACGAGCCCTTTTTGCAGATGCCTCCATACAGACATCAGCTGTCTGGAGAGTTTGATGGATGCACACGCATCTAATCAACCATTTCACACACACACAGTACATGGTACGCCACCTATGATCAATTGAATTCATACGCACCCAGGCAAGCATGTACACACATGCACACAAAACACACACACACACACACACACACACACACAGCTAACAAATAGAAAGCTTTTTTTCCCAGGCGTAGATTGAAAAGGTGGCGAGATGAAACCTCTCACCTGCTCATCTGCCGAGTCCTTTATTTATCAGGCTCCCGGAGACGCTCGTAAATCAAGACGTTTATTAAGTTGTTAAACGACTACTCCTACCCTCTGCGAGCGACATCAATGCCATTAAGCCTGATGTATACGCCACGGCGAGGGGGGACGAGTGAGTTATCGCCGGACCCTTCGCGTTATTCAATTAACAGAGCTGATGTTTTATCACGTGGTTTCGCCCCATTTCTCCCAGTCGGCCCTCCCCTTCCACCCTCCACCACCACCCCCTCCTCCCAACCCCTCCTAGACTCTGGTGCTGGAATGAAATGAAAGAAGAGTGGATTGATTGAGGGCCTGGATCACAGGGGACGGAGGGGGCGGGGCGGGGCGGGGGGGCGGACGCTGCAGAGGATCTATGTTGATCCGGATCAATTCTCGCCTTTGCATACAGCTGAGACTTTAACACCTGGCTTTTTATTCTTTGCTACAGTATGGCTGAAATAAGGCCACGGGTATGTTACCAGGCATGTTAACAAAGCATGTGGTTTAACCTTAACGGCAACATTGAAGTTTTTGTTTTAGACTCAGTAAGGTACCCATGGAATTCATACTGTAGCAGTGCCAAGGGGCTTGTTAGTATACAGTACAGTATCTGAATAGGCATTACACTGCACAGCACAAATGGAGCTGAGGACGCATTGGATCATTTGTTTGAATAATATGTGGCTCCGTTTGTATTGAACCCGAAGTTAATGTTGCTTCGGGCGTTCAGTGCGCTTTACCATGAGCAGAGAGATATCACCAGGACTCGTCTTTACCATGAGCTTTACCATGAGCAGAGAGATATCACCAGGACTCGTCTTTACCATGAGCTTTACCATGAGCAGAGAGATATCACCAGGACTCGTCTTTACTATGAGCTTTACCATGAGCAGAGATACATCACCAGGACTCGTCCTTTGAAATAACTGCAGTGGAATTGTTGTTTCCTCGTTACGTCACATCACTCGGAGGCAAGCCGAGCGTGATTTTGAAATTTTGCCTCGGCTGAGAATGCTGCATATGCCCCCCCTACCCCCCCCCCCTCCTCCTCCTCCTCCACAGGACTCAGTTTTCGCCTGAAGACAACCACCTTACCTACCTAGGTACCTACCTGTACCTTCAGGCAGGTGGTCAGCTTCTGACCAATCCTGAAAAAACTAAGATAAAGAAAAAGATGAGAGGAGGGAGGGAGGGAAGTCAGAGAGCAAACTTCTGGATCTCCTTGCAGTCTGACTCTACAAACGATGGCGGCAAGAAGTAGGCTAATTAGCCCCACACGTTCGCAATGATACATCACCCACCGTCTTAGGTGCTAGCTTGGTTAATGGTTTGGTGCTGTATTCAATGAGCGAACGCCCAACCCCATCGTGTGTTCTGACCTTTCTATCTGCTCTGCACGAGCGGTACAATACCTCCTCTGTCTCATCACGCTCTTGCGATGGGATTTTCATTCTCTCAGTTTGTTTTTGTTTTTTTGTCCAGGGGGACGGTAGTGTGGTGGATGTAGCGGTCTGCTCCGTGGAGAATAGCTAGAGCAGGAGGGGAGGGGTGATTGCAGGCAAAATGGAGCCGAGTACTCAGCCCAGCTCGATGCCACTGCCCCAAAGCAACACGAACAAGATACATCAATTTAGACACTCGGTTGTCGATTGTTATCCAAGGGAATTCCAGCATGTGGGAGGAGACAAACAGACTCTGGAAGAAGAGAGCAAAGAAGTATTGGAGAAAGAAAGTGAACATGGGTGCCATTTTGGCCTACCCTCTAGTGAGTCAGATTACCACCAGCTGACATGCCCAGAACGATCTCTGGAGACGTCCCCGTACTCTGACGGCCCAGTTCTCCTATGGACTCTGGACCCAACTCTAAGATAAATGATACCTCTGAAAGGAGAGACTAGCTGAAACTCTAAGATAAAGGATATCTCTGGAAGCAGAGACTAGCTGAAACTCTAAGATAAAGGATACGTCTACTTCACGTCTTCCGCGGTTGTCTTTTCAAGTCATTGGCCGTGACAGGGAGACAAGGAAGCAGCTGGAAGACTGTTGGACTGTATAACCTGTCCATTGTCCTTGTTTGCCTGGCGTTGCAGCCAGCCACCTCTCTGCTCCCATCTGCCTGGAGGCGCTCCAAGCCCTGTGCTCTAATTACAGTTCTCAGACATCCTACAGGACCAACCTCTTGTTTCCTGCCTGGCTCGCCACAGCAGGGAAGGAGTTGGTGTGACAAGACCACTGCTTTTCCTTCAGATACCATAGGAAACATAGACACAACGGACCTCATTCAGATACCATAGGAAACATAGACACAACGGACCTCATTCAGATACCATAGGAAACATAGACACAACGGACCTCATTCAGATACCATAGGAAACATAGACACAATGGACCTCATTCAGATACCATAGGAAACATAGACACAACGGACCTCATTCAGATACCATAGGAAACATAGACACAACGGACCTCATTCAGATACCATAGGAAACATAGACACAACGGACCTCATTCAGATACCATAGGAAACATAGACACAACGGACCTCATTCAGATACCATAGGAAACATAGACACAACGGACCTCATTCAGATACCATAGGAAACATAGACACAACGGATCTCATTCAGATACCATAGGAAACATAGACACAACAGACCTCATTCAGATACCATAGGAAACATAGACCCCGTTTACACCTTGCATTAAAATGCATCTCGTATCGAGATTGTATCTAGATAATGATTTAGCCTGATTACATTTACGCCTGGCATTAATATGCGTTTCGATTATCTTCAACCCGATCGGTTTGAGATCCGATCGACTCTGTCCAGCTGACAATCGAACGTCACATCCTGTTTGTGCTTGATTATTTTCATCGGACCAAATTGAGAGTAGACACTTATGTCTCGTCTGGACTCCAGCCTTGACCAGGATCCATTTTAATGCTTTCTTGCTAGCTGCCATGGAAGCCTGGTCCTTGCTGGTCTGGAACCGGCGCGTGCCAACGGCTACGTATTTCCACCCATGTTGTTGATATGTGGATTAAAAACGCATTTCCATTTACACTTATATTAAATGTGGTCGAAATGCATCCCTGACCACCTCCAGAGGTGGTTTGGCCGATCGGATCGCAATCCGTCCTCAAAACGTTTTGGGCGCATTTACACCTGTAATTGCATGTGGTTAAGCACGATCAGATTAGAGTCTGATCACCAAAAATGCATTTTAATGCAAGGTGTTAACGGGGTCATAGACACAATGGACCTAATTCAGATACCATAGGAAACATAGACACAATGGACCTCATTCCTGAACATTTTCAAGTGTCTTCTTAAATGTCTTCTTACGAACTTCGTAAGACCAACCCTAAGGAAGATTCCTGCGGAAATGTGTTCTTAAACCGCCAAAGTGTTCTCTGCTGTGCTCCCTTGTTCTCGTACACCTGAATTTGCATACATAAACGCCCCGCCAGCTCCTTACTACAGGGTCGTGTGCACACAGAATCCCCAAACAAAATGAGCATTGAGATGTTTCTCCGCTGGCTCTTACAATGTGCACACTAAGCTTAAGCACATACAAAACGATACAAAATAACAATAGAAAACAAGACGGTATATATGGACTTTTAATACAAAATGCAAAATATATAGCCTACATGAAAGGGGTGGGATGTGCTGAGAGCAGATTCAATTGTACAGTTTAGTTAAATGCATGAGTAGGCTACTTGTGGATCTTGATAGGCCCTATCTATATTATGTTTATTTTAGTTATGGATATTCACATGTTTATATACAGAATGTAGATGTGTTATTTATTAATTCACTGCCATTTACAGTGTTTGTGTAGTGCTTTTCTTTATTTTAGGACACCACGATGCCTCATAGAATCATGACTATAACGTAATTGAAAATGATACAAATATTCTCATATTCATTATCATTCTTATTTTAAGCCTAGGATGTCTGTAGAATTGATGTGAACGCAATCACCTCGGATTTCTCAAATTCAGCCCTTGCGAACATGGGCGCACTCCAATCTGGCCTACCTATGACTGCATTTCCGCGTTCTTAAATCCTGTTCTTAGATAAGAACAAATCCCAGATAAGAAACCATTCAGGAATGCCAGAATTGTCCTGGGAACTTCGTAAGTGGAGTTGATAAGAAATTTCTTCGTAACTTTTTCTTAACTGCGTTCAGGAATGTGGTCCAATGACTTGCTATTCATGTGATAGCAAATCTAGTGAAATCACGTCGCATAGGTATAATTGCTGTTTGAAGTCTATACATAATGGATTTCCAGGAAATGTAGTGGGGAATTACCATACATAATTGAGCAAGATGTTTGAAAGAGATCGGCTAATGAAGCTCTCTGCATATTTCATGGGAGCCGGGCCCGGCGCTGCGTTGTGGGTTCGGGAAGTTTGGAGCACCTGGACTCCACCGGTCCACCAGTGCTTTTTGGGGACGCTTTTTGATCACAGACGTTTTGAATTCAGCCCCTCCAGCATCCCTTGCCGACGACAATCTGGACCAAAAACCAGGACAGGGAGTGTTCAGTATGAAGAGTGGACACCCCTGACAGGGTGTTGGGGGGGGGATCTCTTAATCAGGATTCCTAGCAGGAGGTGATCGTCATTGGTGAGCTTAGGAGGATACATTAGGTTTGACTGGGAAGGCTGGACCCATGCTGTGTGGAATCAAAAAGTGTTATGATGGTAGAGTTTAAATGTCGATGCAGAGCTACAGGGATGCCAGGAGTTATGTGCATTTAAGGCTGTGTGTGTCTGGGTATATTTAGGTTACACCATCATATACCTATATTCATAGAGTTATGAAAGGTCAGAATGAAGAGTGAGCTATGAAATTAAAGTCAATACTAGCATGACAAAGTAAAGCAGCGGCCAAAAGAGATCTAGAAGAAATCTTAACAGGTTTTAGAACTGAATATATGGACCTACCGCACCGCACCACCAGTATACAGTATTAGAATAATTGTGCATGCTGCGTTAGTGGTTATGGAGGAAATGCTAATTGAGCTACTTTGTTTGATCAGATGATTCAACTTCACTGTAAACAAGCTGGGTATCACACGCAGAAGGCCTCACACAATCTGAAACGTGTGTACAGTCACCAACCCCCACCACCAAAAACACACACACACACACACACACACACACACACACTCTAGGCTTGACTGTGGGTGCCCGGCAGATCCCCAGCTTCATGAGTGAATACCAATGAGGGGCTGGGGATCAGCCCCCCCCACGTGCCGCCCCGTTGCTTGGCAGGGCTGATGCGAGCAGCAGCTTCCTGAGCACTCTGCCGGCTTAAGATGACAAACTAATGGTGCTGCTGGAGTTCTGACTCGCCAAGCGGGATTGCATCGGTTCACGCCAGCGGCCCCCCCCCATTCCCAGTCTCAGTGTGTGTCACTAACACAAACACACACACACACACCACACACGTGTTCATACACACACATGCACGCACGGTTTGTTGTGTGCTCCGTAGCGCCGTTGCTCGCTATGGTACCCCCCCCCTCCTTCACACACACACACACACACACACACCTTCCCCCCCCACTGCTCTTCCCTCATTTTCCCCTGCGTATGTTCCAACACCACCGAGGAATGCGCCTCCATCCATCCCACCTGCCGCCTGTCTACTCCGTCAACTTCTTCTCTAGGTGGGCTACAGCTGAGATTCACTCAGCCATGAAGCCCTCATGGAGCTCCAAACCTCAAAGCCTAACTGAGGCCAAACTGGCTGAGATTTCTGTGATACTGTATGTTTTTCTACATACGGTCGGTATACTGTATACGTAGCGCCGTTTCATTCAGGTTTTCGACAGCCTTTTTTGCTAATGATTTTTCTCACCTGCTTTGAGTAGTGCAATTGCGTCTATCGACTCGCGGCGCGGGTTACTAGGCGTTCTTAATGTGTTTTTAACCCCTCTGAGGTTCACGCCTCTCTGCGTGTCCCCCTGTTCCTGCATGGCGTAATTTGCACGCATACAGTCAGCTCTGCTTATATATATATATATATATACACATGAAATCAACTGGAGGAGGGTGAAGAAGTTAGATGCGCCCAGCACACTGTCTGTTTGAGGCTTTTTAAGCCCGGAGACGCTGGTGTGTGTGTATCTCCACTCCGCTGTCATCCTGTCGATTAGCCAGCTTGTAAATCTTCATGCAGGTGGCAGATACAAGAGTGGCTTGAGGCTGCCGACAGAGCACCTCGTTTTTCATTTGGGATGGGGGGGGTAGTGAAATGCCCAGGTCAGGCCCGGCTCCTTTGCGGCCCGCTCCCCCCCGATAATTGCACCGGACTAC
The DNA here is from genome assembly GCF_949987555.1 of Borostomias antarcticus. Lineage (NCBI taxonomy): Eukaryota > Metazoa > Chordata > Actinopteri > Stomiiformes > Stomiidae > Borostomias > Borostomias antarcticus. The sequence goes on along the minus strand of NC_140250.1, from coordinate 8,525,748 downwards.
CTGATAAGATCTGTCCCACAATCCCTAGCAGCCAGGTGTATTTTTAGAACAAAAATAAGTAAAAAATAAAAGATGTGTGCTCTGCTCTGCTCTGCTCTGCATGTGTGCTGTCTGAATTCCAAAACGGAAGGAACCCCAAGGCTCCCTCTTTAATCAGCAGCATCTGGACTCTGCCGGCTGGGAGAAAGAAAGGGAAAAAAAGCAATTCCTGTTCTCTGTTGGTTAAGGTCACTGCAAATCTGCTTAAAAGTGCCTGGTGGTGTACAAACAAAGATAGGTAAAAAAAAAAAAAAGAAGAAATAGAGGCTGTTTCAAGATCATTTAACATTTTAAATCACCTTGAATAAGAGAATAATAGGAAACTGAGTACAAAATAAAGACGTGGCGGAGGAAGCGGCCTTGCACCTGATTATCCCTCCTAACGTTAAAGCTACAGCACAGCCGAGCCGTATAGCAACGTGTCATTAGACAACTTAACCCAGCCTCTGTCTTTTTCCCCTTCACCCCGCAGAGCACAGGAACACATTGTAGGTAACATTAGCACCCGCGGAGGTGGAGCGCAGGAGAGATCGATGCAAGGTGAAAATGTAATTTGGCCCGAAGAGCCTTTAAGCAAAGTGCAATTTGGAATCACATCTTTTATTTCCCCCCGGGTGGGCCGGTAACGCAGCAGGAACCACGGAGGGCAGGAGATGGACGGCCCTCGTGGAAACGATGGAGGTATTTCTATGGGGGCGGGGCGGGGGTCTTCCTCCTAATGCCTTCCCCCCTTTGATTGCTTAATTCGGTTAGGGCCACGCGTCCCTCATTGGATCATACCTAAGGTCAGAGGCGTCCTGTAGACAGATCGATCTTCTCGTCTGAGGAGGCGCGCAGGGAACACCGGATGATGCCGGGGATGGATGATGCCGGGGATGGATCATACCGGGGGTGGATGATGCCGGGGGTAGGCCCGTCTATCTAACATCGGGGGGAGGCAAGAAAGAAAAACAAGTGTATCCGGTGCCAGGGAGAGACACGAGGGGGGGGGGGGATGAGAGGATTAAGGTGCAGAGTTGGGGAATGTGATATGATCTGAAAGTAAGGGCGTTTATTGCTCTTTGGGAGATAATAGCTTTTCTCTCTCTCTCTCTCTCTCTCTCTCTCTCTCTCTCTCTCGCTCACTCTCTCTCTCACTCTCTCTCTCTCTCTCTCTCTTGAGCGGGGGAGGCTAGCTTTTCTCTCTCTCTCTCTCTCTCTCTCTCTTGAGCGAGGGAGGCTAAATTACATCCATTCAGGATGCTTATGAGGCACTTATAACAGACGCACCTGTCATTGATATGTATCTTGTATGGGCTGAAGTGGCTAAGGCACGACGACATTTCCACCGTGTGTGTCTCATAAATTGCCTTTTTTCTATATTTAATATACTGTATATTCAGTAGATAGCATGTGAAACAGAGTAGTGTGGTGTGTATCCTCACCCTATTTTAAAGGATCATTACAATATTCTTGATGTTTAGATTGTTTGGATGTTTGCATAAAGCATTTCTTAGATTCCCACACTATTTTCAGACCTTGTCTGAAAAGGCCAGCCACTTCATAATGGTTTTCATTTATGGGTCCATAGGAAGCCACTCACTTCCAACATGCATATGAAATCCCCTGGAATATTAAAATAATAATAATAATAATAATAATAATAATTATTATTATTGTTATTATAACTATTATGTTTATTATTATGTTTTTTATATTATTGAAATTTAAGAAATATAAGTTTAGGTCTGCAGTTTATACATTGTTGCAAACCAGTCGGTTTATGTTAAGTTTGTTGACATCCAGTCAGGGGGGACTGGGGAGGGAAGTTTTCAAATCACTGCACCATTCAGACACATTTCATTGGACAGTGTGATAACATACCTTCACCAAAACCTATGGAATGAAGAGCAGGTGTTTGCCGGGAGCGAACCCCGCTCGTATCCGCTGATGATGAGCGCGCTGTTCCCTCTACGCCCTCCGAGACGTGCTCAGCGACTCATCTTCAGAGACAGGGCTAATGTCAGAGACAGGGCTAGGGTCAGAGACAGGGACAGACTCAGAGAGAGGGCTAGGGTCAGAGACAGGGCTAGGGTCAGAGACAGGGACAGACTCAGGGAGAGGGCTAGGGTCAGAGACAGGGCTAGGGTCAGAGACAGGGCTAGGGTCAGAGACAGGGACAGACTCAGAGACAGGGCTAGGGTCAGAGACAGGGACAGACTCAGGGAGAGGGCTAGGGTCAGAGACAGGGCTAGGGTCAGAGACAGGGCTAGGGTCAAAGACAGGGACAGACTCAGAGACAGGGCTAGGGTTAGAGACAGGGACAGACTCAGAGAGAGGGACAGACTCAGAGACAGGGACAGACTCAGAGACAGGGCTAGGGTCAGAGATAGGGACAGACTCAGAGACAGGGCTAGGGTTAGAGACAGGGACAGACTCAGAGAGAGGGACAGACTCAGAGACAGGGCTAGGGTCAGAGACAGGGACAGACTCAGAGAGAGGGACAGACTCAGAGAGAGGGACAGACTCAGAGACAGGGCTAGGGTCAGAGACAGGGACAGACTCAGAGAGAGGGACAGACTCAGAGACAGGGCTAGGGTCAGAGACAGGGACAGACTCAGAGACAGGGCTAGGGTCAGAGACAGGGACAGACTCAGAGATAGGGACAGACTCAGAGACAGGGCTAGGGTCAGAGACAGGGACAGACTCAGAGACAGGGCTAGGGTTAGAGACAGGGACAGACTCAGAGACAGGGCTAGGGTCAGAGATAGGGACAGACTCAGAGACAGGGCTAGGGTCAGAGACAGGGACAGACTCAGAGAGAGGGACAGACTCAGAGACAGGGCTAGGGTCAGAGAGAGGGACAGACTCAGAGACAGGGCTAGGGTCAGAGATAGGGACAGACTCAGAGACAGGGCTAGGGTAAGAGATAGGGACAGACTCAGAGACAGGGCTAGGGTTAGAGACAGGGACAGACTCAGAGAGAGAGACAGACTCAGAGAGAGGGACAGACTCAGAGACAGGGCTAGGGTCAGAGACAGGGACAGACTCAGAGACAGGGCTAGGGTCAGAGACAGGGACAGACTCAGAGATAGGGACAGACTCAGAGACAGGGCTAGGGTCAGAGACAGGGACAGACTCAGAGACAGGGCTAGGGTTAGAGACAGGGACAGACTCAGAGACAGGGCTAGGGTCAGAGATAGGGACAGACTCAGAGACAGGGCTAGGGTCAGAGATAGGGACAGACTCAGAGACAGGGACAGACTCAGAGACAGGGCTAGGGTCAGAGATAGGGACAGACTCAGAGACAGGGACAGACTCAGAGAGAGAGACAGACTCAGAGAGAGGGACAGACTCAGAGACAGGGCTAGGGTCAGAGACAGGGACAGACTCAGAGACAGGGACAGACTCAGAGAGAGGGACAGACTCAGAGACAGGGCTAGGGTCAGAGACAGGGACAGACTCAGAGACAGGGCTAGGGTCAGAGACAGGGACAGACTCAGAGACAGGGCTAGGGTCAGAGATAGGGACAGACTCAGAGACAGGGACAGACTCAGAGACAGGGACAGACTCAGAGACAGGGACAGACTCAGAGAGAGGGACAGACTCAGAGACAGGGCTAGGGTCAGAGACAGGGACAGACTCAGAGACAGGGCTAGGGTCAGAGACAGGGACAGACTCAGAGACAGGGCTAGGGTCAGAGACAGGGACAGACTCAGAGAGAGGGACAGACTCAGAAACATCTGACCATGAATAAAACATTAGTAAGTTCATTCACATTCATTCAGCCACACCGACTCTTTGCAAGTCGTTCTGCATATCAGCTATACGATCACTACAGAGCCCTTAGAAGGCCGTTAACAAACAGTCATTGTTAAAGCAGTGGAGCAGAAATGCCATAGTGGATAGTGGGCGGAGGTCCAGGCCAGAGTTTACCACTGACCATAGATCATCTGCGCTTTAATGCCGGCAAGATGTTTAATTTGATCTCTCTAGGAGTAATTAGTTATATCCTGCAATCAAGAATCCCATGTAGGAAAGGACACCTGCTTGCCCCCTGGCCCCAGCATTAAAAGGCAATAGTGTGTTTCCCTGTTATATTTAAACCGTATGGATGAACATTCGGCCAATCAGGCGCCGTCATGATGGTTCGCGGAAGATAACGTTTGCTAAAATGGGGCTACCGGCCAAGTCACCATGCTGCACAGTCGCAGTAACAGCCTGGTTCTCTCTCCGGCGGAGGTGGCCCCGGGCTTCCTGTGGAAAACGGCCCCCGGGAGAAGCCGCCTCTCAGGAGAGATTACATGTCTTTGGACAGGCCAACATGCAAGCTCTGCCTCGCCTCACCCCCTCATCCACACACATTTCCCCAGTCGGTGATTATTCTCTCTCTCTCTCCCTCTCTCTCTCTCTCTTCCTCTCGATCTCTTCCTCTCGATCTCTCCCTCTCTCTCTTTCCCTCTCGATCTCTCCCTCTCTATCTCTTCCTCTCTATCTCTTCCTCTCTCTCTCCCTCTCTCTCTCCCTCTCTCTCTCTCTCTCTATCTCTTCCTCTCTCTCTCTATCTCTTCCTCTCTCTCCCTCTCTCTCTATCTCCCCCACCCTGTCTCTCTCTCTCTCTCTCCCTCCCTCTCTCCCTCTCTCTCCCCCTCTCTCTCTCTCTCTCTTCCTCTCTCTCCCTCTCTCTCTCTCCCTCTCTCTCTATCTCCCCCACCCCCTCTCTCTCTCTCTCTCTCTCTCTCCCTCTCTCTCTCCCCCCCCCTCTCTCTCTCTCTCTCTCTCCAATCTCATCATGTTTGTAAACTCACCCGGGACATGTCTCGCCCGCCTGGCTGCCCTGAGCAGGTGGACGACATGGCGGCTTACATACACCCTGCTAATTGCAGTCAGTCAGAGAAACGCATTTGGTACCTAGGATGAGAATGACGAAAACGCGCGAGAGAGAGAAAGAAAGAGAGAGAGAGAGATGACAGTCGTTGCATCCGAATCACAGCAGTATAGACCAGAGCCAAAGTGTTTTCAATGGATTACACCAGTGTGTCATTGCGATTCCACGCTGCTTGCAGCCACCGCGACGGATGAATTACATTTTATGACGTTACAGACGATTTTATTCTCACCTTCCCCGAGGTTTGAATGAGTTTCTGTTGCCGTACAGTAGCGCCGGGTGTGAACATGTGATTGTTTCTGCCCCCAAACCCACAAACAGTTTCATGCCTTTCTCATTTCCCCCGTCTGACTCGGGAGCCTGGCGCTCGCTAGGCTTAGCAGAACCCAGACAGAGAGTATGTTTTTTGTGTGTATGATTTCATGCTTTGTGAGTCTTATTTCAAATAATATCTTTTCTCTGTGCCGGCATCACACTCGCAGACTATATTCCCTCCACTGTTGAGCGTGATTAATTTCCCCCAGTATGCTGTGTTGTGAAGTTAATAACTGCTGCAATTCCACAGCCTCTGTCAAAGAGAGCAGAGCGACGAGGCCTTGAAAAGCATAGCATGCCCATTGGTCCTTTCAATTAGAAAGGTCTGTCCCTTTCTATCCAACATCACCATCCATTTATACCATTATTATAACCCAGCACTAACTTCCCCTCAGAAATATTTGTTTTGTGGTTAACTTCCTGTTTTTCCTGTCAGTCACTTTGTCATTTACATGAGCAGACATGTGTAGTACAAGATCAGTTCACCACCCCCTTCCTGTTTACACATGTAAATGCCATGAATCCACTCACGCAGAGGGCGATTGAACAAATGCCCTCCAATTCCGGCTGACGTGACAAGGTGTGTGTGTGAGTGTGTGTGTGTGAGTGCGTGTGTGCGCCTCCATCAGAGTGTGTGTGTGTGTGTGTGTGTGTGTGTGTGTCTCTGCTGTGTGTTTAAGGGAGGTCTCGTCTCCTGGGTACCTATTAAACAAGGGAGGGCAGACCAGCTACACGTTGGGGGTTAAACGCTGGTGATCTCTGCCATGCTGACCCCTCACAACACACACACGCACCCACCAACTCATACACACACACACACACACACACACACACACACATACACACAAATAAATGCGCAAACCATGTTCTTTTCAGTGGAATGTGATAAATCTGGGTCAGGATATTTCAGGACGAGGAGGTCACTAGGACGACCCCCGGTAATTGGTTGTTAATGGACTGATGTATGATCCGCACTGATCGTCGAGGGACCTTCGACACCCGACACCTTATCCTCAATCCCGACCCTTTAGGTCTCTGCCCTACGGCTAAAGCAATCCTTCAACCTCCCTTTCACCAAATGCCCACTAATTTAAGTTATCCCGTTCTTGAGGGTGAAGAAACCAGCAGTCTGTCTTTTACGGCAGAGCGTGACAGAGAATCTGACTTGGCAAACATCGTTGTTCGAGCCTTCGTTGAAAAGACCCGGCTATCAATTAGCTTCTCTACGGCTGACCTATGCAACAACGCGCTACATTCATCTTATCACTTGTACTGCGGCTCTGACATTAATCACATGGACAGAGCTATATGAATTAATGCACTGTGGGAATTTCCTGGTCGTCGTGGTTATAGATTACATTGTCTAACGCAGTGTTCGAATTGGTCTCTGGTCTATAACTCTGCCGGATAGAGACTGAAGTCCGCTGCTAATAGACCTGCCGTAACAAACCCGCGTTTATTAGAAACGCGGCCGTTTTCATTGTCCGGGCGTGAAATGGATCAAGGCTTCGTCTTTTATCCAGCCCATTCATAGCGTGTCATCGTTCTAGATGGATTCTCGTGCACGTGGCAAATGGAATACTTTCTCTTTCTGTCCATCGCAGTCTCTCTCTATCACTATCTCTCTCGCTCGCTGTCTGCGTGCACCCCTCTCTGTCTGTCTGCTCCACCTCCTTCTATCTCTCCCGGTCTCTCTATCCTTGTCTCCCTCTCACCCTTTCTTTCTTTCTCTCTCTCTCTCTTTCACTTTCCCTGTCCCTTTCTCCCTGTCCCCACGCCCTGTTCTCTGGGCATTGATTAGTTAGACAGAGCGAGATTGAAGCATCCAACTCAGTTAGAAAAGCACAAAGGTCCCCCGATGAGCTTTCCCCTCTGCTTTCTCCCAGCCAACCTTGAGCCTGCAGTCTTCATCTCCAGCATCGCCCGAACAGACACTCCATTTCTCCCTCTTGCTAACAATAGACTGCCCCCACCACGGCCATGTCTGGAGCCCTGGCAATGCTTTAAAAACAAAACAAACTATTGTCAGATTTTTCCGGTGCGTTACATCCGATGAACGTATCGCTGCGTACACACTCCCTGAACACTCCCCGCGCCGTAAACACCCCCCCCCCCCCCACCCAAAAACAAACACACCTTATCCTTTTATCTAATCCTAATCCTAATCTCATTCGTTTTGGTCTTAATTGAAAATGACATTTACAAATGAACCATTTAGCGCGACATTCTTCTCCCACACGCCTTTCACACTGTCGAGGTTTTAAAGAGTGAGAGCATGAGTGAGAGCTAAAGCACGTTTGGTAGTATCTGTGCTCTGAGGATGATTTTTTTTACCCCCCCCCCCCCCCCCCCCCCCCGCCCCAAAACAAATCGTGGTCACAGACAGACAACGACTGTATTGACTTTGACGGGAAGAGCCTCGCCACCCCACCATTAATATATTTGTTTTTTATTTTTCGGGGTCTGTTTGATTTATCCCCCCTCATGGGGACGCAGAGGGGAGTGTGGAGTGTGTCGGGTCGGTACCAGCCGTCGTGATGACAGAGCCGGGGAGAGGAAGACACAAAAATAAATCTGCATTCCCCTCTAGGCTCTGGCACCGTCAAGCTCGAGTGTTGATTCGCCAATCCCTCCCCACCCCACGAAATACACAATTCAACGTTAGACCTGTAATCTGTCCACTTGATAAACTGTCCTCTGAGGTTGAACCATCTTAGACTGAGAGAGAGAGAGAGAGTGAGAGTGAGAGAAAAAAATAAGCCACAAGATGTTTCTTCTGCATTAGGCATGCACCGACACCGACTGGGGTGTGAATTTAGGGGGGATGGGAGGCTCACCTGCTCCCCGTCGGAGGGGATGGGAGGCTCACCTGCTCCCCGTCGGGGGGGGGGGGGGGGGGGGGGGCGTCACCTGCTCCCCGCCAGCTGTAAACAAGGCGTCAGCGGGCGGCGTCGTCTCAATTTTCACGCTCCTCGGCTCCGCCATCCATCCGGACTGCACTTTATGATTACCATAAAGACGTCCGGATTGCCTCGGTAGAGGCGGAGCGAAGGCGAGGGGCCTGTGGTTCCATTAGTGACTCCCACACACCCGCCCCCACCTGCCACACACACTTCTACCAGAATGGCCACGATTGTCCCCGAGCGGGGAACAAAACCCTCCCTCGTCCTGCCATATAGGCTCTCCGTAATCAAGGACTCAATTCAGATGGGCGGCGTGTACGATGTTAAGCGTATCCGTATGATTGAGGTTGTCGAGGTGGAAGTGCTCGTACCGTAGCAGGGGTCTGCTGATTCACCGGTAAGGCCCAGACATTTCCTATTACTTTCTTCTTCTTTTTTTTTTTAAAGCAACTTTTTCAGAGCTGAGAAAAGGAAATTATGGAGCCACGCTATCGCGTTCCCTCCAGATAATATCCCCCAAACAGATGTCTGTTCGCTCACAACAACCGAGCAGCACCTATTTCCGTTAGCATTACAGCAAAGCGGGCCCCGACGTCATTTGGCTAACGTCATCTGCTCCATCTGTCTCCTCCTGTAGAAGGGAGATTACAACGTGAAGGCAGCTCCCGCAGGGATCCTGGCGGCTGCGACACAGTGGCAATGATATGCAGAAAGGGGGGGGGGGGAAATAAAAAGTCTATTTCCAAACATGATGACTTCAGATCAATGAGGTCCTTATTCCTACTGACGGGTCCTGCTACTAGAACTATGATGTACTCATTAGCACACGCCGACGTTTCTCAAGTGGATTTTGTCACTTGCTCTCGGTGAAGGTGTTTGACAGCGCCTGTGATCAAATTGTGTGGCTATCGTGACAGTTACGGGGTGGAAGGGGGGGGGGGGGTTTGAGGTTTGGAAATGGCTCTTTTTGCACTCGCTGTCTCAAATTGACATGCTTGGTTACATGAAGTAACAGAATGCTGGTGGTTTTTTTGTCTTCAACAACGACAACATTATGTCATCAATGGAGTTCTTCATAACACTGTATTGTTGTGCATCACTTTATTCCAACTGCTCAGCTAGTTGAATTCAGAGTGTACTACATTTGAATATAATAGTCACCATTCAAATAACTCATGTATTTTAATAATGCTTGCTGTTCACACAGTCCACTTTAGTTTACTGTAGTTGTTTCATATTCTGGTTGTTTCCTGCTGTTAGTAAAGTGCAGGTAGACAAAGCGTGTTGCGACATACAGCTGTTTCCGATTTTTGGCGTGTATTGCATCAAGGGCATCTTAGACATTATGTTTTCTGTTTTCATAAGTGTGTCTTTTGTCCAGTAGGCTTCATCCAGACTAGCAAACAAGAGTTGCACCAACATACTGTAGCCATCCAAGACAGAAAAAACAATAGCGACGCCAATTCTGATTAGCCTTCACCTGCTCGAACAGGGAGTGGAGGAAAGTACACCTGTAAATGAAAAATCTTACTTGGTTTAGTTTAGATTTCAAAGAACACGCTGAGTGGTCGGTCAAGCTGGTTTCAGACAAAGGCAATAGTTTTATTCTGTTACGATTCTGCAGATTCGGACTCTAGCACAGGAAGTGAATCCGGGCTCGAGTGGTTCACTTGAGGACGAGGTAGATGGGTTATAACGTGAAAAAGGAAGTGACATAGTTTCAGGATGAAGAGGACAGGGAAGTGATGTCACACAGGAAGAATTTGTAGTTTTAACAGACTGATCTATGAGAACGAACTACAAAGTTAGAACAACAGTCAAGTAGGAAAACAAAACACTTTGGTGAGACTTGAATTTCATTCACACACCCATGGCCTTGTGTGAGCATCTGTATGAGTGTACTGAACACACAATCATTTGAAAAGGACAGGCGCCGGGGAAAAACCCTGGCTTGCTTGTTGCCGAGGATGGGAGACGGGCTTCCGTACAGCCGCCTGTCTTTGTGCTCATGGTCGTTCAATCAGTCTGTTATCTGTGTTGACTCAACCAATGGCGGAATTCTGTGCGTCTCTTGGAATGCGTGCCCGGGTCTGGTTCTGGGTCCGGGGTCACTTCCCCTTTCCCAGGTCTCGTTGTGTGTATCAAACGTCTGCAGTTCAGAACGCTCATAGCGGAGGCCATTTTGAGTGATGAAAAGAGTTTCAGTTTCCGACGCCTCAGCCGAGTCTCACCGCAGGAGCGCAAGCGTAAGACGAAACCCTCAGAATATCCCCATCCTCTGTCCCTTGAGAGGGACCGCTGAAGACGTCCCCGGTCCCAGGTCCCCGTGGTGGTGATACAGGCCCACGACCGCTCAGATCCTCGCCCCGCGACCGCAACCCTCCTGGCATTCATTAGTTCGCCAAAAGACAAAACGCCTCCGCCCGCGCTGAGCAGGGACGGTAAAGGCTACATGTCATCGGATCTTCACCGTCGGCTCGGCTGTCGAGGGACCTCTTTCAAATCAATACGACCATGTCAACGACAATGTTCCCTGACATTCGTCCGATGTGTCCGGTAGACGCGCACGCGATAGCGCTCGGCAATCTTGGAACAGCCTCCCCGGCCCTATGCCAAGGCTTCTCGGTTTTGTGATGCACATTTTGTTTCCTGCGTTTGTGTTCACTACCCTACAAGGTTGGAACAGCAAACAGCATGCTTGTGAAAAATTATCTTTTCTCAATGCCCGCCAGTGATTTGACAAAATATTCAAGTTGTGTGTGGAATGCCGAGTATGCTTTTTGTTCTGGCAGAAAGGGAGCTGCCTGTGTAACGGGGCTGTCCGCTTCAACCCCTGTTTCCAATGGAGCTTTCGCTTGTCTCCCGGTAATGCTAATTGGATGGAAGTCCATATGGATACCTTGTGTGTGCGTGCATGTGTGTGTGCGTGTGTGTGCACGCATGTGTGTGCGTGTATGTGTGAGAAAGGGAAAGAGAGAGATCGTTTGTGTGAGTGCCTCTGTGGGCTTGAATTATTTAGATGTCTTAACTGTAGCTTGAGAGACACTTTCCATATACAACCTCATGTTGCAATACCACATGTAAGACTTCAAGGTCAAGGATGCTCATCCTCTGGGTGTGGTTATCTTTGCCTTATGTGTAAAAAATCTGTGCGGTTAGCTGCCCAGTCATCCCAGGACAGCATATTGCTAATTGTAGCTGTGTAGACTGTGTAGAATAGCTCTGCTTTTGACTGGGTGGTTAGCTTAGCTTGTCTGTAGAGAGCTAGCTTAGCACCACTGCTCTTGCCTGTGTGGTTAGCTTAGCTTGTCTGTGTAGCGCTACTGTAGCTTGTGGTTAGCTTAGCTTGTCTGTATAGCGCTAGCCTAGCACCACTGCTCATGTCTGTGTGGTTAGCTTAGATTGTCTGCTTAGCGCTAGCTTAGCAACACTGCTGTATTCAGTCCAGATGAGTGACTGACAGACAGGGTCTTTTCCGTCATGCCCTCTCATTAGCGCTGGGGTGACAGGCTGCGACACGCTCCGTCTGCCCTCCGTCAAAAGTAGTGTGACACCGCACCACGCTCACACACACACACACACACACACACACACACACACACACACACACACACACGTAATGCCTATGACGAGGCATTTGCCCTCTCACACCATGGAGATTTTACTGCACAGCATACCCACACACTTGGATGGATGGATGAATGGATGGATAGGAGATGGATGGATGGATGGATTCACAATGTAAATGCATAGATATCACAATTTTTTGGGGGGTACTCGCACACACACGCACACACACAGACACACAGCAGTAGGAAAACAACTCGCACTGCCAAACCCTTTTAGGACACAGTTACAAGACAGGACTCTCCCTCTCTCTCCCCCTCTCTTCCTCTCTCCCCTCTCTATTCCTCTCTCTCCCTGCCTCTCTCCCTCTCTCTCTCCTTCAATCTCTCCCTCTCTCTCTCCCTCCATCTCTTTCTCTCTCTCTCTCTCTCTCTCTCTGTCTGAGAGGCACCAAACATGATTTCTGTTTTATTGCTGTTGCTGTCGATCACAACAGTACAGTATGCCTCAGCTGAGCTGTGTTCAGAGATCCATAGCGAGATGAGTGGCATGGTTGTGAGGCTACGCTATGGGAGGTGGGTAGGGGGGAGGGTACTGTGCTTGAGTGTGTTTGTGTGTGTGTTTGTGTGTGTGTGTGTGTGTGTGCAGTAAGTACAGTAAGCCTTGTCACTCACACACAAACACACAGACACACACATATCGTCATATACACACACAGGGTCACCCACGCATGTGCAAACGCACAGGGTCACACACACACACATACACATACAAACACACACACACACATCACATTTTGTCTTAATGTCCGGTCTAGATCATTTGATCTGCAGATTTTGTCCTAGCACTCTTGTTGGAGAAGAGACAGAGAAGACAGTTTGTCCAGTTTGTCTTTGTCCAGGCGTAGACCGTGCGATTTTAAAAAGCCTAACGTCAGTGAACCCCTCACACTGTACGATCATTGTCCTCCACGATTGCTTTGTGACACGACGAAAACTTCTGACATGGCAGATTTTATCGGGAGGTCGTAGGCACGTCTTTAGAATATAGGAGCAATTAGTCGTTGATCGCCGACTCTCTCACGCCGTGTGACTTACGACTTCTCGAGTTGCCTTCACAACGCTAGGATTTCTCTACAACTATACGCGACAAAATCATGGCGAAATCGCAGACAAAACGCACTCTGTGCCCGGCTTAGCTGTCTCTTAATGGTGAATTCCACGGACATCTAATAAAATGCACTGTCAGAGTTTGAAGAAGAAGGAAAGGGTAGAAAGCTCTGTTGGGCTGGGTCTTCCCACGGTTCCTCCAGGCTGTCACTCCTCGGCCCGGCATGAGCAGGCAGAGAAAACAAACACACCTCTGGATTCCTTATGCCTACAGAGCTATTCACGTCCCGCCCCCCAGTCACACACACACACACACACACACACACACACACATGGGCTGAAACACACACATGCGTACACCAACACACGGGGTCACACACACACACACACACACACACACACACACACACACACACCTCTGGACTCTTAACGCCAACAGAGCTATTCCCGTCTCCACCTCCCTGGCACACGGACGCATGCTGTCAGCTGAGGAGGCGGGCATTGTACCGCCCACCGCATCACACACACACACACACACACACACACACACACACACACACACACACACACACACACACACACACAGTCTGAAACATGCACGCATACAACAACACACAGGGTGTCACACACACGGTCTTAAAAACACACACGTACACAAACACATGGGGTCACACACACAAACACACACGCATACGCACGCCTCTCCTCTGTTCCCACTCCTCCGCTCCTAAATAGTGAGGGAAGGAGAGGTGGAGGAGAGGAGCAGAAAGAGGAGGAGATGAGAACGAGGAGGAAAGGAGAAGAGAAGAGGGGAGGAGGAGAGGAGGAGGATGGGAAGGAGGAGAAGAGGAGGAAACGAGGAGGAGAAAAGAAGAAGGAGGCGGGCGGGGGGGGGCAGAAAGGTCATTGCTGTGCCATTAGCCGCGCGCTGCCATGGGCGCAGTGGGAGGCGCAGAGGGCGGGGGATAAACAAACAAATAGATAAATAAAAATAGGCTGGGTACTTAGCGGCGCGATGAGACAGCTGAGCCCATCCGGAATCGATGTCCTCCAGAGACGGTAATCACTACGGCTTCCTTAACGCCGCCTTAATTGGATCTCCATCGTTTACACTCGTGTGTGTGTGTGTGTGTGTAAGAGAGAGAAGGAGCTTATGTGTGTTTGATAGTGTACGAATATGTTTGCAGCAAGTGTGTGCGTGTGTGTGTGTTTGACAGTGTGTGTGTGTGTGTGTGTGTGTGTGTGTGTGTGTGTGTGTGTGTGTGTGTGTGTGTGTGTGAAGATGCTAGATGTGTGTACAGTAGGAGCGTGTGCACTGGCATGTGTGGCAGGACTCACCGGTCATTAGCATCAATTTTTTTTCCTGGATGGCCCTCATTCCCTCTCTCTCTCTCTCTCTCTCTCTCACACACACACACACACACACACACTCTCTCTCTCTGTCTCTCTCTCCACATCCCTCTCTCTTTTCCTCAAATAACCATAATTTCACTCTCGTGGTCTAAGATACCATAGGCAACCCCCCCCCCCCCCCCCCCCAGCCCCAGTCACACACGTGTGTGTGTGTCCGTGTGTCTGTGCGTGCGTGCGTGTGCGTCTGTGCTGGTGCAGACATGATCACCTGTGTGTATCTTTGAACTGTCTGTGTGGATGTGTGTAATCGTCTGTCTGTCCGTCCGTTCCTTCCTCTGTGATAGTGTGTCTACTAGGGGTGTGCCCGAATACTACACGTTATTCGGAAAGGCGTAGATAAGGCCTTGGAAACGTATATTATTTCTATCCGAAGTTACTTGTTATTATTCGGAGGGGGAAAAAAAACATGGAGGAAGGTCAAGCAGCAAGTTTCTTAATTCAGCTAATGTTAGCTGGTCATTCCATTTTGGTAGGTATGGATTTGAAAGCGCGTTCCACCGGCAGACTTTACATCCATTGCAGTAATGTTATGGGAAAAAAACATGGCTTAAGCCATAACATAACGCTATTGTCAACTAGACAATCACTTAAAAAAAAAAAAAAAATGCTACACTAAATGTGTCCTGTGGATGTTTACTACATGGTGGCACTTCTGCCTGCATTGTCGTAGTAGTACGGTTTTAAACAGCGTTGCACATTTAGCAGCACACTTCATTCATATCCAAACTCTGGTTTGCTCGCTTCATGTTGTCTCGACTCTGAGAGCAAACGTTGCTAGTCATGTGACAGCTGGCATCTGAAATGGTAGCACAGCGCCATCTACTGTTGTATTTGACAATTGTTTTCCATCACATCCCAGTTGAGTTATCATGATATCAGACAGAATTGTCAACTCGTTGCACTCCATTGAGAACTTCAATTTAGAATCAACAAACTTTTAGGGGGCGGACTCGAACGTGGAAATACATTTCAGAACTAATTATATGCCAACATTAAATCATTGTGTTGCTTTAAATGCTCCAAAATTGCATTGCCAATGAATATTAAGTTATTATTAGAAAATACGATTTAACGCAACTTCCGGTATAACGCATGCCTGCTTCTGGTTTCTATTCAAATACAAATACGATTACAGATAATTATGTCGATTGAACAGATACAGATAATGATGTTTCTGCACA
>NC_140250.1:8427854-8505354 GCF_949987555.1 Borostomias antarcticus | reverse complement strand
TGAACACTCCAAAAAACGCTTTCCCGGAGCGATAATATTACTGCAGCCCGTCAGTGGAGTTCAGACGGAGGAGCTGTTCGAGGTGCTGAACCTGCCCGCGTAGCCAGGGAACGACTCGGAGAGCTGTTCTGCTCATGGGACTGGAAACGGGTGCTGCTGAAACAGCGCTGAGGGCTGTTCGCTGTCCGTGGTGCTGAGGCCACGTGAACAGCAGTCGGCGTATACATACCGTACGAGGCTTCCATCGACTGAGGCTGGCGTCACGTTGGGGGTAAGCTGGTCGCAGAGTGCCATGCCGGGGCTAGAAGAGTGACACGGGCAAGCACAGGCAGCCAGAGGGTCAAACGTCACCACAGTCATGACCGGGTTGGTGACCGCTCAGAGTGGTCAACGCCGCGTGTCTGTTAACGGTGTAGGCGAGACAGCGAGGCGCCGTGCGAGGCCGCCCCCCCAAAAGACCTGGATCTGGTCCTCGCTGCTACGTCTGATCTTCCACCTTCAGATGGAGGCCAAATGAGCAGACCCCACACTCACACACACTCACACACACACACACACACACACCACCGGGGAGGGGAGGGGGGGGTCGAAGGTCGGCGCACATTTCCAGAGCAGATCCGTATCTGAGCGTGGCGCACCCCCCCCCCCCCCCCCCAGAGACGACCCCCCTGTATCTCTGTGAAACGCTCCTTCTCTCTGGTGCTCTGACCTACCTTTCATTATGCTGCCATTCCCCTGACCCCCCTTTCCTCCGTCAAGAGTTCACGTTTCGGGGAGCGGAGGAAGGCACGCCCCCCTCTCTCCCCCCGTAGCCTTTCGGCGACCTCTTTTTTCTGCTCCCTGTCGCTCCGGTCTCAGCGGCTCCAGGAGTGAAACGGTAACGGGTCACATATTTCCACCCGCTCCCCCATTTTGTTTTTTTGTCCATACTCTGCTGTTGTAGTTGGGCTCCGTGTCTCGGCGTCGCACGCACCCTCCCGTCACGCTGTTATTCTCCCCGAACGCTCTGACGCGTGGAAATGTGCTGACCGTGCACTCGAGGGCCCATAGCTGCCCCATCATAACGGTGTGTGTGTGTGTGTGCGTGCGCCCACTTGCCTTTTCCAACCCTATCAGGTTCCACACCTTACGTCGCCTGTAGAAGGTGCGCTAGCCACAGGCTGCTTATGTCAGGGGGGGATCTCCATATATCCACCCTCATTAAGGAGCTGTTGCCTGAGAATCCAGCCCCCCTCCACTCTCCAGACTCGGTGCATGTGTGACAGCGAGAGAGCGTGGGTGGGATGAGCCGAAAATGGAATTGGGGAAGGTAGAGAAATATGCATGGTTAGGCGTTTCTCTCTCTCCCCTCACTCCTTCCATCTACATGCTGTTTTTATATAAGGAAGTGTAAGTAATGACTGAGCTCAAGTTTATACCAGTCAGCGGTAATAAAAAAAAAAAGAAGAGCCTAGAAGGGATTTTCGAAGGATTTCGAGGCACCGGGAATATGAAAATGTAGATTAGGCTTAAAGCGCATCTTGGTTTTTCTGTCTCCCCCCCCACACCCCCCTGCCCCCCCCCCCCATATCATTTCATTAGATTTGTCTTATTCGTGCGACATCTTACCCATCGCTTTGTGACAACTCTAAGAAAAGCAAAGACGTGGAGATGAGGCGGAGGTGGCCTGATGTTTAAACATCAGTGGATCTGCAGATGAGATGTGAACGCAGAGGGGCGGCTCTGAGCGGCGGCGGCTCTGAGTGTTGATAAGCCAGGGGGAGGGGCTACGGCGCCTCAGATACATGAGCTCTGTTTCAGTCCAAATGGGTTTGTTAAGCCTGTGTGTGTGTGTGTGTGTGTTGTAAATAGCTGTTTAATTGTTGGTTGATTTAATCACGGGGCTATGTATATGCATACTGTATGGGAACATATAAGACTTCTCTGTGGAATTAGCCTGCCACTCATGCTGGATCACCATTTCCTTTCACTTCATTATTCAGTCCAAACAGGCTCCCATTGCAGCCGTTTTCCGAAATGGGCGTCGCCGAAGAGGGAGTCCGCAGTGATTAGTTCATCCTCTATAAACACAGTTTAATTCCATTATTGCATTCAAAAGACGCTGATTGGCTGGTTGGAATTCCAACTGAGAAATCCCTCTGGGTGAGAGCAGGAGCCAGACTACTGGAATAAGACTTGATCCTGATCTTAAGAGAATTCAAACACACCGATACTTCAAAGCTAATGGATTATGTAAAGTATAGATATTGGAGGGGGTATAGACATTGGAGGGGGTGCTTAATGACCTAAGTTAAACAGTACTTCAGGTCGGGTCGAAGTTCAATTTAAAATGTTTTTATTTTTGCGTTTGAGACAATTGGAGATGGATTCAAAAGTCCCTGTGATATGGTTTGCACAATAAAAAACTAAAAAACTGAGCTTTTATTTAACTGAAAATGAACGAGTGTCCCTTTTCTTCAACACCTTGTTAAGAGATTATGTTCCCTCTCCTTCATTATCGCCACATAGATGCCAATCTCTTTCCTTTCACGGCTCTGAGCAGCTCCGATTTAATTAAAGTACATGCTTAATTATGGAGGTGTTGAAATGTAATTAAGGAAGAGGTAGGCTGACTTCATTACCACCCCCCACCCTCCCACCACAGAAGTATGGAACCGAGAAGTCTCGTGTTAGATATGTCTCGCAAACAGTGTTCCCCCCTGCCTTTCCTCCTCCTCCTCCTCCTCCTCCTCCTGCTCCTCCCTCCCTCCTTCCCTCCCTTCTCTTACAGCATGTCTCTTTCATGGCTGAGCTCAGACCTCCTCCCCCGCCTCGCCTTCCATCATCCCTCAGGAAGCTGAGGATGAAGTCGACAGCCCAGATTCTGCTCTCCCCTGAGTCACACGGGCAGAGCGACTCGAGTCTTCATCATCTGTTAAAGAAAAAACAAAAAAGCTTGGCCACCGCACAGAGAAGAATTCTCTCCCTGCCGAAGCTGTGTGAGCAGCCTCCTCCCTGGATGACAGATGGGGCTTGACTTTTCCTCTCAACCTGCTAGCTCGCCAAACCTCCGCGGTATCGCTGGTCGTCTTAATCGGACGACGCGAGCGTCACCTGTTAAGCATCGTAAACTGGTCATATTGGGCGGACGTGGGTTGGAAAAAGCCGCCGTTCGTTCGTTCGTTGGTTCGCCCGGGTGGCAAAGCCTAGTTTGATGGCCACCGCGTCATGGCGCTTTGCGAGCAACAGCACACTGGCGTTCACTTTTGCTAGAGGACGTGTTGGTCAGGTTATCCTCCGTGTTACTCTTCTTACCGTGCAATGATTCGTAGGACACACACACATACACACACACACACACACACACACACGAGCATACACATCACTGAAGCCTTTCCCTGCAGCTGTGGCTCAGGAGGGAGAGCAGGTCGTCCAATGATCATAGAGTCAGCGGTTAGAATCCCGGCTCCTCCTGTCCACATGTCGAAGTGTCCTTGGGCACGACACCTAACCCCAAACTGCTCCCAATGAGCAGGCTGGCACCTTGCATGTCAGCTGCCGCCATTGGTATGTGAATGGGTGAATGAGAGACTATTGTAAAGCGCTTTGGAGAAGAGTGCTATATAAGTGCAGTCCATTTACTATACGGTATCTCTGCTTAGTTGATGTATTTGGACGTTCTCCTTGTGAAGCAATACATGTATTCTGGTTTGAGAGTGCGTGGACCAAAGAGGCTCTCTGAAAATCCTATCTTGACTGGCCAGGGGGGAGGGAACAGGAAGTAGCGAGAGGGAGGAATCATAACAGATGTCTCTCAGTCAAAGCAGTGGCTTGGGGAAGATAAAATGCTTTTTTTCCCCCAAAGGTGTTTAAGATGGCCTCTTAATCTTCTCATGCCTTGTCACTCTGTTCTTCCTTCCGTCAGAGATTAGATTAGATTCAACTTTATTGTCAACATACAGCACAAGTACAGTGCATCGAAACGCAGTTTAGAATCCAACCAGAGTGCAAATTAATAATAAGTGCAGGTGCAATATACAATTGGAGCACACACACACACACACACACACACACACACACTGTTCACTGTGCTCTCAATCCCAGAGTCTGAGGATCAGAACATGAAGTGGACAAAGTTTAATGACTCAAGTAAACTTTGTGAAAAAAAAAAGGTACAGTATGACTGTTTTGTGTGGTGAGGGTGCGGGCTGACTGTGGAGTAGGAGTTGTAATAGACACGCTGTTCGCTCCAGACAAGCTGTTCGCTCCATGGCTGCATTGGAAATTAAGGGCTTTCACGAGGATTGCTTGAGTAAAGCATTAGTTTACTGTAGATTACAGAGAGCTTTAAGAAATCAAAAACATTTGGCTGTGGCAGGTTTCTCTGTAGCATCCGCCATTCCTCACAAGAACTCGCAGGCTGTTCACCACGCTATGAGGGAGGGAGAGAGAGAATGCGCCATAGTTGCATCAGGCCTCTGAGCCAATGGAAAATACTCCCTTTGGGGCCAAGAGAGGGGGGGTAGGGGTGGCTGCAGCTGTTTTGGCACTCCACTGTCACAGCTGACAGTGGGCAAGCTTCATGTAGAGCTTCTTTGTTTTGGGACTGCTCACACACACACACACACCCACAAACACATACACACACACACACACAGACTCAAAGGGGGCTAAGTACAGCAAGAAAGACATGTAGCGCCAGTCCACTCATGTGCATGGGAATATGG
This sequence comes from Borostomias antarcticus, assembly GCF_949987555.1. Taxonomy (NCBI): domain Eukaryota; kingdom Metazoa; phylum Chordata; class Actinopteri; order Stomiiformes; family Stomiidae; genus Borostomias; species Borostomias antarcticus. The sequence continues at coordinate 8,500,648 of NC_140250.1, read as the reverse complement.
ACAATAGAACACGCAGAGACACAGGAAACAGTGGGATTGTTACTCTACAGCGGCGCTCATTCTGCTCCGCCCCCGTAAAAAAAAAGAAAACCAGTTCCAGTCTGCGCCGCGGCTAACGGGCGGCCAGCTTAGCCGACGGCGGCGTTCGAAAAAATACCTTGGTGTTCTGCGAGGAAGCGCGCGGCGTCTTTCACCGGTGGAAGTTGGGCATCTGGGTGCTGCTCCCCACTGGACCGTGTGTGAACCGAGTGCGTGAAACCGACTGACGCTGGTTGATGACCGGCCCTGTCTTTTTTTCTTTTTTTTTCTGAGTGGTATTTTCTTAACAGGGATGTGGTCCGCTAAAAAAACGAACCCGATCCGATTCGATTCTGCCTCTGGAATCTCCAGCCTGGTAATATTCCTTTTTTTTTTTTACTGAAACAAGCTCTGTTTTCTACTTGAAAATGTGAAGCCGAGGCATATCTGCAGCTCTTTGAACTGGGAATTACTGCGGGTTGTGGCTAGTGGCAATAAAACCAGCAAGTTTGGTGGACCGCGGGGTTTGGGATTTGAGACTAGTAGCTGCCACTGTTCTGACAGGTCCACATCTGTCGCCGGAGTGCCGCATCAAGGCCGGGGACGGCCACATCTAGAGTATAATCTAGTATCGATCGGTGCATTCCCCTCGCCGGAAGATTCCACGAACATATCGCATCATTCATACTGACCACCTCATCCCACAGAGAAGCGCTCTATACACCAGTGAAGCACTCTTACTATGTAGACATGAATGAATCAGTGGATTCAGCCACAGTACACTTGGGAGCACTTAACCACATTCCTCTACTCAACGAGCCCCTCGACTGGAACCATTTACCCAAGCTGGCACATTTCCCCTCCACCCTGAGTCTGCTTCATACTGCCCCCCCTGTGTGCAATTCATAAGGAGAACTCTTTGAAGTTAATTTTTAGACCCCCCCCGTGGATTAAGGCTGGATAGGTCAAACGCATCCAGAGAGAGCAACTCTGCAGCCATGACGTTAATCATAGTGCTACTATGACTAACTACTGAATGTTTGATGCCTTCATAAGACGCTAGAGATGTTTAAAAGGGCTCAGAGATGATTGAACTTACCTACAGTTAGCGTTCCTGTGGAAGTCAGGAAGTGCTTTTGATAACGTACGTAGCTTGAGAGGTAGAGCCGGCTGGGGATCGCAAGGTCCCTGGTTCGATTCCCAGCTCCCGGCAGTGTGCCAAAGTGTCCTTGAGCAAGACACTGAACCCCAAAACCGCTCACGTGCTGCATGGGGGGGGGGGGTACAGTACCTTGTACTGTCGCCTCACAGCAAGAAGGTCTCCGGGCCTTTCTGTGCGGAGTTTGCATGTTCTCCCTGTGTTTGCAAGGATTTCCTCCCAAAGAAGCCAAAACGATAAACATGCAGAGGAACATATGCTCTTCATTCCGGTCCCTGACCAGGACTTGGACTGAACACTTGGACTTGGTCCCCGGGCGCTACTGACGAGGCTGCCCACTGCTCCTGGCTGCCCCTGGAGGAGGACGGCCCACTGCTCCTGGCTGCCCCTGTAGGAGGACGGCTCGGATAGGAGAAATGTAGGGAACAATTTCCACCGCCGACCCCCGATGTTGCGTGTGGGTGCTGTGTGCTATATCACCACTCACTGTGTGTAATGTGTGTCACTGTGTGGCCAAATAAAGACCTCCCCCGCCCCGGGTCCTGTACAAAAAAAAACACACACACACACACACACACAACAACAATATAGAGATTTGTCGTTTTGTGTGCTTCCCTTTTCATTGACGTTTAAGGACAGTTTAGGTCAGTGTCTTTCTGGTGGCATGTGGCTTTACTGACATTGATTCCCTGACGAACGTCTCTTGTCCCTGGGATTCTGATGGCTGTTACGGGAGCCATACGGGGACCGGGGGACAGCATCCCGAGCGCTGGCGAGCCGTTAACCCAGCCCCCCCCCCGCTGCTCCTTAATGACTGTTTAATGCAGCGTTCAGCGGGCCTGACACCGGCCCGTTAGCACCTGCCCGATACGGTTTCTCACGCCGTCGCCAGACACGAGACACGCAACGCGCCGGCGCCCCCGGCCTCCGTCTCGCGATCGACCCCTCCTCCTCTCTCCTGCCGCGGGAGCAGTTTTCCTCCAATCACCGTGTGCCCCATAATACCACCTTAACCAGGAAGTCATTAAATAACATAGATTCATCTAGTCTATCCAGGAATATCAGTTTGTTTTTGACATCGGCTGCTATAACTCTACAGTTGGTTAACCCTTTTAACCCTGAAAGTACAGTGACAACATTTTGAATATTAATTTGATTTTCCCTATAATAGCCTACTAGAAAGTGCAGTTTCTCAAGTGTTGGAGTGATGAATTTTTTAGATTTGTTAGATATTTTTTTAAATATTATTAAATATTTGTCAGATATTTTTTTACATTTTTTTTGGTCGTATCGAAAGGGTTAAAACAATAGCATCAGCCAGGCTCCAGTCCCTGAATTGCACACCCTAATTTTCTCTAAAAGTTCTCCAGAGTGATTTCTCGGTTGGAATTCCCAGCCAGGCCAATCAGCGTCCTTTGAATGCGATGAAAGGCAGGGGTCTGCAACCTGCTGATCCAGAATGTTCCAGCGCATGTGGCTCTTTAGCCCCTCTCCAGTGGCTTTGGCTTTGACCAAAAAAACACAAATAAAAGGAAATTAATAATGGTTATTTTCATTTGTAATTGTTCGGGCTAGCTGTCATTTTCTGACTGGGAGTGGGAGATGATTAAATCTTTTTAGATCATTATCAGACTTTGGCGGGACATAATGGGAAATGCTGTAGCGACATAAGTGTTGTAACCACAGTTTTTAGTCTGTCTTTTGACGCTAGTAACTATGTAGGCTGGCTATGTTGTGGACAGAGTCCTAAAATAAATGGCTGATGCGCTAAAATGAGGAAAACACACAGAGCTGCTACAACAGGCCAACTAGCATGGCGCCGTGACACAGAGGCGTAAATGGCGCCCGGTACAAAGTGGTGCATACGAATTCATCAGAATGCAGGAAAGGTTTGATGCTCAAAATTTCCAGGGGTTCAGCAACGCCCATCTCTGAAACCGGCTGCAATGGGGGCCTCTATTCAGAATGAATAATGAAGAGAAACGAAATGGTGAATTCAGTCCGAGTGTCAGGCTAACAATATTATGCATTAACAAAAATATGACTTCCTCTCAGCCTCTCCCTTTCACCAGTAGTACAATAACATTGGCCTTTCTCACAACCACCCTGGGATCTATGGTAAATGGACTCCACTTACAGTAATATAGCGCTAACAGCCCAAACACTTTACAATGGCCTCACATTCACTCATTCACGCACACACATTCACACACCAATGGCGGCAGCTGCCATGCAAGGTGCTAGCCTGCTCATTGGGAGCATTTCGGGTTCAGTGTCTTGCCTAAGGACACTTCGACATGTGGATTTGGGATTCAAACCGTCGACCCTGAGGTCATTGGACGGCCCGCTCTACCTCCTGAGCCACAGCCACCCCTACGTCTACAACTCTACAGTCGGAAGCCATCAGAACTAGTGAGGGAGCTGAGCAATGAGAAATCACTGAAGCATACCAGCAGATCATTACGCTTCATCGGTTTGTCACAGCGTGAAGTCATGCTACTGCACAGTAAAAATTGGACAATACAGGAAGCATGGCTTAAGTATGCCATGGCTGTATATGGTAGTGTTGTTGTCAAGACCACCTAAACCGAGACCAAGTCATGACCAAGACTAGAGTGTATCAAGTGTATCAAGACCAGAGAGTATCGAGACCAAGTCAAGGCCAATACCAAGGCAGGACGAAACCCACACTGCCGGACACACTTACGATAAAACGTGGAACTTTCAAACCATATAGGCTCTCTTCAAATTGATCTGACAAGTTAGTGGTTGCATTTGTAGCGGGAAGTTCTACATAAATTAGACAACAAATAAGTTACACAGAGCGACGAGACAAGACCGAGTAAAAATGTGGTCGATTCCGAGACGAGACGGAGGCCTTCAAATGTGTTCTTGAGACCACGACCAGTCTGGAGTACTTCAACGCTGTAGTATATGGAATATATGGTATGGTCTTCTTTGTCTGGTGTGTTGGTCTTGTTTGTCTGGCGTGTTTGTATGGCTCTGTTCAGGCAGCCTGGCGGGCTGCATCGGTGTTCAGGCAGCCTGGCGGGCTGCGTCGGTGTTCAGGCAGCCTGGCGGGCTGCGTCGGTGTTCAGGCAGCCTGGCGGGCTGCGTCGGTGTTCAGGCAGCGTGGCGGGCTGCGTCGGTGTTCAGGCAGCCTGGCGTTCTGCATCGGTGTTCAGGCAGCCTGGCGGGCTGCGTCGGTGTTCAGGCAGCCTGCCCAGCTGTGTTGGTGTTCAGGCAGCCTGCCCAGCTGTGTCGGTATTCCGACCAGGCTGCTCCCGGCTCTCTCCGGAGAGGAGGGGGTCATGCATAATGGATTCATTGTTGCACGCTTTGGCATGTAAATGGCCCCTCTGGTTAGTATTTCTACGATCATCCTAATGCCTCGGCAGGTCACCCCAAACGCCCGGTCCCCCCCCCCCCCCCCCCTCCTCCTTCCCGTCACCACACATTCACTGGAACGGCTCAGTGACGACGGCAGCAGCTTAACGGCATACGGGATATCTCTCCCTAACGGACTTGACCGTGCAGTGCTGTTTGAATATGCTCCACCACAACTGCATTCAAAGCCCAGCTCCTCATTTTCTCTGCCCTTGCATTCGCGCACACACACACACACACACACACACACGCGCGCACGCACACTCCGCTCTCGCAGTCTGCCAGGGTCCCGTTGGGAGAAAGTCTTTGTGCATGTCAATGGGATTCGGCGGAGACAGCAGAGCGGTGTCAGCGGCGAGATGGGGCCCCTACGTTGAGCGGAATGTAATGACCCGGGAGCCTATCAGAGGCAGAGCGGCCGTGCGGCGCCCACTTCGTCGCCGCGCCCGGGAAGAGGTGACAGACAGGGCGGACGTGCGAGAGAGCCCTTAAAAGGGATGTCCTCTCCTCTCTCTCTCTTGCTTGGGCCCATAGCTCACCGCAAATATATCTCCCCACCATCGCCACCACTGACGCCCACCCCCCCACGTACCTCTCTGTCTTTCATTGATGCCCGGTCCCCTGTGAGAAGCACCGGGGTATTGGTTCTGTCTCCACCAGGGTGAGGTGGAGACCAGCTCGGCACCAGCCTGGTCGATCTATCTGTCTTTTTAGCGTCTGGTATCGACATACATTTTAGCCGGGACAAAATTCCCGGTTCCACCCTCTCTGAGAGTTGTCAGCATGAGCTACATTCACCATATGTGACCGCCACTGGAGGTTTGGTCCTTAACATGCGCTAGAGGGCAAAATACTTTCTTTTTTTTCTTCCCCGTTTTCCTTTTTTTCAAATTACGCAAATTGAAGTTGCCGTTTTCCATGTCACAATTTTAAGCTGGTGTCATCCAATGACAACAATGTCCCAGTAGCACACAACAGAAAAATATATTTTATCCTCCTCTTATTATTGTTATCTGGCAATGTTGAACCCAATCCGGGCCCGGATCTTATGGACATATGTACTTCTAAGGACTAACATCTCAATGTGAGAAGCCTAGTTCATAAAATCTCCCAAATATGTCATCTTGTTCAGTCCAGTAAAATAGGAATAGTTTGTATTACCGAGACCTGGTTGGATTCCTCAATATCAGATGCTGAGATTGAATTAGAAAACTTCAGTGTGATCAGGAAAGACCGAAATAGGAATGGGGGTGGAGTATGTATTTATATCAGGTCTGATATTGTATTTAGTTTAAGATCAGACCTTTCTGACGAAACAATGAGAAGTCATTTGGGCTGACATTTTATTATCTAAGCGTAAACTTTCATTTATTAGTGGGAACATGTTATAGACTGCCAGAACAAAATGAATTTCATTCTAGGGTTAGAAGAAATGTGCTCTAAGCACAATGAGTTTGTGTCTGGAGAGGTGCTGCTATTGGGCGATCTGAACACGGATGTCTCAAATCATGACCATTACATGTACAAGTCCTTCCTTAACTTCTGCTCCAATTTTAATTTCAAATAATTAATAAATAAACCTACCAGGATAATGTGCACATCCCAAATCACCATAGATTTGGTCTTAGTATCTGACAAATCCAAAAGTGGAGTAATAGATTATGGGATTAGCGATCATTCAATAATATTTTGCACCCGTAGAGTCCAGAGGGCGTCTCTTGTCCATCACAACTCAGTCAAGATAAGATACCTAAGGAACTACAATAGTGAGGTGCACAAAGAAAGGCTAAGGTGCATGGACTGGTCACAGGTTTTTAGATGTGTGTCTGTGGACAAAGCCTGGGGTCTTTTTAAAACCTTGTTTTGAAAAATGGTAGCCAACATTGCACCTGTTAAAACAATTAGATTAAAAGTTAGATCTGAACCTTGGATGAATTCAGAGATCCTCAAAACGATCAGATCCAGAGATGACACATTCGAAAGAAATCAGGGAAAATAGGGAGGAGAATCTGTTCAGGGAATTTAAAACACTCTTTTATGAAAAACACTATTTTATGAAAAAATCACAGAAAATAAGTCTAATCCACAACAGCTGTAGAAATGCTTAAAATATACATTTTACGGCAACGAGCTCAAGACAAAACAAAAAACATGAATTTAAACATTAATGGTGAACTCATACCAGGTAATGTTAGTGTAGTCAACAGTTTGAACCCGTTCTTTAGTACAGTAGCCAACACCTTAGTGAATAAACCTCCTAGTCCGTCAGGCACATTTAGTGAAAGTCATGTGGTTCCGTTCTATTACCAAAAGGGTGTCCAGGTAGATGCCTTTTCTTTTAAAAATGTGTCTGAGGATGTGGTCTTAAAAGAAACGGAGGCCCTGAATCTGAATAACGCTACAGGACAGGATAACATTTCCGCTAAACTCCTGCAGGATGCAGCAGAGGCCATTGCTTCCTGCCTAACCTTTATTTTTAACAGGTCATTTGAACAAGGGCGTTTTCCCACTGATTTCAAATTGGCTAGAGTTGTAGCTCTCTACAAAAATGGGAATAAAGATCTGGAGAATTATCGTCCTGTCTCCATATTGAGTACGGTGTCAAAGGGAATGGAAAGAATCATTTCCGAGCAGATCAATGCTTACCTTTCATCCAACAGCCTTCTGTTTGAGTTCCAATCTGGATTTAGAACATCACATCATCATCATCATCATCATCAGAAAAAACACTTAGCTGTGAGCTCAGTAAGATCAGCACATGGTTGGTCGACAACAGGTTATCCCTTCACCTTGGAAAAACTGAATCCATTTTATTTGGGTCAAGTATTAGATTAGGGAGGGTGAATGGGCTCAAGGTGGTGGTGGGCGACACAGAAGTAACGGCCAAGAAGGAGGTTACGTATCTGGGCTGTATCCTGGACAATAAGTCAACAGGAGAGAGTATGGCCCAAAGGGTGATCTCCAAAGTAAATCAGAGAGTCAGATTCCTTGCCAGGATATCTTGCTTCATAGATAGGTCAGCCTTAGAGATCCCGTCAGGGGCCTTGGTTCAGTGTCACTTTGACTATTCTTGTCCGTCCTGATACTCCAGCACAGCACAAAATAAATTAGTCAGGTTAGTTCTCCAATTGCACCCCAGTCCCTCAATCTCACCCAGTCCCACTTTGGCAGCCTTAAGTGGCTCAGAGTGGAGGAAAGAGTACTGCAGATTAGGCTGTGTATGGTACACAGAATAAACAACAAGACAGTGCCCAAATACCTGGCAAACGATTTCACCAGGGTCACTAGGGTCCATGCTACCAGGGGAAGCGCCACTAATGTTGTGCTGGACAAGTTTAAGTCTAAAAGTGAAAATGATTTCCTGTATGATGGGGCCTTGGCCTGGAATAGTTTACCTGTAGAAAGTTCCTATGTCTCCTTTACATCCTCTGTGGATTATAAGGAGTAGAAGCTGGGTGTAATTATTTTTGTTATTTTGCAATCATTTTTCTAATGTGTTCAGGTATTCATATCGAAATGTTATTATGTATTGTACTCTGTACTGTATTTTGTTTTTTTAGGATATCATCTTCAAATATGTGCAGATTTCAGTGACTGGCACATCATTTGAAAGCTTACAATTTACACTTTCATAATATGTAAAGAAAAAGCCCCATTCTCCCACTGTAGACAGGTCCTCAGGATGGACAAGAGGGAATCTTTTTTCGGAAGAGGACGGCCCTAAACCTTGACAATTGTTTTTAGCTATCAGAAAAACTAAGCTCATTTTCCCTAGTTCATCTAGCGGCATACACTTATATATAACATATAATGAAGACATATTGTGTCATAGAATTGTAAATAAAATGAAACTGGAACAATAACAAATATGACAAAGTGATATAATGTCCATGGAGACAATATTCATCAATTCATCCTGCTGCCAAACAGATATGCAGCCATATCATTGAAATCATTTGTTTCCATCTATGGTGTAGACAAGTGAATCAGAAATGCAATCCTATTCATACGCTTCACATAACTTACACATAATAGGACAACATGGAACCTTGAATAACAAAACAACATACCGCAAACAGGTCATGTCATCCGTGTAACCAAGGCCCACTGAATACAAATACGCCTTCAATGAAGTTAATACGGAAATGATGTGACGTCTAAGCATTCTGCCAGCTCTCTGCATGGTATATATTAAGACAATCTCACTGGAATAATTTGGATTGCATATTACGCCAGGCTTCCTTTTTCAAACCCTTGACACTTAAGATCACCTTGCTGACAAGAGCATCAAGAGTCTTTACACTTTGAAGGTAATAAGGAGGGTGGGGGTGAAGAGAGAGAGAGGGGGGGGGGGGGGGTTAGATAGTTAGATGCTTGGATCAGCTCACTTAGATCAGGTCCTGAGGATTAGCCTGAGAAGACACCTGGCTACATCACAGGCACTCTTTAAAATGTAGCAGGAAATGGTTGACAGGGAGGTGGCAGCCATTTTGTGGCCCAACCAGCTAATGATAAACATTGGATGGCACAGACAGACAGGCACACAGAATGCAGAATGGAGGAGGAAGAGAGGGGTGGCAGGCACACGAGAGAAAGAGAGAGAGAGAGAGAGAGACAAAGATGAGGAACAGAATGCCTGTGATGCATGGGTTGCAGAATTAACAAGCCGCTTCCAGTTGTTCCACCAAGAGTGCGTTCTGTGATGATGAAAGATCGTCATTGTCGCTGCCAAGGACATCTTATCAGAACTAGCTATTTTTTTCTGGATCCCGAGATCTCTTAATTATACTTGTTTCCGCAGGAGTGCTGAAACAACAGAAGTACAAATACAGAAAAACTGCCTTTATATTGTCATTTATTAACTTTGAGAACTTTTCACAGCTCTGTTTCTATCCCTTTGATGTTGGCAGATTAAATAACCTAACCCCATCACAACTGGAGGCTGAAATGAGAACAGTAAATATCCTAGCAATTATATCACTAAGAGGGCCATAGATTACTCTTGTCACTATTGGCATACGTGAATGTGAGGATGATATCTAGAATAGAATAGAATAGAAAGTTTATTTTGACATATGTAACACGTACAGGTACAGGTACAATGGGATTCTTCTTATCGCTTATCCTTACAATATCTTGGCACTAATCAAGTCCTCATTCCGGTCCTACATTATAAGGTTCCCAATGTGGTGACAACGTTTCGACCCGTGTGGGTCTTCGTCAGGTGACCCACACAAGACCTGACGAAGACCCACACGGGTCGAAACGTTGTCACCTTTGACCTAATAAATAGTCCTGTGGAGTAGGTGTGCGGACCTCAACCTTACTTTACCAGATGTCATTTTGTCCTGCACCAGCGTGGTGGGTGTGCTTGGCATACATGTTATCGCATTTCATTGTTTTACTATCTGTAGTCTGTCAGTCTATCAAATAGATCCTCATCTAGTTATTCCGTCCAATCATGGATGACTGTATCTGTATCTGTAATAGGCGGTGCATCTATCATCTAAACGTCGGCCTCATCTATTGTCCACACACATTGGAGTTAATGATACAAATCACTGGTCCATTTGAACCATCGAAGATAGCAAAGACAAACCTTCATTGATTCCCTTCCAAATCTTCACGTTAGCACCAACACCAACACAACGTACTGTTGCTAATTTCCGTTGCCGTTTCTGCCTTGAGATTGGAAGGCTGGGGGTTCAATCCCCGGCCGAGTGATACCAAAGACTATTAAAAAATTGTACCCAATGCCTCCCCGCTTGGCACTCAGCATCACGGGTTGGATCAGGGGTGAGTCCCTGTGACATACTAGTGTCATGTCCAGAGGGTGGACTTGAACATCAAGCTGCCTCACGCTAAGGAGATCAGAGATACGCTCCTGCCTTATAGGCCACTAGGCTCCAGAACCATTGGTTCTCAAGGCTACTTAGTCCATTCAACCAAAACCCAATTACATACGGTTCACTTAACAAGGCAGACCAGTCGTCCCGGAGGGGGCGACATGACGCAGCTTAGTTTGTTGGGAAGGAAACGGTTTTAAGCGCTTCACTTTTCCTCCTTCTTTTTTCACTGATGGCAGTTTGGTTTCTCCGAACAGCACAGAGGCAAGCGCGGTCAGGGAACGCGAACGCTGCAGCCGGGCCAAAAGCGGGTCCGCATGCATCGACGGCTCACAAAGAGAGATCAGAGGCAGCGTTCTGACAGGCCGGACACAACGGCACACCGACGCCGGCGGCGGATCAGGATTTTAGGCTGCCAGGCGCCAGGCGTGACACATTGAAATGTTCGATTTTCTTGTCAGAGGGGATGTGCTGAGTCACTGGCAAGACGTCTTCAAATTATACACCTTTCACCGCCGTTGATAGGGTTTTAAGACAGCCTAAGATTGTCGGGATTATGTATCCTTCACACGCCGACTTCCCCACGGTAAGACAATCGTTGTAAGGGAAGCGGTCCTGCCCATTTCTCTTTCCATGCGAGCAGAGAGCCACTGTGTCGAGTACTGAGCGTTACGGAGGAGGTGTTTTCGAGCAGACGACAGTGTAAACGCGTTTGCATTTCAAATGCTGTCATTTTACCATCCCGCCAAAACCCTCTCACCCCCCCCCCCCCCCCCCCCTCACCCCACCATCCTATTTTACTCAGACGTTAAGTAGCAAAATTCAAGCTTGCTACACACGGCCCTGGTTCGGAATGGGAAGGGGGCAGGGTCAGTAAGTACTTGGACGTTCCACTGAAGTGGAGTGACAGTCGTGACGTAACTCTGAGAGCCACCGCGGGAGCAGCTCACTCACTCACTCTTTGCATAACCTTATTTTGCTGAATATTTCATACGCCCCCCCCACGGAAGGTGGCCACTTTGATACACAATAAAATACAATATAATAAACAGCAAATAAGAGAGGAACAGAAAATACAATACATGCATAAATTATTGGGGTGCTAAGCTCATCAAGTAATGAAGGCCACTGAGAAGAGGTGAGTTTTCAGGAGACACTTAAAGGCATCCAAGGTCTGGGCGGTTCTATTATGCAGCGGCAGGCTATTCCACAGCTTGGGGCCAGCTACTAAAAGCTCAGTCACCTCTGGTTTTGAGCCTGGATTTTGGGACATCCAGCAACAGCTGATTGCTTGACTTGAGTGCTCTAGCAGGGTTGTAGACATGCTGGAGTTCAGCTAGATACAGGAGAGGAGAGAAGCCAGGCCATTTAAGACCTTAAAAACAAGTAACAAAATCTTAAAATCAATCCTGAAGCAGAATGTTAAGTGGAGGCTCTGAGCTCACCGTTGTCACCTGAACCGTGCAGCGTTCCTGTACCCCCCCCCCCCCCCCCCATTCCCCCCGTTGAAGTGCAAGCCCTTTGCCGCCGACACCGTGACCAGACGACGGTGGAATCTGTCCGGGCGACAAAGGCGACGCCGGTCGTTATCTTCAAAACGATTGATTGCTTCGATTGTGCGTGACCGCTGCTCCTTATTCCGCGTTGTCAGTCTCCGGATATGAATGATCGCCATGATGGAGGAGGATCGTTCCACGACGCAGATAAGGACAAGGATGTCATTGTTTGCCGCTAACGCGCCCCCCCACCCCGATAACCCTATCAAACAATAGTTCACTTATTAAAGCGTGTGTGTGTGCGTGCGAGGGCGCGTGCGTGTATGGGCCTGTGTGTGTGAATGTGTGCGCGTACGTGTGCGCGTGTTCCAATGGACCCGTCAGAGAGGGCCCTATCAGACGTGTACAGTAAGTAATGTGATTGTATCGGATGAGGCACTGGCGTATTTTCCCGATGCCAGTAGAGAGCCAGCGAGGTGAACCGCCACCATGTAAACACGGCTCTCTAATATATTTGCAAATGGACACAGTCTGGCTAGTTCCGCCACCGCCGAGGCCGGAGCTCACTACGGACCCGGAATACTAAGCACATCCCTCTGCTCGGGGGCAATGCCTTCACACTCTATGCACACACACACGCGCACACACACACACACACACACACACACACACACACACACACACACACACACAGACACAGACACACACATACAGGTACACACACACAGGCTCCCCTTTCTCTGCCACCCCCTCCCTTTCTCATCGGTAACGAGGGGAGGCCGACGCCTTCTCTCTCCGAGGGAGGCAGAGCGTGAGCGGCCGAGCCAGCGGTGTGGGGGTGCCGTTCTCTCCTCCCTGGAGCTCCGCGCCTGGGGGGCGCCCTCCACCAATCCCATCATGTCGACGCGGCCTGCCCGGTCACACAGAGCGTCACAACGCAACACGCTCAGCACGAGGGACCAATAGGGTAAACAGAGCGACTCGGTGAATGTGTGTGTATGTGTGTGTGCGTGCGTATGTGTTTCTACCTCGGTGCTCCCTTACCACTGTAGTCAAAATTTCAAAGTGAGGAAAATTTGATGTGTGAGTTTGATGTTGAAAGTATGAGGAAATTGAACATTATGAAGGGAAGGGAGAGCTGTTTGGATTTATTTTGTTTTGCATCAAACTGTTTAGCTCAGTGGCCAGACTTCCTTTTTTCCACAATTTCTTCCAGTTGGACAGCATAAGTGGTAAGAAAATATTCTGTAAGTGTTCAGGCTTTCAGTGGTGGCTCAGAGGTGGGCATAGCCTACTGTGTGTCTATGAATAATAATAATATAATTCACATGCCCTCGACTACACTACTGGACTGCATACCATATGCCATCCACTGATCACATTATGAAATGTTATACTACGCATAAAAACATAAGACTTGTGACCTTTTACCAAAACTGCTAGACTACATTTTCACAACTTCACACATTGCGTCATCATGAACTGAGCTCATACAACACAGTTGTTTCGGGAGCGTTGAGCCTTTCTGCTCAAACACAAGGCGTTTTACATCTCGCGACTGTGTGAACAGGTGATAATTAGTGTGATATCCCGCAAGGCAATTTGATTAACCCAAAACAGCACACCGTGTCCCAGATCACCTGCGGCTCATAGTTTTGATGCTCAGACAAGGAAGGCGGCAAAAACGGCACCAACCCGAGAGAGGGACTGGAGAGAAAGGCGATGGCGGGAAGCCCCTGGTAAAAATCGCAACAGCACGTCTCTTAATTTCTTCCCGATTTATACTAATTGGCAGCAGAAGTATCTTCCTGATGAGGTTCTCTCCCCAGGGAAAAGGCGTGATGACGAACTGCCAGCTCCAGAAATAATCCTGAGTTTAGCCGGGAAGGATCATCAAGGCCTCCACGAATCTGCTTGGAACTCAAAGATTGAATGTTTCTCTCCCACTCCTCTGTTCTCAGTATTCTCTGACAGATAAGGATGTTTTTTTTGTTTGTTCCCTGTTTCTCATCCTTTCCAAAGTTCCTCTCCCAGGCCAACCGAATTAAATATTTTTTATTTGTCATGAACTGGATTACAAGACCACTGCTGAGTATAATCCTCTGTACCCAGCGTTCATGGACTGTCGTGAAAACAAATGCTTTCATGTCACTTCCTCAGAAATGGCTAAATGACATTTGGCTAAATAGCACTCAGACCAACACCAACTCTCTTCCTGTTCTCTGGGCGTACTGTATTAACCTCCTGTAGATCTTTGAAGCAGTTATTTGGTGTGCGGCTCCACTGGAGATACAGTACCATATCTTGAGAAATATACGATAAATGAATTTAGCTCCCTCGCACAGACAACCCTCATTTTTCACACAGTATAAAAATGGACTCCACCTTTAAGAGATTGTTCTGTGGTTTGGTCATATGACTTAGGGTATAATACCCCTCATGCCACGTACAGTAATCTGACACTTGACAAAGTGCAGTGGGTGTTCACGGATGAATAAGTGTATCTAGCAGGCCTGCCAGTGTAGCTTCCATGAACGGAGAGATCCCTGCCGTTTAGATCCCCACAGTTCAGTCTAAAGCCGCTTATTGGTCACACTGTTTTATGTTTTTCTCCAGAATCATATTGTCTGCCCCCCCAAAAAAACAACAACATCAAAATGAGTTTGGCATACAAATGTGTTTGTCCTACACCATCCTCTAAGATGGCTTGTTACGATAAGCACACACCTTCTTCACCAAAGACTCACTCTAAGGGAGAGTAATAACAAGTGGTTGTAACATTCACAGGACATTTAGTTGCAATAAAACATTTTCAGGCCATACTGTACATCACCCCTCTCTCTAAAATAACATGCAGTGTGATATTCTGTGTGGGGGGAGGAGAGAAAAAAACAACATACTTTTCCCCCTTCATTTGCACTGGCCCCAACACGGGTCATTAATTCGCCAAGCACAGGTTTTCTTTCTGCCTACTCTTTGGGAGAGAATAGGGTAATGCAGGGATGATAAATTGAGTTTATGGCAAACTGCTAGATTCAATCTCTGGCAGTAAATCTCTCCCCCTCTCCGTCTCTCTCTCTCTCTGATTCTGTGTGTGTCTCTCTCTCTCTCTCTCACCTAACTAACTCCACTCATCACGTCAGGGCGACATCGCAGACCCTTTGACACTTGAAACAAATCAGCAGTGACGGGTCAGGCTCCCCTCAAAGCCACTGCCCCCTAAAGAGGTCAATCACAAGTTGAATGATTTATCTTGGTTTCACTCAGGGGGAAAAAGAGAGAGAGAGAGAGAGAGAAAGAGAGAGGAGGGGGTTTATTTTCCACCAAAGTCGGAAGTAAAAACAGACTCCGGTACGGGCTAGTTCATAAAATGTCCCGCACGGGCGCTGAACAACAATGGGGTGTCTTAAAGAAGGTTTACTATGCTGTTAAAATGGCAGATAACTGTCACTACTGTACTGCAGAGCACTCGCAACATGAAGGTCACCCCGCTCTCCCACTTGACTGAGTCGGAACATAAATCTCCCTCAATGAGGGAGTAGAGGTCTAGCTCGCCACACACTCCGGCACATGTTGTCTGGAGATTTCCATCCTTCCCAAAGGTGATACAGTACACAGCGCTGCCAAGCCCAGATAAATTTGCCAAATTGGGTACTGCCTTGAGGTGCGGTATACCGTTTCACAAACCCATCGGGTTCCATCCAGTAAATGGTTCTCTTCTCAGAGGGATGTCTACAAATTGGATTTACTGGGACCTCTCCCGGAAACCGAGCAGCCCACACTCTGCCATACCTGTGGATGGAGCCCCATAATACTCAGTTGGCACACTAGCGACAAAATACCGTAACGCCAGGTCATCTCGCAGGTGCCATGTATCTCTAATAGGCTCGCAGGGCTTCGGCCAGAGCCCGCTGACTGTGAAGACTGCAGTTCCAAACACCCCGCAGTTTTACGCAGATATGGAGGTCACGTCCTATGACCAGCTGTCTGTAGCTGCACCCAGAGACACCCGGCAGCCCACCAGCTCCAGGGGTAGAGAGGGGAATCTGGTCAAACCGCAGCAATGTGTGGAATTTAATCATTTTTTAAATAAGCGAGCAGATTGCATTATAGTAGTAGCGGTGGTGGTTGTAGTAGTAGTAGTAATGGTAGTAGCAGTAGTACTATAGTAGTAGTAGTAGTAGTAGTAGTAGTAGTAGTAGTGGTAGTAGTAGTAGTAGCAAAAGTAGTAGTAGTACTGGTAGTAGTAATAGTAGTAGTAGTAGTAGTAGTAGTAGTATTGTAATATTAGCAGTAGTACTGGTAGTAGTAGTAGTAGTAGTAGTAGTAGTAGTAGTAGCAGTAGTAGTAGTAGTGGTGGTGGTAGTGGTAGTAGTAGTAGTAGTAATAGTAGTAGTAGTAGTAGTAGTAGTAGTTGTAATAGTAGCAGTAGTACTGGTAGTAGTACTAGTAGTAGTAGTAGTAGTAGTTGTAATAGTAGCAGTAGTACTGGTAGTAGTAATAGTAGTAGTTGTAGTTGTAGTTGTAGTTGTAGTAGTAGTAGTAGTACAGTAGGACCCCACTCATCCGAACTTCAGAGATCCGAACCTCCCGGTCTACCGGACAGGCTTAAAAAACATTTTTTGTTGTTGAGCCTGCTATCTGGTTACTGGTGGGATTTTCATTACACAACACATATACACAAATCAAGGTAAACAAGACGGGACTTTAATAAATAAAAATCAATATTAAATAGCATCCAGTGTCGACCCAGTCTTTTTTAATGAGAATACAGGTAACACGCTGACAAACAACTCAATGTGCCACATTTCCATCTACTGTACAAAAGGCTATTTAATGCAACATACTGCGGGACATGAGCCCTTAAAAAATGTAAGTTCTGAAAAATAAAAATCTGGGTGGGAAATGTGCCAGTGGAAGCTGAAATGACTGCAGTTGCTCAAAAGAGCCATCTGACCATCATCTAATCGAGATCCCTCAGAGATGGTAATCATGCAGTCTGAACGAGGCTTCCCCTCTGACACTAACAGCTGCCACACACCAGGGCAGAGGGCCTGGACATCTCACTGGTCTAATATATCTCCCACCCTCTGAGCACAGCGCAAAACACAACGGCGTTCGAGTTTTATTTTTAATGACAAGTCAAAACTTTTGCTAACCAGTGGTGTCTGGTGGGTCCTAGAACTGGGTAAGACAGGACCAATGAAACGCGTGCACAGCTCGCACAATTTTTTGGGGGGTGCGCTTTCAAAGCATGCCCTGATGGGAGGTTTCACAACACCAGAAGGGCGCTCAGCAGTGGCATTTTTTTATGTAAAAAACTTACAGGAAAACTACAGTAGCCTAGGCTAGATAGATAGATAAATACTTTATTAATCCCCTTGGGGAAATTCGGGTGTCTCGCCACTCTATCACAGGACATAGATACATAACTACTGATGGCTACTGATGTTTTTTAACCCGTCAACAAAGGCCAATAATTTGACAGTGAGCGAATAAGCGGGCAATATTTAGGCCGAAACAAGCAAGCTTTTAAGTACACACTAAATAAACTACAGAGCCATTATATGACAACAATGGCCAAGCACCACGAAGAGAATGACAGAACGATAAAATACACCCCCTTATGGCACAGCACTCAATATCCTACTTCACTAATCAGTGTTTAGGCTACTACTAGCTACTAGGCTACTAGGCTTATTAGCCCACCGCTCCAGGAAGCAAAGTTCACGCTCTCGAGTGCTGATTAAATCTAGGCAAAGCAAAACGCACAGCCATAACAACTGGCAATTAATCACAAAAGGGCACACCTCTGGCGTGTCGAGGCAAGTTCAGGCAACTTTTCTATCGTTGTAATCGGTCTCGCGACGCGCAGTGACTTTGCACGCATGTACTGGACTCTCGGGGGTGAGGGGCGGAGGGGGCGGGGTCTGTAGTTATAACATACGACCGACACGTGAGAGTTTACTTGAGAGTTGACTCGATTTTGGAGTGGAATTTGATTTGCGTATTGCGTCCATTTCTTTAATAAAATAGGTACTTTTTGCTGGGAACTGGGGGTCAAAAAACGTCCGGGGCTAGATGAAAAACATTCGGGTCTCGAGCCCCGGAAGCCCACGGCTCCCGACGCCAATGCTCCAGAGCACTCGTTTTTGCTGGTAGGGGAAGTGTTGGAGTCGGACTGATGAGTGCGTTTTTGTAATAGGATACGAAAAAGGCGAGGTTGCTGCGAGTGGTTGCTACGCAAAGCATAGCCTACCGCTTGATTTTATCAATGGCCTCGTCAATGAGATTGACGGTGCATTAATACTAATTGTTATGCGGTCGCAGCCGTGGGTTACAGAGTATTTTACCATGGTTGCTAGCCAATCAGAATCAAGTATCCAAACTTTCCGTTGTAGAAACATTGTTTACCCACATCTGGGATTGTAATGCTATGGTACACTTAAGCCTGATGCAGATGTTACTGGAATGTACAGTAGTTCACATACTTTACACCTTGGATACAACATATTTTCAAGTGACCAGAAGAGTATTTTAGGGTCGATAAGTAGGCTTTGTAGGTTATTGACACTTGGTGTAGAGATTTGACTTTAACAAATTTGTTTTGTTACGATACACTGAGTTAAATGATGGGTAGAGTCCGCAAGAACGGTTGGTCAGGAAAGGACTCTGTTCTCAGCCCCTTCCCCCCCTCCCCGTGAGTAAGCTCTAATCACACCAACCTGAATCCCCTCATCGACATGTACCACCCACTCAGCCCTGAGGCCAACCGGCCTGGACAAGGCACAAGCAAGCCTAAGCTTGTTTAAGGCTAGTACTGTAGGTCAGCTGCCTGTAAGCTATAGGCCACCATCACACCTCAACACTGCTTACACAACTGGACTTAACCAATGACACTTCCACAACAGACAATAGTCACTTTAACATCAAATGCAGCTTAGAAAGTGTGACAAATGGGAGAGCAGGTTGAAATGGCAGGGACTGTAGAGAAATTGTGGACATAGGCATTGTGGGGAATCATATGTACCCTCTACATTTTGCAAGATAAGCGGGGCAAACGCTGTGACGGTCTTAGCAGTACATTTGGACACCCCTTTGTATTGATACGATGGGCAGCAACATCTTCATACTGTAGTCATGGGCAAAGAACAACATATGTACATAAATACACCTAATATATGTATTAGGATGTCTCTGATTGCAGTCTCTGTTAGTAAGTAGCGAAAAAGTAACACATTTCATGAATACAGGCGACGTAAAATTCCAATATTGTTAAGAGGGAACATGTCGGCCCATCTATTTCAAATGGTATGTGAACACACTTAGTGTGGCTGATTTTGTACATTCACAAAGCGGCTTTGTGTCTACTGTTCTAACAGGAGCACATATTTAGACCTGAATAATTGAATTGTTGAATCATTTCATTGTTTGTTTTTGCATTAAATCATCGGACTGTACAATGACCTGAGGTAGCGGGTTTCCTGTTCAACTCAGATCCTTCTGGAGTTCCTATTTTGAGTATTAATCTACCTGTCGGGTCGCTGATATCCAAAGTGATGGATGACGCCTGGCCAATGCCAATGTCAGCTATTTCTGAGGAGCTATCTGGGCCCGACTCACAAATCTGAATGTCACAGTCCCTTCGACATCAAAGGATCTTTTTTTGACCCATCCTTTTTTATAAATCCGAGGTGCTCGCCTCCCCATCAATTATCGCCGTGATTAAAATTTTAAAATGTCTCTCAACTGGAATATTTTCTGTAGACTGGGCTTCTCCAGCATGGGCTCAAACTGAAAAAAGCAATGTCTTGTTTTTCAAAATGAAGTCCTGATATCTGAGCTAAATGACAGCTTGCCAGATTTCCTTTGTATCTGTTCTTGTTTGGTTTCTTCTTTTGGATGCGAAACATTCTCTGACCAGCCGTCTCCACTGAGACAACAAGAGAACACTTACCAAGATTATTCCTAAGAATGCCGTCACTAATCAAACAATGCAGTTAAAGGGGAACGCCGCTGTCATAGCAAGTTTAGCTTAAATGTCGCTTTGTCCTCAATGAAACCGATCCGTACACACCAACATTTAACCGATCTGTGCAGTAGCAAGCTAGCTCCTTTTTCCTCTGTGCGTGCACCCCCTTTATAATGGAGGTCTATGGGTCTCTGCTAAAAACTATGATAAACATGCATTTTCAAGGCAGGAAGCGCAGGGTGTGATCTTACCGGTGTCATTATGCTGTCATGTCAACCTGAATATTGAAACAAAAGCTCCATTTGAGCCAGAACTATTTTGCCGAACGCACTACACCATACCTTTCGCCGCGGTAAAGCTAGACGATTGTTTAATCCTCCTAGCCATGCCTAACATGTCAACACATGGGGATGGCGATTCATGGCGCTTCCTGCCTTGAAAATGCATGTTTATCATAGTTTTTAGCAGAGGCCCATAGACCTCCATTATAAAGGGGGTGCGTGCACAGAGGAAAAAGGAGCTAGCTTACTACTGCACGGATCGGTTAAATGTTGGTGCGTACGGATCGGTTTCATCGAGGACAAAGCGACGCTGCTATGACAGCGACGTTCCCCTTTAAGTGCTTGTTGGAATGTTTACATCCTAGAAATGTCATTTCTTTGATCTGGAGGACTCAGAACAAGACATGCTAGTAAGCCACCATTATCTATTGTAGTGTAAACACTCCAAAAATGTGCTTTATGTCTGCTCACCTGCTGCATTCGGTTTCAGAAATTAATATTCTTTGAAAAATATAACTAGGTCTGTTCCTGTACTGAACTATATGTCAGGTGACTTCAAAAGGTACAGTGGATAAGTATTTAGCCTTTAGGGTTATACGGATCAATTTATGTAAATGAACAAGTCAGATTTAGTTTGATGACTGGAGTTAACGTACACTATTCATGAACTAGCCTTTTAAACCAGATCCTTTTATAATATGCACAACCCACAATCAGGAGATTGAAGGCCTAGCAATTTGACAGAAACGTCAGAAAAATGCTCCCGTGTGCAGAGTGTGTGTGGCCTCTTGTTCGGTAGCCAGCCCCCCCCTGCCCGTTCCATGCAAAGCCAGAGACTGATTCACCTCCCGCTTGCCTGGCCATTGCGCTTGAAAGGCCCTTTGAAGAGTCCCATGACTAATATGAGTGATGCTTACTTCCACTGCACCTCAGCCCTCATGCTTGGAGTGTAAATGAGAAATGATCGATTAAGTGGTAGGAGCCACTGTGACTACCCAACGGTTATGGTGATGATGGGATGATGATGATGATGATGATGAAGAGATACCGTATTTTTCTCCATCATATAGTCATCGTCATCATCATCATCATCGTTTTTGTGGTCCCTTCATCTACCGTTCACAGCACTAGCTCCTCGTCCCAATTTCTGTACTAAGCGCCAGGTGCAGGCGCCATGTTTTCCTGAGTCTATCCTTTTTTCATTGTTTATTATCTGAGCTATCAGAAGTCCGATCGCTGCTAAACTGAATCCAATACCAGGGCACACAATTAGCAGGAGTCTTATAGTGGAGGACTGCAACACGCAGCGTTTTCTCGCCCCTAAAATAGTAAATTCGCCCCTACAGTAAGACAATTGTGGCTCACTAAGCAGGCCCACAGAAGACGCTTGAGCTACGCTAATGTGCAGACGGTGCACAATGCTGACATTATCCAACCACCTCCCACAGTCCAATTTCTGCAAAAACAAAATGCTGATCCATGCAAAAATCACTGTCTGAGGCATAACACCGAGATGCCGAGATATGCCACACATTACAGTGAGCCTTAATGTTTCAACGAGTTGATAGTTATTAATCTGTGACACTCTAAAGCGCGGCACCCTTCCATCAAAAGCCATATTCAAGTTACAGCGTTGAGAGAAAAACAACAGTTGTTTAGTTTGTTAGGGGATGTTCAATCTGTAAAGTGATTTTATTTGTATTTTTTACATTAAAGTAACCTGTCTGCATACAATTTAATTCACACTTTCTGTGCTTTCAAACTTCTGTCAGTACTTCTGTCAGTACTTCTGTCTCAGACGTTTTAGGTCGAAAGCAAGTCTTTTATCAGTGTTCTGTGTCCTCAAGTCAGTTTACTTTGACAGCTTCACAACCTCGACAAGTCGTTGAGTTCATCACTTCCTGTACTGCTTCATGCCCATATGTCTGAAGTGTTCCTGAAGGCAGCCAATCAGAGCCCCTTGTGTTGAAAGGGGGGTAAACGTGAAATAGTGCAGGTGACAAGCTGTTCTGCAGGTAATAGGTCAGCTCCCCTGATTGATCTGTTCATAATCACACATTTCAACAAGCGTGCAGTGAAATCTATGAACACACATTTCAGGACGGCTCCCCATGAAACCTCCAGTTCACCTTAAAAGTGAGGTGTATGCCATGCAGGCAGTGTGTAGGGCTGTCTGGCTGGATTTGTCCAAAGCAACTTTGGCCTTTGTTAGGAGATGATGGTGATATACAGTACACAACAAGAGGTATACAGTATATATTTGATCAAATTCCTCAAATCCAGTAAAGCTACTGTATAGACCCAGTGTTTTTATAATAACCCAATATGTAGGCTATAGCCCAGAGTTGAATTGGCTTTTAACATACACTACACTGCCAAAGCAACTGAAGATGGAGACTTTTGTAAAAAAAACACAAAAAAAACAATTTGCCATGCCAGAAATGATGCTGAAAGTCCCTATCTGCCAAGATTCACATCAATGTCATTGTTCTGATACAGGATTGTTACATGATTGTTACATTGTTACATGATTGTTACATTGTTACATTGTTACATGATTGTTACATGATTGTTACATTGTTACATGATTGTCACATTGTTACATGGTTGTTACATTGTTACATGATTCACTGAATCTCCTTGGCCTCACCAGCTCTCTTATTAAAGCTCTCTCTGCCTCAATTCCCTTTATCTTGTTCTGCACACACCCACTCTGAATTACAAAACTATGAGGAGAATCTAAACTTGCTCAACAGATGTAGCACAACACACGCATACGAACAATTGATTCCTGCACTGCATGCAACATTTCACAAAACAAAACAACCCTTTTTGCAATAGCCAATTGCAACTTCTGAGGTTGGTCACAGTTTGCAGGACAAACAGTCCAAACTTCCATTTGATGACTGGTTTTCAGTGAAGTGACATTACTACAATGACTCTGCAATAATTTAATGTCATGGTTATTATGCCAACTGACATTCACCGCCCAATTGGTATTGTGATTTTGAATGTGCTGCGTTCACACACTTGGGAGCAAAAGCCCGTTCGCTATAAATACCGTACCGTCTGCCTCCCTCTCTCCCTCATCTGTCTCTCTTTCTAATAAGCAGCGCTTTCTTCATGCATGAGGAGAACGCTCCCCCTCGTTCTCTCCGGCAGACAGCGTGGCATCGAAGGGGTCAGCCAGTCAAGTCCTCGCCGCCATGCCTTCGGTCATGTGCTCTCTGTGTTTGCATGCTGTTTCCAGGCTATTGGGCAGTAAACCACACAGGCTACAATGCCAAATACCTCCAGTTTACCCTGGGAAAGCAGACACTCTGCTTCTTTCACTCAGTTGTTTTTCTAGGCTTTGTGTTTGCCTGTTCCTTTTGCTTCGGAGACGTGCACCCTCATTTCAATGTGCAATTCAGTACTAACACCTGAGAGAGACGGAGAGAGGGAGATGGAGAGAAAGATGGAGAGTGAAAGAAAGAGAAGGTCTCGGTGATTCCAGTAGCACAAAGTGTCTAGGCTGTTTTTCTCTTACCAATACTGTGACACATTTCTATTTCCATTAGAAATTGGAACAGTCAGTTCAGTACATATCGCCATCTGCCGCGCCACGCCGTCATGTCAAGGAATAACACACAACCAGCCACAATCTCCAATTATGCAAACTAGCTCACAGGCTCTCTGCTATACTGTAGGTTCTGCGGCTGATCTAAATGCAGATGCACTGATATTCTAGCGCCGGATCACATTACTGCCAAGAATACCAGAGCGCTCTGGAGGTTACAGAATGCTACGTTACGCAACCTCTGTCACAACGCGCTGTATAGACACACAGGCACACTCACACACACACACACACACACACACACACAGACATACACACTCAAATTACGTATATACTGTACAGTTGAAGGAGTGTGTAGGTTAGAGTACCGTACTCTTTTTTTAGTTAATGACATACAGTACTACAGTAGGATAGAATGATGCTTTAACCCTCGACCTACTGTACCAAACAGCCTCTGTGTGTGAAAGAGTGGCTTGAGTGTTTCAGTAAGTATCTGTGAAAAGGATGCACACAGAATATATTCTAGGGCACTCTATGAGGTTGTCTTCCAAAGGTACTACCAGGATCCAACCTCTTAAAGCACCTATTGTATTTATATTTTGTTACTCTTGCACTTTGGCTTTAACACTACACTAGATTATGCTCTTAGTCACTTGTTTAGAAAGGAGATGCACTTGTGAGTTCTGGCGAGTAGTAGAACACTGACTTCCTAATGCAATTATTGTACGTCGCTTTAGATAAAACCGTCTGCTAAATGACTGTAATGTAATATAATATAATGTAATGTAATGTCCAAAGGCAATGTGGTGTTGTCTCTTCAAGACCAGTGCTTTGCGGGGGTTATTCCATCCAATAGGCAGACAGCCCTTGGCATGATACTGTAAATGACTTCTTTTCACATGTTCTTACTCTGGCGGTTACAGTATTATTCTCTTCTATCCGTAGTAACTGCAGTAGACCATCATCTCTGGTATTAACTACAATACTGAACACTGTAGCTATGGGCTGCATCACAATTAAATAGAGCCAAACATCAGATCCAATCAGAAGATCTGACATGCCCCTTCTGCATTTTGAGGTGGATCGGTCAAAATCCGTACCCACCATTCAGTATGAGCCTGGGAATCTACCGACGTACACTCAGAATGAAATGCCCAGTGTTCCTACAACAACAGTGGAGTGATCAGCATCTCAGGTCTCTGTTGAATGAAACGTTTGACAAAACGTTTTTTGTGGGATACATTGTTTGGCAATACTATTTGAAGAGTCACCTGGACACTGACTGTTGGTTTTCAAGCTGACTGTAGTGATGTACAGTACTATAGATTTTATCTCTACAACTATCCACTAAACTTATAATACATCATGGACCTAACCCTCTCCAAGGCCCTACGCAAACTCTAACCCATTGTTTGCTATTTACTACAATAATAAACTTTTTTTTTTTTTGAACTACAACAGCATTGTACACATTTTGAGTATACAAGACTTTTGTCGAAGTGCCAGTCAACTCAGTTTCAAGAGTTCAGGAAGTGAGGTGAAATTAAAAAAGCAAAACTGAAAACTTTATTTATACGTACAACTTCTTATGAGCAATCATTTGAGACTGGATTTGTCCTGAATTGGTCGTATTGAAAATTAATTGACTTGAATCCTTATTTGTTCAGTAGTATATGTGAATATGGAACTATATGTAAATATGAAACTATATGGGAAAAAAACAAAAACAAATGTAGCACCAAGTAAGGAGAGCAGCGGCAGGCAGACAGCTGACACCCGGGGGATCGCCCTGAACCAAAACACTCATCTTCCTGTCCCTCTCTCCTCACACAATCTTCAAGAAGACACTCATCTGTTTCTGCAGTCTGTGCACTGCTCGCAGACTTTTATTCCACACACTCTAAGCTTTCAAAATCATACTTCTGTCAATGTCTCAAAGACGTTTTAGGTCGAAAGCAAGTCTTTTATCAGTGTTCTGTGTCCTCAAGTCAGTTTACTTTTACAGCCTCGCAACCTTGACAAGTCGTTGAGTTCATCACTTCCTGTACTGCTTCATGCCCATATGTCTGAAGTGTTCCTGAAGGCAGCCAATCAGAGCCCCTCGTGTTGAAAGGGGGGTAAACGTGAAATAGTGCAGGTGACAAGCTGTTCTGCAGGTAATAGGTCAGCTCCCCTGATTGATCTGTTCTTAAACACACATTCAACAAACTTGCAGTGAAATCTAGGAACACACATTTCAGGACGGCTCCCCATGAAACCTCCAGCTCGTCTTAAAACGAACGCTATCTTCAAGTACACATCCATCCGCGCCAGCGGCGCCTGCTCTGCTCGTAGGCTTTTATTTCGGCGCAGCGCAATGACTCATACCGTTAAACGCCCCCCCTTCACCCGTCCCTCCCGGGCTAACGGTACTTTCCCCTCCTGTCAGGATCTGACACGAAACCGCTGCTCTCTGGAAGAAAACGCCTGAGCGATGTATAATTCCCCGCTTTTGTCTTCTCCCCGCTGATTCATATCTACCCAGATACGCGGCGTACCAGCCCTCCCGTGTATCCATCAGTCCGGGGCCGTGCAGTCGGAGTCGTTGACGTCATCTCCCAACGCCGTTGGCGCTTGCCTCTCCAGCTCCTTCAGAAGTGTCTGTGTTTGTGTGTGTGTGTGTGTGTGTGTGGGGGGGGGGGTGCTGATGATTCGCTATTCAGGTCAGAACTCTGCTGCAATCACGTCCACCATGATGACCTGATCCCACTTAATACCGCCTCTCTTGAAGTGCCGGCAGATCTGCAACAAAGGAGCGAGGGCCCGGTGACGACGGTGTGAATCCCCGGCTAAATGCCTCAGTCACTGACGAGGAGCGCCCCTAAGCCCAGCTAGTCCTACTTGTATTTTTTATTCTTGCCATCTCTCTCTCTTGTTAGCGGGTGCAAACTTCTGGGCTGCAGCTGCAGTTGCAGAGTTCCACTTCCTAGGCGGTGGGCCTAATTGGTTAGCGTTGCGTCCTGACACAGTCGCAGTGAGGTTTTTTTCATTAGCACTTTTCTGTCAGACTCAGGCAGAAGTACAGCACTCGGCAGCAGAAGCTCTGATCTCCGCCAAACAAAGGCTGGGTGAACGTCAATTCAAGGCTGGATGAATGAGAGAAGGGATATTATATACAGACTGGAAGTAAATACCACATTGTACACTCCCTGTTTGAATAGTAGTATTGTGGTTATTATTAACAGTATTGGTAATTACTGTGGGTGATTAAGGTTTTGTCAGTCAATTTACAATAATTGGATTTCTAGTTCAGGAAGCAATTACACATGAGTGTACTATTATTTGTGTGACACATTCTCGGTTGCATAAACACTTGATGCAGCGGTGGACAGTACAGTTTATTGCAACATCACCCTTATGTTGGACATGGCAAGTAGCAAGCGCATTCCCCAGGGTTGGCTTGGCAAATCCACAAAGCTTTCCTCTTCGAAAAGCTTCTAAGAAAGAGTCAAGACTCACAGAGACTTGGGAACTAGATTTCAATCAATCCAGCTTTTCACTTTTTTTGTGCATTATAAAAAAAACAAAGGATATATCAACGCAAGAGAGCAATCAGCTTCCATCTGTAGGGTACTGCCTATGGAACCAGCCCTCTCCAAGCCTTCTCCAGCCAATTATGAGTGCCTCAGTCCTCTAAGCAAATAATTTACTCTTGCACATTCTCACAGTGGATCATTTTAGTGCTACAAAGCCTTTGGGCGTCTTTCCCCCCCCAGTTCCATTCCACTATTTATAACCTACCTTATATCCCGACCAACGCCATGATATTTCTTTCTTCACTGCTTTGTTTAACATAGCTTACTGTAGCTGGAATAATTCAAACTCTAATCGTACGTTTGCCAGTAGAACACTCCCAATCACAGATATGCGTTCAGTTGAGAGGCCTGGACCGCGCTGTCCTTGCATGCAAAGACCGCATCTCATTTCAGCTGCCCCACAGCTGCGAAGGGAACTGCGAAAAAAAGCCGTAATTGATACAATTTTGCGTTCATGAATAAGAGAACCTCCGAGTGCCCGAGTGATGAGTGGCGGCGGCGAGGAGGACGGCGGGCGTGCGGAATGTTGAGTGGAGCCCCGGCGGCGTCACGGCGCCGCAGGTGTGAGTCAGAGGACGAGCCGCACGCAGTGGACAGCAGACGGAGACATGAGACCATGCGCAAAAAAATCTGCACTACTAAGTTTAACTGATTGGACAGATAGTCTTTTCTTATTTCCAGATCCATTATTTTTAGGTTTGTAAATCAGTCACACACATACTTTATCCTCATCAACGCTTGTTAATTAGAATAAGATGTTGAGAAACAGAACACCCAAGGGACTACCTTTCATTTCTCCAAAGCTCTTGATTAATGTATAAGAAGGAAATAGAAGTATATTAAAATATTGTTGAGAGTTGTGGTGCACAAAAGCTTTCAAACCCCAGGTGTTGGTTGACAGCTGACAGCTCACTGTTTTGTTCACTGCGCCTGTCCAAAAGTTCAATCCCATATGCACTTTTCATTCCAGTTGTTCTAGCAGAACATTAGAAATGTTGCATTATAATACACCGTTGATATTTAATGACTAAATCTTGTTAAATAAGCTATGGAAGGGGGGGTTGTCAGGGAGCTACAGCAGATCCTCCAGTATTGTGGAGTAGCTAACAGCTGTTTGGAGCCGAGACTTGGCAGTTACGGACGGTGAGGGAGCTCCAGGCTCTCCCCTAGCCCCTCCCCTTCACTAGCCATGGCCTCGTTTCCTGTCCCTGTGCCCGAGCCTACCCCCCCCCCCCCCCCACACACACACACACACCAACCCCAACTCACCAAAACCCCCCTCTCTAGACCTCTCTGTTGAACACCTCCCTGCCCATCTTTGACTGCAAGTCGAAAACAACTCTTTGCCCGCCTTTACTTTGATTTACACCAGTTGCTTTCCTCCGCCAGCGTTGAGGCGGTGCTGCTGCCGCGACCCGTACCGCTCCATCTGGCAGGCTTCTCACAGGAGTGCAGACAGTCATCCGTGTGCAGGCCGGGATGAAGACTGCATTAGTCATTTCATCCCCTAACTGGGCCCATGACGCAGCGTCGCTAAATACCTGTGGGTCCCCTGTACGGGGAGAACTCATCTCCCTCTGAAATATGCCTTCAATTAAGCTGTCATATAGCTGAGCCCAGCCGTGTACCGCCATCACTCGCGCCCTATCGTTTTCATTCTGATGGATACCCCCCCCTTCAACATGTCTCATTAGTCAAACGCACCTCTTTATTTCATTGCTCGTCCTCTGAAATTGTCTACAGTCCTTCCTGAGGAAGATCCACAGTCCCTTTAATGTAAATCCCCCCCCATTTAATTGCCATAGATAGTAGTTACATAAATACTTCAACGTCTCGGGAAGCTCAGTTTCACACTGGCAGGTTGCGCAAACCAAAACACTACAGTGCAATTGTACAGTGGAAAGATTGGAGACATGTATTTTGGGAGGGACAAAAAGGGTTCATTGTCCTTTACCATCATCATCGGGTCGTCCACAGACGGGCCTCCCACCTCGTCTCCAGCTATCCCGGTCCTCCATCCCCCTGGCGATGTCCACTCCACTTTACTATTAATGTAAGATAATTGTCTGTCAACTACTTTTATTGTACATTTTTCTCTGTCATATTCCTGTGCAGACTGAACACTATCTGAGTTGCTCACACTGTTAATGTAATTTCAAGTCATCACCCATGTGTTCACTCCAAAAATAGTTTTTCTGTTTTCCTACTTGATTGATGTTCCTGAAGTTCTCTGAGTTTATTGTTTTACAACGTTTGTGGAAACCAGAAGTTAACCCCATTCCCAGAGAATAATCTGTTTATCAAGATCATTTGGTCTGTGACGTCACTCACATCCCCTGTACCCCCTATCAATAGTTCTCCCTTTCTCAGTATCCTTGCTCTGACTAATGGAAACACTTCCTGTGTGAGAGACCGCTTTGCAAACGTATTTCAGAATAAATCTATTGTCTTTGTTTTAAACCAGCTTGAATTGACCACTCGCGTGCTCTTATTTTTAAACCAAGTATTAAAATACTTTCATAACACCAATATGCATATTTATCGGTGTAAGTACCACATCCCCAGTGCGGGGAAGCTTATATTTCTTGAGTATTCAAATTCGTAGCCGCCATCGCTGGTCACCACACTTGCCGGTTAAAGGCGGCCGGGCGGCGCCGCGCCCGTAACAAAGCCCTCAGCCTGCTGGCCCGGACCGAGCAGGTGTTCGCCGCTGCGTCGGGGGAACAGAGCAGCCCAGTGACACATTGCAGGATCAGATGAGGCTTTGGATCCACCTGGTCACGTGCGGAACCCCCTCCCCCACACCACACACACACACACACACACACACACACACAATCTGTCGCGTTCTGTCCCCGGCGGATGCCAGTCCTTGAGGCCAAGATTTCGCTCCACGCTCGCGTGAGCGCTTCGTGATGACTGTGCCGCCGCTGTCTCTGTAGAGGGGGGGGGGGCGCCGGCGCCCATCTATACGTGAACACAAAGCGCACGTTGTGTCCGTATTTTATGCCCAAGCCTACGGTGGGGGCGTGAAAGAAAGCGTTGTGTGAACCAGAATCTTTAGATAAGGAGACCGGATCAACCCTGACAGAAACAATATATTCTACAGATACTAAAAAGGTTAAGGACCAGTGATCTGTGACAGCGGGGTCCCTGACCAACACCCCTGACAGACCTCACAGGTCTCAGCCGCCAAGGCCCGGTCGTCTGCAGTGCAGCTGTGTTTCTGGGCTTGCAGGGAAGAGACCGGCTAAATCAAAGTCAGTGGGAGCGGAGTGAGGGGGAAATTACAGTGTCCCGCGGGTGCTCGGAGTGGGAGTAAGACGGATACAGCCCACTGAGTCTTAATGAAAAAAAAAACGGAAAAAAAAACAGGAAGAGAGCATGAGAGAAAGAGATGGGGCTCCGACCCTCTGGGGGAAGTCAGAGGAACAGAGGAGAATTCAAGGTTTCGCTTGCTGGAGTCAGACCCTGAAAGCATGAGTGGCAGAATCCCATCAAGTGACAGTTGGGGGGACGAGGGGCTTTGTGTTAAACTCCGTGTTAGAATACAGGAGCTGGCATGTCTTCATCAGTTACATAATACTCTTCTCCCGGTCCGTCCCCGCTCTTCCCTGTCTTCGCTTTTCCAGCTCGACCACGCAGCCAAAATGGAAACATCCATTTTGTTTAGTTTTCACTGAAACTGACAGGGCCCAAAATGGAGACCTCATTCGATATTTCAGCCCTGGGAGCTTTGCCAATTCCTTTTTTTATTTTTTATTTTTATTTTTTTATCCACCCTTTGAAGCCTTCAACGTGTCTCATATGAAGCCAAAGCAATAGGGCTCGGTCCTAGTGGATGAGCCCCCGGCAGCTGATAGTGCTTGGGGGCTTCAAGGACCATCAAGGTGAGTCTGTTAGCCAAAGTCCAGTTGCCGCTGACAGAGGGCTGAAACCATGACTTTATAATGGCGCTCTGGGCGGAGGGGAATTGACAGCTGAAGGGTTGAATTACTTCCAGGTTACTGAGGGAGGTCATGGCGTAAGGCCGTTGGGGTTTACCAAAGAGACCATTGTTAAATCAGCCATATTCATTCTTCCCTTAGATTATTGTTTTGTCCTGGCCACAGCAGACCCTAGTTGCTTGTACCCAGCTAGAAAAACGGGTGCTTTGTTTCAGTGAAGTTAAGGTTTTTAGCTCTCAGGTCTTTTTTTGGTGTGAATAGTCATTGATTACACTTGTTATGTTCAAGTCTTTGGCAAGTCGCTGAATCGAAGCGGTGAACGCAGCCAACAAAGTTCTTTCAATAAATGCCATTGTTCTATTTTTTGATCTAGAGGAGAGGGAGGGAGAGCTCAATTGGAATGAAGGGTGCAGCACGCATGTGAGGGTGAGTCAGCGCGCATGCCTGTGCGCCGGGCGAGGCGTTTGCGAGGAGTGTGTCCATGAGGGTTTGGCCAAAAGATAAGAAGCAGCCCAATCTGTTCAGTTATAGAACATTGGGAAGCCAGAATGTGGTGGATCCGTGAACGCGTGCAGGGCCGTGCGGGCGGGCAGGCAGGCAGGCAGGCAGCAGGCAGGCGGACAGGAAGGCAGGCAGGCAGCAGGCAGCCAGGCAGGCAGGCAGGCAGCAGGTGCAGGGCGCTGGTTTCCAGTATTGTTTGTGATTTGTTTTCTTTTTGTCACGTCGAGGTCATAAAGATGTATGGACGTCGTTAAGCCAGCGTCCTCCTCGCCGTACTTTTCTCGGGCCGTACTTTTTGTCGGCCTCAGTCCTCTCCCTCGGCCATTCGTTTGTGCATCATTCCATGTACACACCCCTCAATGGACATCTTTGATAGGCGTACCAGTTTGACAACACATACCAGTGTGATAAGAAAGTTGATAAGACATACCACTTTGATGAGACATATCAGTTGAGAAAAGTCAAATTCCAAAGATGTCTTCAGATCTGCAGTCTTCCATGTCAAGGGCTCCACCTCCTATTCACATCCAATTACCTTGTTGGAAACCACGACTCTGTAAAAAGACTAATGAAGCTGAATAGAAAAAAAACACGCCCCAGCAATGTATTATCCCGCTTTGAAATCCTAGCAACGATGTAAGCAGCGGTGCAATTATTCTGCAGGAGGTGTAATAACTTCTGCGCCTAGGCAGGCATTTCATTACAGGAGTATTAACAAAAAAATAATCTCGCTCGTATGCCAGTCACACAAAAACAAGATTTTGCAAGGGGCCGCTGCGCTGATTGCCGCCCGTAAATCTAGCCATAAAAATCTCAGGCATTATGCTTAGACACCCAAGCAGCTTGTTCAACACAGCTCTAATCACATGCACTACTTTGCGCAGTTCGTTACAGTTCATTAAGATGTGAGTGTTTATATCATGCAGTACATCAGGCATTACTGTATATATCCTGTGGGGCTCATTAAAATGGAGTCGCATTGAGAAGGAATGGCCAGGTCGCACACTAGTGGAGCCAGCCTTCATCAAATCAGATTCGAGCTAAAAATGTCTAGTACAAGTCTGATGCACTAATTCATGTCGCGCCATCAATTACAAAACCGTCCATCATGTGCATGTTCAACTAATTCGTTACTGAATCAACCCACCTGACTGTATGTGACCGTGTTTGAAAGTACACTCTTCTTTTACTGAGGAATGACATTGATGTTGTACCAGCGTTTCGGGGTCCGATCGCCATATATGGCAGCACCACAGTGTGTAAAGGTACTTTATGTTGCTTTTTTCAGAAATAGCTCGAGTACATGGATGACGCACACAGTATAGGCGGACCAAACAACAGCTGAGAGGGAACGTTCTGTGTCCCGGAGCCCCTAGCCAAGTCAAAGCTGTGCGGTGCCTGTGCTTGCTCTGACAGGGGTCCTACCACCTGTGCACAGGAAGGAGGGGGGTCTCTCTACTGTACGCACGCCAGGTCTGGGTATCGCTCGCCCTCCCTGTGGCGTTGTGTCTCAACGGTTTAAAAGCAGACATTGTTAAGACCGTCTCTCTCTCTTTCTCTCCGCTCCCTCGTCTTCTCTCTCCCATTTCATTTCTCTCCCCCAGCTATGATAGAGTGTGACAACAGACAGGACCACACAGCAGGGGACCTTCAGGGGCCGCTCTGGCTCCTCAGAACCCCGCTCCTGGCGAGCAGTGACCTCTTTATGCATTCACACACATACTCACACGAGCACAGACACACAGACATACACACACACACACACACACACACACACCTACACACACACGTGCTCACGCACATACACACACAGACAGGGAAACACACACATGCACAACCCCTGATGTGTGTCTGATGAGATGGTCTGGTGACCAACCAGTGGCGCTAGATGCTGAGTAGGCACCCTGGGTGTCTTAAGTATCTATCTAAGTAACTTTCACTGGTATTTGTTTATTTTCAAAGCCATTATTGGTAAACTTCCACCATAAATCTCATCTCTGTTGGGGTGGAGCGTTGGTACCTACCAGACCTGATCAAACGATCGGTTTGTTTTCAAGGTTCCTCATGTGCATTCTGAACTCGGTAGATCTGCTTTTGTCCATGATGCTCCTTATACCTGGAATACTCTACAACAGACTGTAAAGTTTGAGGTACTTCCTTCAGTCACAGAGTTTAAATCCTTGGCTCTTGGCATTTGTACTTCGACCTGTAATAGTTTTTAATTGTTATTATTATTATTGTATACTGTATTTGTTCTGTTGTTATTTGTGTATTTGTGTGAACAAGCAGTGTAAATGAAGGAAACCTCAGTGCTTTACGAGTATAAATAAAGGTTTGAAATGAAATAAGTGGCAGGGAGGACAGCTCCTTGATGCTGTGGTGTTTGTGTGTGTGTGTGTGTGTGTGTGTGTGTTTTGGGCCTACACTACTTGACCCCACACTGCCTGCTAGCAAAGGGAATAGATCAAACACACACGCTGCTGTATCAACAAGCAGGCAGGGCTGGACTGGCAATCTGGCATATCGGGCAAATGCCCGGTGGGCCGGACCTATTTTTGGGCTAAAAAATATTATTTATTTTTTTTGGCCAATGAAAATG
The DNA here is from genome assembly GCF_949987555.1 of Borostomias antarcticus. Lineage (NCBI taxonomy): Eukaryota > Metazoa > Chordata > Actinopteri > Stomiiformes > Stomiidae > Borostomias > Borostomias antarcticus. The sequence continues at coordinate 8,466,308 of NC_140250.1, read as the reverse complement.
ATTATTTTTGGCCAACAAACGGCCCATAAAGCAGGGACGGTGGCCCATTAGGCCATTCTCTATATTGACACTGGGCTGGCCCAATCATATGTAGGTCCCACCCCTCCCTCTATCAGTTTCACGTGTCAGATGCGCGGGCCTTTAGAGAGCCAAAAGTCAGTGGATGGAGAAGGATGGATAAAGATAAGCATAAAGAAAAGTGCAAGGGGGGTGTGGAGAAATTACTTTAAAAAATATTTTTTTTAATATTGAGGCGGATGCTGCCAAATGTGCAAAAATCACAGATATGTTTGCTGGAGGGGCTGCTTCAATATCTAGAGCCTCAGGCGACGTAGTGCAGCAACAGGTGCAGGACGTTGAACACGAACTTGAAGGAGAGTTGGTTGGTGGCCAGGAGCAGGACAGGGAAACCGAGGAGGGACAGAGACATGACAGGCTGAGGAGGGACAGAGACATGACAGGGCCGAGGAGGGACAGAGTGAGCAGGAGGAGTGTGTAGTTGAAACGGTAAGGGAAATAAAGCGTTAAATATGAATATGGGTGATGGCTGTCTGCTGGCTAGCGTCAGCTAGCATTAGCTAGGTACAGCTGCCAAGCAAATCAGCTCATGCTGTTTATCTACGTTTGTGAGCTAGTGCTAGCGTTCGCACGTTAGCTTGGCAATTAGCACTAGCACTACTTATAACGTTATAACGTTATCTATTCTGGTCGAGCCTAGCAGTGTTGCTGCTGCTGCTGCTGGGCTACTGTTATATCTTCTAAGAAAATGAGGAATGGGCTAACGTTAGCTGTGTGGCCATGGCCTAAAATTAACTCAAGCTATTACTAGCCAATGGCTGGCTGCTAAAAAATCTGATTGTCTGGTAATTTTCCAGCCAGTTGACAGGTAAGCCTAGCTCCTTCGGGACTGTTGCTATAGGGAAGCCAAAAAGTTAGTTTTGAACCTTGTACATTACAACTATTATGCACACAATAATATTGATTGAGATTCGCATGTGAGACCAAGACCAAAATAATAATAAGAGCAAATTAACAACAGCATGCACTGACTCCTTTCTTGCTGCGTATCTACTGGACGGGGTTCTGTTCGGAGCCTTTTTTCTTCTTCCAAGAATCATGAGAAAGTCACTTATTGTATTGCACTCAGTTGTCTCTATCGAGTCATTTCGAATTGCATCTCGCCGCTCCAAGACCTCCATCCTCTGCTGATGTAGATCTGGAAATAAAACATCCAGTGAATGCTCATTACCTTTTAATGGAGTTTACACATGTTATGAAAAACGTGAATCGCCTCTCTCACTCTCCTTCTCTTTCTTCCCCCTCCCTCTCTCAGCTTTTTGGCAGAACCAAAATAAGACTGTAGCCTACTCTCCGATAATGGCTCCAGTGTCCAAGATATAAAAATCACTTCCTCAAAAAGAAAAGAAAGTTGTTTCTTCTGGCTACATGTATCAGCCCTGATAAGGCGAGTGGCGAGTCGTTTGTCTCCTGTCAGAACCAGTGCGGAAAGTCTCTGTCTCCCTCTTATCAAACTTGGCAGTTCGCAGCGCACTTATAAAAGTCAAGGCCCTTCTCCCTCGATGGCCCCGGCCCTTGCCAGAAAGTATTTTTCTCCACATATGGATTTTCCCTCTGGGGCACCCAATGGCACGGGGTACACATTACCCTCTCCCTCTCTCTGTCGGAGGTGGGGGGGGGTATTTTGGCTCTAATCAGAAGCTGATAGGGGCCACTGATTGATTGCATGCATTATGTCCTTGTTGGATGTCGGCGGGGAGCGGGGGTATGAAAGTCGACACTAAGGACTCCAGATGGAACACATTCCTTTAGACAAGGGTAATTTGCCTCTGAACAAATAGGATAGAACCGGTTAAATTAGCTTCGGCTTGAACGCTGCCAGCGCCTCGACATGGAGGTCTTGTTGGGATTTCCAGTTCTCTCCATTGTAGTGAACCACCATGATGTCGCGCAGCAGTTGGCTGCAGGGGAGCTAACACCGCTAACGCAGCTTGATCACTGCTTAGTGTTATACACGCAATGTACGCAACTGACTACTTGTCCAACGCAATCAGCCCCAACATAGGGGTAATTGTGAACCACATACATATGTGACCGCCGTTGGTAATTTGGTCCTCAACTAGGCATTTTCATTTTTCAGTTTTTTACAGATTATGAAAGTGCAGATTGTAAGCTTTCAAATGAGGTCTCATACATTGAAATCTGAACATATTTGAAGAAGATATGCTTATTTGAATGCTAGTACTGCCAAATCAACTTAGCTGAGAAATCTCCCTCCAAAGTTCTCCAACATTTCACACCTCTGACTGCCAGGTAATGGGCGTGAACAATAGCCTGGTAACCCCTCCCCCAGCCACTCCCCCACTGGACGATCTGTCATTATCTGTCAGAGTGGCTGTCAACTTGGGGTATTACCTGAGAGGCTGCCAAGTGAGGTGCTCTCTCACTGATGACCCCACACTCTTTGAGTCAGTATTAATCTTGTGTTGTGAATGCAGTTAAGAACAATATGAGATGAAGTTCAAATTTAACGTTCTTTATTGTCACATACATGATATAAAGTACAAGCATAAGTAGTTGAGTGTACAAAAAAAGGCAACAGTCTAAGTGTTAAAGTGTACAGTCAGTTGTCTGTTTTAGAGACAAGGTGCATAGTGTTCATTGTGATCAAGTGTACAACAAAGTAATAACAGTCCCCAGCTCAATACTCAAGGTAATAACAACAGTACTCAGCTCAGTATTCAATATTCTAACAATGCAGTCTGTGCAAGTGTGGGCAAGTCTGTGCAAGAGAACAAGCAACGCTTCAGTATACAAACAGGAAAACAGGAAAGGCTGTGGCCTTTCTCCTGCAGTGCTGTCCGTCCTGATGATCTGCAGTGAATCTACAAGCGGACAGTCTTGTTCTGAGCTGCTGTGGAGTTTGGCGGGGGACATGTGACGTCTCGTCCCTCATCAGAACAGAACTCTCTGATCTTGTCAAAGAGATACGTCTGTCTGGCCATGTCCAGTCCGGGTGGGGCTTGCACAAGAAGACCTTCTCTGGGGGGCAGGACATCAGGCTTGCGCCGGTGCCGGTGCATCACAGTGTTCTCTGGCCACAACCATGCCAGGTCTCTCAGCATCAAAACTGCAATAGAATAGAAGGAGGAAAATACATTAAACTATTGCCCACAGTACTGGCACTCCATATAGATAAAATAGTACAAGAATGTGTTGATTAAATAGACTAGCTAATGCATGATAGGATGAACGTATTCTCACCTGTTGTGCAAAATCAAAGCTGTAGTGCAGTGATCTTCTTGCTGGCTGGTATGAAGGGAGAGCTGCAATTCCTTACAAGCTGGAGCTGGTTTTTGCTCATCCTGTAAACAAAACAAAGAAAAAGGTGTCAGACTACCATACCTCTCATGCTCTCTCATTCTGTTTCTCTCTATAATATAGCTACCTAGCTAGATATTAGCTACCACGCTGGCTAGTGTAGGAACAAAGGGCTAGCTCACTAGCTAGCCATGTCCCTGTGCTAGGTAGCTGGCTAGTTTAGGAACAAAGGGCTAGCTCAGCTAACTAGCATGTTAGCTAACGTTAGCTAGCTAGCCTTTGTTAGTTAGTGCTAGTGCCTGTTATGCTAGCTAGACTGAGTCACTTGTTTAGAAAGGAGCTTCTGCTAAACGACTAACGTTAATGTAATGTAAACAGCACAGATAGTATAAAGATCAGCTTACCCCAAAGCAAAGCAGAATGCTTGGCGGTGGTGTGAATCTGGGACGTCGTTCGCGTTCGCTTGGTAGCAGCTTGCTTTGTTACAGTCATCTCTGTATCACAGGACATCAAGAATAAACTCCGTGTACGAACGAGTCCTGCTCTGCTGGAGTTTTAGCTGCTCTTCAAACTCTTTCCATGCCCTGGATGCCATCCCCGTCTTCTCTTTAGCAAACGCTGGAGCATCCATGGTTAAACTTGGGACAGTAAAATAATTGAATGTAAACACCGGCGTGTTGGGGAAGGGTGGGGGAGAACCCGGAAGCAATAGCCAATGAAAACAAATCATGCTAATCGATCTGCCCGCCCCCAAACCCGGCTCGAAATCAGCTAAAAACGAGCTTAGTTTGCAGACTAATTAAACGTATTTCGTGACCCTAAAACTGTTGTCTGTTATAGTAAGTAGGTTCTTCACAACTTCAACTTTGGTAATACACCAAAAAACAAAAAACGAAAAAAAACGTTTTTTTATATATTTTGCCCTCTAGCGCATTTCGGGGTTTGCCGAGTTGCGGACCAAATCACCAGCCGCTGTCACATATTATAATGTGTGCTGTACCTTACTTAGATGTCCTTGTAAAATTGCTCAGTTGATTTGTGCAATTCTTCAAGGAGTACCAGCGGGCTCTATTTGCCTAGCTATGTTGCTGTCGGCGTAAATAACTGGGTGTTGTCTGTTGACGGTCCCCGTTGTGTGTAGGGTTGGGGAGTACTGGCGTGTTGATGCTTGTCGAGCTCTGTAACGTGCACCTGGAAGTACAGAGCTGACGCGAGAGGGTGTGAGAGTGGAGGACAATGTGTGAGATGTGCGAGGCAGCTTTTCCGAGTCCAACACCCTCTTTAACAGTGTCACAGTTCTCTCACCTCCAGTTGCAGACGCACATCCTGGCACCTGCTGCAGATCGTCTACCTGACAGGTGGTGATAAGAAAAGAACTGTTAGTTATCCCAGTGCTAGGAGAGAGAAAGGTAAATGGGAAATGGACTGCACTTATATAGCACTTTTATCCAAAACGCTTTACAATGAAGGCCTCTCATTAACCCATTCACACACACACATTCCCACACAAATGGTGGCAGTTGCCATGCAAGGTGCCAGCCAGAATTTGGGGTTCAGTGTCTTGGCCAAGGACACTTCGACATGTCATCAGGAGATGGCGGGATTCGAACTGCCGACCAATCATTGGACGACCCGCTCTACCTCATGAGCTACAGCCACCCCTGATTGGGGAATGAGGGAGTTTTTGAGTGTGTTTGTGTTGGGGGGAAGGGGGGCAGACGGAGCCAAAGAGAAGTGTGGAACTAAAGAGGCAGGCAAGCAGTGTACCAGAATTGAGTGTTACCAATCAAACAAACTGAGGAACTTCAGATTGTTCATGGTTCACCAAGCCCCCCCTCACAGGTCATGACAAGGCATCCATTACAAGGAAGCCTCCTCGCTTTAAACAGACCTTTTCAAAACAGCTTCCATAATATCAGAGTAAATGTTCCATCTCCTTGCCTTTTGTAAATCAGTTAAAGGGGGAGGAAATAAAGGAGGGAAATGGTAAAGGACAAACGAAACAGAATTAGTAAAGGAAAAAGTAACTGGCAAAAGAAAGGAACAGGTAAGAAGAAAATAATATTTGAGAGCGGAAGCCATTTTAGCGACAATGGCCGGGTTTCCTGATAAAGAACCTTCTTAGGGAACCCTTCTTGAGCAACCCTTTGCATGGGAGTTAAAAAGTACTTTGGAGTTATGAAGCTTCTTAACTCAGTTAAGTGCTTCTTAACTCGTTTTGGAAACCCGGCCAATGCCAGTTTGGGAGTTTCATACGTTTACCAGGTAGGCAGGCTGATAGACAGATGAAAGAAGGCGAAGATGAAATAATTTTATATAGGTCATAAATTGAATTAGATTTACTTTGTTGTTGTTTTTTAATCTTAATTTTTCTTCCAATCTTGTCTATCCCATCCCTAAAGTAATCTTTACTCTGGTGAAATGTATTAAGTTAGTGAACAACTCATAAATATACTCTTAGGGACCCATACATTTTCTCACTTTCATGTCTGTTTGATTTGCAGCGATATTTTGATTCAACCATCCATGCAGTATATTTCTCCTCTCTCTCTCTCTCTCTCTCTCTCTCTCTCTCTCTCTCTCTCTCTCTCTCTCTCTCTCTATATATATATATATATATATATAAAGCAAGGCATCAAAGCTATGCAGGTCTGGATGTGAGAGGCTGTGCATCTTCTCATGTTCTCCCCGCGAGCGCCACTAAATCAAGCAGACTTCAATTTGAAGGCTGGGAACTGGGAAGTGGACAGATGATGGCTTGTGCCGCCCTCCGATGTTCATATCTGTGTAACTAGAATGGTATTTTTGTCTGAATTAGGACTACTTGAGTTCAAAATCCGGTGTGACCCGCGATGGACACGCAGACAGCTGGCAAACCGAACAAGCTCAGTGACTCGTGAAGAGAGTTGTGGATTCACCCATGTTTGTTGTAAAGCCAGGACCACCAGTAGATGATGACCACCAGGACCACCAGTAGAGCATGTTGACAGTGTAATTCCAATTTGTACCAAAGCCATACATCAACACTAGATAAGACAAGGTAAAGGGAGACAGGCATTCTAAGGTTATGTTTATATTTAAACTGACAGAAGCGACCGCTAATCACTCATCATGCTCAACTGTACCTCTCAGTTCTTCTAAGACCTCGGTAATCTCACCAGGCTGAGACCAGAGTCCGTCAGATGTCATGGTTTTGTTCAGTCCCAATCCCCCCAACCCCCAGAAACACAAAGATTTACGAGTGCTGGTGTCTGTTGTCTGTATTCCTCTGCAAGGGTTGACTTCTGACCTCTCAGTGCCCCGGGGAACGACGCTGTCAGAGGGACATCCCACAGCATCGGCAGAAGGAATTACCTCTTCACTGGTTCGTTTAGTGTTGCTTTCTTCACCGGTGATGACACAGAGACGGCCTTTTAGGAACAAGGCTGCCTTAGCGCCGTCATGGAAAGGAACCCTTCCCAGTCCATAGTTAATCCAGAGAAACTCTGTGATTTTGTGCGTTGTCTATTTCCCTAAATTCCATCACCTTAACACACACTTACTCCAAAGTGAATGATGTTTTTATTTGAAAGTTGACTCTCGACCATAGACAACAAACGCCAGTACTCATGGCGGTTACCATACTGTAGGCTACAGTAGTCGATATTATCAAAAAAACAAACAAAGGCAGAGACGAGAACAGTGACTCTCATGCTCTCTGTGCGGGTCAGGGGCCTCTAATGGATCATGTTTCGTTCGGCACCTCTGTACTCCCAAGATCAACTGAGAGGGATCGTCTCTATTGATCCTGGCTTCCATGCCAATCTGAATCGATAGGGATCCCTTGCATTGTGAAATGGACTAACGTCCTCTCCTCCGGGACGCCCCTTCCACTGAAGTTGCACTGTAAAGGATCACGATGATGCGTTTGATTTGCCTCCCTGATTAGCCCTGGTGGATCTCATTCATACAGTACGGTCTCAGTAAAATCCTACATCCATAACCTGATTTCCACTTCTTGCTTCATCATTTCAATGTGGATTATGACAGATTGTGTGGGATTTTCATACTCCCCCCCCCCCCCCAACCCGCCCCCATTTGCGGTACCGCAGACGCCAATCACCGTTCGTCTGTGCGGAGCTCTACTCTGTCCCCACGGCGCCTAATCACCGTCGGATGATTCATCGGCACGTTTGGGGAGGCGGTGGGAAGCCGGGGGAGATTGTTAAAAAAATCAAGTATGCCATACATCAAAGAGGCTGCTGCGGATGTAGCCGGCTGGCATGATGAAAACAACATGTTTAAAATGCAGAAAGTCTCTCCCCAACCCAAGATGGCGGAGCCTGTGAAAAATAACAATGGCTAATGAAAACGAGAGTAGGAGGGAAAAAAATGACAAAATATCACATTGAGGAAATAGCACTTTGAAAGGCGGTTATGAATAGGCCTGTGAGCACTATTGTGATAATGGCCCTTCAGCTGGTGGAATGCATCTCCAGCCACCCTGAGGAAAACAGGGAGAACACTTCCTTTGTGATCAGATATCATAACAACGGGGACAAGAGAGGAATGACGTTTATTCTGGCCCTAAATACCGGCGTCGAGCACCTGGGAGAGGTGGCTGACGTGTTGGATGCAGGGGGATTGTGTGTGTGTGTGTGTGTGTGTGTGTGTGTATGTGTGTGTGTGTTTCCTCTCTTCTATGGCATTTCTAATTCTTCATTATGAAAGGCTGTGTGTGGTTAACACCAGCTGTGAGGATTATTGGCATCATGAGCACGCACATACACACATACACACACACACACACACACACACACACACACACACACACACCCACCCACAAAGTAATGCAAAAGCAAATACTTATTTTAAGGCGACTAACAGTATAAAGTTTTTTTTTAATACAACCCCTGAAGGAGTTAATGTGATTTCATATTTCATTCATGTAACATTCTGAATATGCAATTAAGTAATAATTAAAGTAGGTAAACCTTGTTCAAGGTAGAATGACCCATACTTATCTTCACTCTTACATCCATAGTTTATTCAGAGGGAAATGCAAATAAGTATATTAAATATGTTAAAAAAAAAAAGTATATTTGAGCTCATAAGCACGCACTGTTGTGAGGGGGATTCCCTGGGCATGTTTGATTTGGATTGGAGTATGAAATGCCTCCTTATCTATGCTGGCTGGGTTCTCGACCAGTAAATGTAGCCTGCAGGCATAATCTCCCCTCCCCCGCCCACACAAACACACACGTACTCATAACATCCACACAAACATTACTGATTGGGGGCCTGTGTATGTAAATAAACAGGAATATTCCAATATGAAAATGTGCAATTTTACCCAATAGGCACTGTATGGTTTCGACCAATTAAGCGGAGTCCTTCGGTTGGCACTAGCGCTGGGGTCAGGGCGTGAGGAAAGCGTGAGCGCCAGCCGATCGTGCGTCTGTGTCACACGGCGCGGTGGACAGACGAACGCGTCCCCCAGGCTCCTTGTGAGTCTCGTGTCCCTGCCGGCAGGATCAATGGGGGCGCCGGCCGACCCTTGTCGTGAAGTCACACCTCGCGAGAGCAAAGTGTTTGTACTCTGCTGCTCATAGTCAAATTACAAATTAACAAATTACCTGACAATGTTGACTTCTATTGCAATACAAGTACGAGTGTATACCAATTCCATTCCATCCTAGCTGGCTGTGGTTGACTATAATTACAGGTAAAAAAAAAAAAAAAAACATTGTTGTTTTAGTGTTGTTATTAGTTACTCTAGCTAGGCTTGGCAAATGAGTAGGAGTTGGAGATCATAGTAGGCCCTGGAGACCAGTCATGAACATGGCTGGGTTAAACACGTTCAACCATTCCATCGGTCCCCCCTCAGCCCTAACGTTCTCGCAGTCTCAGCTGATTGTGTTTATCAGTTGGCTGTCTGGCCTTGGCCCGAAACTGTGTCTGAACCTCCATCCGCCTGCGTTGGTGTTCAAATGTGTAAGCTTATCTCTTCCTGCGAGCTGGGCTTCTACATGCCATGTGCTGTAATTAGTCTTCACTACCTCGCAAACAGGCTGCGATCAGAGCACGGGCCAACCACAGAAGCCGGGTCCAGAACCCCCACCTCGGATTAAAGCTCCAGCGCATACTGTGAACTTGTCACTGTGCAAAAGAGCGATGCTCTTAAAAAAATGTACTACCTTGCAGAACATGTCTTAGTGGTTTACTGTAATAGCACTGAATTAGCAGTGGTGTGTCCGATGATAGTTTAGTCTTTTCACTGCCCGGCAGAGTGCGTAGCTCCCGGCTGTCCTTGGGCGATGGACAAAGGGATTGGTTAAGCGCAGAGAAACATGTATGTGTGTGTGTGTGTGTGTGTGTGTGTGTGCATGTGTGTGTTTGTTCCCATGTATTACCCATTGTACGTGTGTGTTGGAGTGTGCTGTATGACAAATACAGACCTTCTTCTTCTTCTTCTTCTTCTTCCTTCTCTACCGTGTATTCAGCATCAAGGGCTTTGAGCATCATCCTTTCAAGGCACCCGATAGACATTTCAAAGAATGGATTAATATCGCCAGCTCTAAACAAGCCACTCAGAAACAATGAATAGAACACTTGATCCCCAGCGCTCACTACGGTTCACTAAGGAATAATCCTGTTTGCATGTCTGGAAAGTTCCGGCTCTTACCCTGTTTGATGTGGCCTCTGTATTTAGCCAGCGGGGTGATGTTTTGTTCTCATTCTCGTTGCCCAGTACATCAATTCACCCCAGACCCCCTAAAAAAGAGGTACATTAAAGAAAAAGGAGAAATTACAATTTAAATATTCATGAAGTTCTTTGTCTTTTTCTCCCAGCCCAAGCGTGAGAGATCATACCTGTCCGCCGCTTTGGAAATCTCATATTGTCAGACCTCATCGTGTCCAGGATGTGTCAACCTGGGATATTGAGCAGTCAACCTCGGCATTATTGAGGGTTTGGAAGAGAATACTCAAAGATTGGATACAACCCCAGAACTGACATCATTACACAGCTACTGAATGGGAATGCCTGACTGCATTGTCTAAAATGAATTAATCCTAATAGGCTAAGGCTGCGCGGTTTGAAAAAAAGATGAAATTACATACAGTAATTGCCCTTCTAGGGCTGGCAAAATAATCTGCTTGAATGCCAAGTCGAGTGACAATATGAATAGGTTTCTGATCTACACTATATTGCCAAAAGTATTCGCTCATCTGCCTTTACACGCATACGAACTTAAGTGACATCCCATTCTTAATCCATAGGGTTTAAATGACGTCGGCCCACCCTTTGCAGCTATAACAGCTTCAACTCTTCTGGGAAGGCTTTCCACAAGGTTTAGGAGTGTGTTTATGGGAATTTTTGACCATTCTTCCAGAAGCGTATTTGTGAGGTCAGACACTGATGTTGGACGAGAAGGCCTGGCTCGCAGTCTCCGCTCTAATTCATCCCAAAGGTGTTCTATCAGGTTGAGGTCAGGACTCTGTGCAGGCCAGTCAAGTTCTTCCACACCAAACTCGCTCATCCATGTCTTAATGGACCTTGCTTTGTGCACTGGTGTGCAGTCATGTTGGAACAGGAAGGGGCCATCCCCAAACTGTTCCCACAAAGTTGGGAGCATGGAATTTTCCAGAATCACTTGGTATGCTGAAGCATTCAGAGTTCCTTTCACTGGAACTAAGGGGCCAAGCCCAGCTCCTGAAAAACAACCCCACAACACAAACCCCCCTCCACCAAACTTCACACTTGGCACAATGCAGTCAGACAAGTACCATTCTCCTGGCAAAAGGCAAACCCAGACTCGTCCATCAGATTTCCAGATGGAGAAGCGTGATTCGTCACTCCAGAGAACGTGTCTCCACTGCTCTAGAGTGGCGGCGTGCTTTACACCACTGCATTTGACGCTTTGCATTGCACTTGGTGATGTATGGCTTTGATGCAGCTGCTCGGCCATGGAAACCCATTCCATGAAGCTCTCTACGCACGGTTCTTGAGCTAATCTGAAGGCCATATGAGGTTTGGAGGTCTGTAGCGATTGACTGCAGAAAGTTGGCGACCTCTGCTCACTATGCGCCTCAGCATCCGTTGAGCCCGCTCTGTCATTTTACGCGGCCTACCACTTCATGGCTGAGTTGCTGTCGTTCCCAATTGCTTCCACTTTGTTATAATACCACTGACAGTTGACTGTGGAATATTTAGTAGCGAGAAAATTTCACGACTGGACTGCACAGGTGGCATCCTATCACAGTACCACGCTGGAATTCACTGAGCTCCTAAGAGCGACCCATTCTTTCACAAATGTTTGTAGAAGCAATCTGCATGGGCCACATCAGCATCCTCATCCTCCTGGACCTTTCTGCAGCCTTTGACACGGTTTCCCATGCTATCCTCCTCAACCGCCTATCCGACCACCTTGGCATCACTGGCTCTGCACTCTCCTGGTTTCAGTTCTACCTCACCAATCGGAAACGGTTCATCACCATTGGTGATTCCAGTTTCCCTGGCCCCAGTCAACCAAGGCGTTCCCCAAGGTTCTGTAGTTGGCCCAATCCTATTCAACATTTACATGCTCCCCCTCGGTCAGATCATCCGCCGCCACGGCCTCAGTTTCCACTCCTACGCCGACGACACACAACTTTACCTCTCCACCAAACCAACCACCCAGCTCCCCCCACGCTCCCTTGTCAACTGCCTCCACGACATAAAAACCTGGATGTCATCTAACCTCAAACTAAACAGCAATAAAACTGAGCTCATGGTTGTGGCACCCAAGGCCCTGCTCCAGAAGGTTGGAGATCTCACTCTGGACATTGACGGCTGCTCCATCTGCCCTTCCCCAAAGCTCCGCAACCTGGGCGTCATCCTGGACTCCACCCTTTCCTTCCAAGCCCACGTCACTTCTGTCACCAAATCCGCCTTCTATCACCTCAGAAATATCTCCAGACTCCGACCACCACTCTCCGACTCCACAGCAGAGACCCTCCTCCATGCCTTCGTCACCTCCCATCTGGATTACTGTAACAGGGTCCTGTCCGGGGTTCCAAGCAAAACCCTGGACAGGCTCCAGTACGTGCAAAACTCAGCTGCCAGGGTTCTCACCCGCACCAAACGCTGGCAGCACATCACCCCCACCCTCATCCACCTTCACTGGCTCCCCATCAAATCCCACAACACCTACAAAACCCTCCTCATCACTTACAAGTCCCTCCATGCTCTCGCACCTCAGTACCTCACCGACCTCCTCCACCCCTACACTCAGTCACGGTCCCTGCGATCCTCAGACACCGGTCAGCTCTCCATCCCCCAAACCAGACTGCGGACCTTTGAGGACAGAGCTTTCAGCATGGTAGCTCCCACCCTCTGGAACTCCATCCCTGTAGAACTCCGCAACGCTGCAACTCTGGACTGCTTCAAGAAACTTCTTAAAACTCACCTCTTTAACATGGCCTTTGACCTCTAGCTTCCGTTTCTTAATGTTGTGTCTCTGTCTACCATGTTTGTCTCTTGTCTGTTCTGCCCCTATGTAAAGCGACCTTGAGTTTTATGAAAGGCGCTATATAAATGAAAGTTTTATTTATTATTATTATTATTAGGTGCTTGATTTTATACACCTGTGGCCATGGAAGTGATTGGAACACCTGAATTCAATTATTTGGATAGGTGAGTTAATACTTATATACAATATAGTGTAGTGTAGTTATTTCTCCTTTGAGCATATCAATGTTGTATCCTTATTATTAATTCTCAAATAGTGTCCTCAGTTTTTTCTAAGATCTTTAACGATGGCTTCCTGTTCCAACAGCTTCAATTACGGTTACGGTGAACGAGGATTCACATACATCATCACATACACATTGTGCCACAGCATCCTTGACTCCTGCTGGCTGGTGGTGGGCTATCCTTCAGATCCGAACCACTGGGAGTCCCCGTAGACCCCCAGCTCCTCCCAGCTCCCCTATCCCCCCGGCTCTGAGTGTCAGCTATCTCATCAGATTACCTCACTCCTGGGTCTTGTTATTTCCAGCTGCGGAAGCCCGGACTCAACATCCAAAATTCAGACGTGACGCTGCATAATGAATGTATGAATTCACAATGACATTTTCCCTAGCTACTCATTGGAGGGGAGACTGCCCAGTGCACTGCGTGTTTAACATTTGGATTCAAACGTCAGCCTTGCTTCGATATGAAATGCTGTGAGTCATTTGGACGGCAAAGTTAGGCTACTGTCATGTGAGCGACGTATGTGAACGCTCGCCGGGACTGCCTCCTACCTCCATTCCACCATGCCATGTCTGTAGTGGGAGGACAGCTCTTTTGAGCCTGGTTTCCATGCAGCAAGTACAGCACCCATAGCGTTTAATGAAGCCGTGTGTCAAAATCCCACCAGCACATCCCCACTAACTGGCACGTTGGTTAATGTATTCCCCACCCCCCCCCTCGTCTGTGTGCCAGCAGTTCCGCTGAGAATTGCTAGTGCTCCTAACTCAGCCTCGCCCCCACCCCTCTACACATAATTTAAGGACCATAACTCACTCATGCGCTTAAATAACACACGTGGGGATATCTATGGCAACAAGATAGCATTTTCCAGGTACCCTTTAGACCAGGGGTCATCAACTGCATTTGTCCAAGGGCCAGCATTCTTCTCAGCAGACACTTACGGACCAGACTTTCAAATCATATTTTTTTAAATATAGGGGCACACTCACAAAGAATGGATTACGGCCGGTAATAGCACCATGAACTGTCATTTGCGCCGCTATTTGCTCCGTCTTAAAGGAAAATGCTCGTTTTTGACAACCTGGACCTTATTTACGACATATTATAAGAAGTTTGACTCACCCAGATCACTTTTGTGTTGTTCGGAGGCCTGTAGAAGAAATTTAAAATCCAGCGCGAGCCAGTATATCCATGTAATGGCGGCGCACGGGGCAAAGGGAATGCAGTTTCTCAAAATCCATTTTCGGCCGCTAAACGGTTGTTTTCATCAATCAGATTGCATGAATCGACAGTTGATATTCCTCTACGCGAGCCATTCTTTCGGTTTTCAAATACGTGGTCTGTAGCCTCTGTAATATGATCTTTACACTGGCTATGCTCCCTCACATTCTCTGCGCTACGATCGGATTGTTGCTGACGAATGACGACGACAATATTCTCGGCACCAACTACGATCGTAGCGCAGAGAATGTGAGCCGGAGAATAGCAGGCTGCGCGCTGGCCTGTGCGCATGCGTGCTGGAGCAAGTGGGGGAGAGGCTTGTAAAGATCATATTACAGAGGCTACAGACCACGTATTTGAAAACCGAAAGAATGGCTCGCGTAGAGGAATATCAACTGTCGATTCATGCAATGTGATTGATGAAAACAACCGTTTAGCGGCCGAAAATGGATTTTGAGAAACTGCATTCCCTATGCCCCGTGCGCCGCCATTACATGGATATACTGGCTCGCGCTGGATTTTAAATTTCTTCTACAGGCCTCCGAACAACACAAAAGTGATCTGGGTGAGTCAAACTTCTTATAATATGTCGTAAATAAGGTCCAGGTTGTCAAAAACGAGCATTTTCCTTTAACAACCTATTCACCAAAGATATTGCGCTAATGATAACGCAAACGCAAACACGCCCATACATAAAAACATATTTAGGGCCCGAGCACTGGCGGTGCGAGACCCTATGGAAATTGTAAGGATTACCTTCTTCTTCTTCTCCCCAAACAAATGCCTTTTTGGCGGCCTAAACATTGATGAAAACACATGAAACTTTGCAGATACGTCCTGGTGAAAAATGTGATATTTCATGCGTGACCGAAATGGGCGTGGCAAAACGGCTCAAGAGCGTCCCCTGGAAAATTTAAAATGGTGAGCCCCACCTTTCAGTTTGATGTACTGTAGGCGGACAAAATTCGGTGGGCATATGTAGTTCATCCAGACACACTAAAATGTCTCTTGGAGCTATACCCAACATGCAACAGGAAGTCAGCCATTTTGCTCTTAAAGGCAAAATGCACCCTAGAACAACATTAGGCTGAAAAACTAGAGCCCCATACAAAAATATAGGTGATGGCGAGTCCTATAGACTGGACTAGCGGCATCTAAAGAAAATCACGTTTCAGAGTCAGCACTTCCGGGATATACCGCGTCGAAACGCGTCGACATATACTGCCAGAAAATCGAGCAAGACTACAGGGGGGTGGGTGCTTGGTATGATTGACAGCTATGATTGACAGCTATGACAAGCACGGCGGAGGGGGCTAGCGAGCGAACATACGCCCCCTAGTTTCACGCAGCCCATTTGGATCGAGGAGTTTTGGAAACTTTTTTCCGCTTAGATAGGATAAATTGGAAGAGGAGACACAGACCGGAGGGTCCCGGAGGGCAAATGACAAATAAGTAAGTCAACCTAACGTTATACGTAGATCTCTGCTTTGAATGGTCTAACCTGGCTAACGTTAGCTATCTGCATTTCATATCTGCCTATTTGGCTAATCTGAGTTCCAGGAGCCCAAGCTGAGGCAAATAGTTGTCTAACTGCAATCTCGTCAATAATGAAGTCATTTTATAATGTAGGCTGTAATGTTAGCTTTGTTTGGCATGCAATGGTGCTTTGGCTAATGTTCGTAAGCTAGACAGCAATTTTAATGTATTTTCTTTGTATCTAGACAGTACCGCTTGGCTGGCTACAGAATTGTCCTGGAATGGGTTTTACGGGGAGAACGGCTCGGAAGACACCGACGTGCTGTTCTTCCTGCTTGTGTGGTGGACAGTATTCGCCAGCTATATCCTTCTGCGGATGGACAATACCGTGGCTTTATCGAGGGTCAATGAGGCTTTGGAAGGAATGTATCAGTAGGCCTACCTGATGTGTAATGTTAGGCTACAGTTAGAAAAGTCCCCCTGTGCGCGCTGTACTCCCTGCAGCAGTGAGCATAACAGCTAGCATTCAGATCTGAGGTTTGCATGTTATCTGAATAGCTGGTTATGTCCGTTTGCATTTTCTGTTATTTATTGCGACTCAGTATGTAACATTACTGTTGTGTTCTATTGTTACCTAACCATACGTACTCCCTTTTTTGCAATAAACATCCTAAACATTGGCACCTGGACTCTTCTTCTACACTTACTCACCTGAAGACCACCAAATAGTGCCCCGACCTAACACTGTGAAGTGATCGCTGTTACACCATCTATAAAGGCTATATCACACAGATGTATTCATTATAGGCTATATCACAAAAAATACTATTTCACATATGTACACAATGCAGGAGTGCAATATTCAAAAATCTTATTTACTTTCAAAGGCATATGATTACAACAAAACCAGGCTTTTAGTTTTACAGATGGTTTCATACTCTTGTGGATTTTGGAAAGGAGAAACAAAGTGTATTTGCAAGGTAGTGGTATTGGATATCATTTTTAAAATCTAGTCTTATATGTTTGTGCTGCATCTTCTTTGGTTGGCTTTGGGGCTGCGGCAATGTTGGCTGGCAGGTCTGGTCTTGGGAGACGGGAAGATTCATCCTTGAAGATGACACTTTCATCTTGCCTTCGCTTCCACACCAGCTCCATCAATGTCGTCCGGAAGTTGGTGGTGTGTGGCTCATACCTCTTCTTTGTGACCCATTCCTTAGAACGCTTGCTCCACACTTGATCGATGACAGGTTTGCCTAAGACAGAGGATTATATGAACCATCATAGGGTGTGCTGTTCACTAATACGGGCATTTCTCTCTAACATGTTTGCACACACAATATCAATGTATAGGCGTACTGCTCACCATTACAGTCCACCTTCTGTTTACGAGTCAAGTTCTCATTGTGCTCCATGATGGCTAAGTGCGTCCTCTGTTTCATGCTCATGTTGGAGAAATGTTGTCTTTTTGGTGCATATTTGAGGAGAGCACCATGGAATACCTCCAGGGGACCTAATTGTTTTGGAGAGATGAATTATATTAGCTTTATTGTGAACAAGTGGAAATTTGCATTGTTCAATTCATCATAGATGTGTAATCTTTATAGAACTGAAAGCCGAGCCTACTTCACCAAGATGTGGTAAGCAGCAGCGACTGGCACTTCTTTTAGCCAAGGCAAGACAATACCACTGACCTGTATGTTTGAAACGCCCCATGTGATCAAGATCCTTCTGGAGGTTTTTATCGTTGACCACAGCAGCCAGTTCGTGGTATTCCTCAGATTCTTTGCAAAGCCACTTTTTCTTCTCCCGGTCTTCAGTGGTGATAGGTGGGTGAAGACAGTGGTGCTCTGTCCCTCCTTCGGTCCATGTATGCTCATCCACTGTGTGGTGTAGAATCGAGTTCCAGGTCGACTTCAGTTTCTAAAAAGAATAATAATTTAAAATATGGCACATGCATTCCAAGACATTATGAAATAGACAGTGTTGGGGAAGCTACTGTGAACCACACACACACACACATCGGAAGACCTGGGGGAAACAGACAAGAACAAAACCGACAGACCAGCACAGAGACAGAGACATACAAGGCCATAAGACATACAAGGCCATAACATACCCCAACATCTCCTCCTGCCTTGGCGCAAGAGAACCAGAGATGGTTCCTTACAGACCGAATCCATGGCTTTAAAGCTGCACGTCCTCTCTTTTTGGCCTTGGTGATCAACTTATTTTGGATACCTGTGTAAATACAAGACAATGCAAAGGATATAAGAGCATGTGGACTTCCACCTACAATACACTGCACATTACAAACAGAAAGCCCCTTTCCCCACTAGACTTGTGCCAGACCCATGACCTGCGTTGTACTGTCAATTTGAAAGACAATGATACAGTCCTGACTCCATATCCACCACTCCAGAACCCCCATCCCTCATTTCAAATGTCAGAGCCCAGTCACCAGCATTTTATGTCAATTAACCACCTCATAGGCCCTCTACTCCCAAAATTATGTCAACTAATCTTTGATGTTGTACAATACTCACTTTTGGAGGTATGCCAAATATCAAACTCATGCTGGATTGATGGATATTCCTCACGCATGATTTTTTTTATGCTTGTGGAACGATCAGTTGCCAACACCTCCACATTTAAGCCAGTGTCAAGTAGGGTGTTAATTCCACGTCTGAAGCCAAGACTTTCCATGGCCACTGAGCTGGTTGTCTCTGTCACCTAAGGACACAACAAATAACATACAATTTGTACAATTACAAAATAATCAATATAAAGAAAGATGGATGGATAGATGGATGAATTTCTCTTTTATTTACCTGGACTAACTCAGAATGGACAATTTCCTTGCTAGGGTCAGCCATGAAAGTATAGGTTGTGTATTTGGCATTAAACCCTGGGCTGTCCGAGCGACCATCGGAACACAGCTGTGGCTGCAGGCCGTCTTCCTGTTCCAGAAACATCTTGGCCAAGAGGGCTTCTCGCTGCCGGTCATATTCAGCTTGAATGACAGGATGCAGGTAGCTGTTCTGCATGGCATAGAAGGTGCTACTGCCAAATATATGAAGATTGATCAGCTTTGCCCATTCCTCCAACTTGGTGTATGTGTTACCAGTGAACAACAGAGCAGCTGCAATGAGGAGGTTGGACTGCGGCATTCCACGTTCTGAGATGCAGGAAGTCCATGTTCCAGTGTGGCCTGTCTCACACTCCCATTTCACCCTCATTTGAGAACCCATGTAGGAGACTTCTTTTTTCTCAATGACTTTGAGGCATGTTTGGCAAAACTTCATCAATTCAAGCACTTTCGACTCTGAGACTATAACTTTTCGCTCTTGCCAGTGCATTTCTCTTGTTTCCTCACCAGAATCACCACCAGAATCACTGGTTGAGGGAGGGCTACTGCCTGAAGTAAAGTCTGGTCTAAAGCTAGACTCCTGTGTGGTATCCTGGCGGACATCCAAAGACTCCATACTGGTGAAGCTAGAATCAATTTCCTCCTCTGGCAACACAGCAGGGTTTCTTCCACATCCAGATGCTCCCTGTAGTATATATGAATGTAATTAGTACAGTAAAAAAAACAGTAGGCTATAAATAAAAAGCTATATATCTATTTATATGCTCAGGCACCCATGGCTAGAATCAGCCTTCACAAACTGTATACCGTTTTGCCATGAATACAACAGGTAAAATATATGGTTTACCACCTTGAATTTGATAATATTCTGCCGTCTCACACTAGTTATTCCCAGCCAATTATGTCCAGTGAAATGGAACAGATTTCCATGAAGTGTTGCCTTCCTGCTAGCTAAGTTAGCCTACTCAGAACAGCAGTGTAGCTAGCCTACACTAGTCACATTAGCTATAAAAAAAATGTTGTTGTATTTATTTACATTTACCTGAGTTCGTGCGACTTTGCTAGGTGTAGACGTCAGTGGTTGTTCAACAACTTGTCTCTTGCGTTGGTGAGCAACATCACTGCTAGGACCGTGGAAGGTAACGGCTACGCTAACGGTAGATGCCGGTGGTGCTGGGGCCGGGAAAATGGACCGAACTGCGCCCGCCTTCAGTTTTCGACGACTTGTTAGCGCCGTTCCCATCAACGTATCCGCCAAATGACCCTCGAAGTCATCCAGGCGAAAGTGCTGGCTGCATATCAGAATGTTTTTGTAACCTGTTGTCGGTGTGTTGGGGGGGTAAAGAGGGCTGTTGATAGCCGATAGCCACTGCTTGCAGAGTTGAGGGTCTCGTACAGGTAAGCCATGAAAACTTACTCCCGCAGGTCTGGCGTCATCTTTGCATCCACACACTATACACGATTTGGTCATTGTTGGTGTTTTTTCTTGACGCTAGAACTGATTTACAGTTGTTCGCGTTCTGATGGGGGCATGGATGTAGGGTGGGGGGTGGGGGTTGGACTTGAGCGGGGGCGGGAGTTGGGTGGAGGTGAAATGGCTCAGTGTCACGCAAGGCATGTTGGGAATCGCAGTCTTTTCATATATTGCGCAATCGTAACCAGGAACTTCGTTTTCTGCACTTTATTGCTCAAATAACACAATTTTCTGAATCTGTGCATGTTTACTGTAAACAGGAGACATATTACATGTGATTAAAGGCTACAAAGTCAAGCCCTACAGCTTTCCTTTAATGTTCAATTTTTTCCTTGTTTTTACCATTTCCATGCCTCGTACTTTAACAAACTCCTCCTACAGATTTAATCCGATCAACTTCATATTCGGTCAGCTTCATCTTAATACCTTTGTGATCAAAAGTTATAATATATATATAAGTTATAAAGTTAAAAATTTAGTTTTCACCAAACACCCTTGCCGTGGCGCCCCGCCAAATTTTGACGTTGCCATAAAACAGGAAGTCCTCATAACTCCTACACACATTATCCGATTTGCATTATTTTGCTGACGCTTCATGAAGGTCGCATCCTGAACACATCTATGCGTCGGTATTGATACATTGATACTCCTACATACGTTATCCGATTTACTCCAAATTGCTCATGCTTGATGAAGGTCGCATCTTGAAGCCTTGGATACACTAGAAGACTTTTCACAATCTTAACAGATTATGAAATAACTGGGAGTATACACTAGACGACTGGCTTCTGATGATTTTTGCATGACAACTGAAAAACTGGGTATAGCACATTTAACGACTGGACGAGTTTACACTACACGATTGCATCCAGAATCTGCTCAAAAATATCAAACATGTTTGTCTGTTCTCATCATACACTTGCCGATTTAAATCTGTACCCCTCATACACTTACAGATTTCTGTGCCAAATTGCCACTACCACTACCCCCAACTAGTGCAGACTGCTGCCGACTAGGACAGACTCGGCAGGATTGTGAATTGTGTATAAAATCGGGCATAATATCTTGTAGTGTATCCTCAGCATAAGTCAGTATTGCTTCATACCTACAGCGCCACCTACTGCTGAAACAGGAAGTCCTCCTACATACGTTATCCGATTTACTCCAAATTGCCCAGGGTTGATGAAGGTCGCATCCTTAACACATCTGTGCGTCAGCATTGAGTCATACTTAAAGCGCCACCTACTGCAGGTCGCGTCCTGAACACATCTGTAGGTCAGTATTGAGTCATACTTATAGCACCGCCTACAGGTCAAGCAGGAACTTATCATAACTCCTACATACATTGTCCGATTTACACAACATTTCTCACGCTTCATCAAGGTACCATCCTGAACACATCTATGCGTCGGTATTGAGTAACGCTTAGAGCGCCACCTACTGGTGACAGGAAGTTTCTCTCAGTACTGGACACCCTCTAACGGCACACCCTAAATAGCACACCCTCTAACGGCGCCGCACCCCAACACGCGTGGGGTGCGAGGGCCCGCTCACTGCTGCTCGCAGCCCTAGTTGGGATTTAATATCCCAGTCTGTGAGCGCAGTTCATGTTTCCAAACGCAACAGTAGCCTATGGACTGCAAATGGAGGTGGAATGCTTTGAAAAAGAGAACAAAGGAGAAAATATCACTCAATAAATCCGGGGCAAAAAAACGGGCATCCTTTGTTTTTGTCACTGTTTCTTTTGTCATCGCATCTGTCCATCCCAAAATAAATTAGTTTGGACAGAGCTGTCCATGGTGCTGAATGTTTAGGCCGAAGTTCATTTTCATTTAATGTTTGGTCGTAGGCCTAATGATGTATTCCTAGGATATTTGTATTTTTGATCACAAAGGTGTAATTCGACAATTTAATTTTGTTGCAGAGACAGCAAAGTAATATCATGTGAAATAATGCCTGACATGTCTGCCCTCATCTGATTGCACATGAGGCAGGTGGACAGGTGGCTCCTGGTCATCAGCGCAGTCTTCGATTCCGTGCTCCTCAGGATGCAGACCCACATCCATGCGCAGATCGGCTCTCATGGCAATGTTGTGCAGGAGGCAGCACACTACAATGATCTGGCATACTTTGGAGGGATTATATAGCATTGCCCCAATCCAGGCAGCTACGTCGGCTTTTGCCAAGATGCCCAATGTGCGCTCAATGACACTGCACGTTCTGATGTGAGCCGCTTCTCCAACATTAGGATTGCGTCATCAGCCATGGCTAGAGTTGATAGCCGCTGTCCCCTATGATACCAAAGCACATACTTTTCCCCCACACATTCGCAATGAATATTACAGCACAAACGTTTTCTCAAAACAACTTTCTTACCCAGTAACCAGGTACTGTCATCCGTCTTGCATCATTCCATACTCCATACCAAAATGTAGGCTAGCTGTCGTGCACTGACCCTGGGAATTTGACAACCACATTTGTTATTATATTGCACACTACCTGGGTGTTGATTGAATGCGTTTGCTTCCTATTTCTAAAAACATCTTCATTTTCCCATGGTGGTACAATTGGTACGTGAATGCAGTCAAAAGCGGCTACAACATTTGGGAAGCCAGCAACGTTAAAGAACTGCTTTGTCTCTGCAATTTTCCGTCTGTTTTGGGGAAATTTGATGTATCTTGCAACTCTGCTAATAATGGCTGGTACAACATCCCTGCTGATGGATGGTTATGATAGCCCAGAGGCACCTGCAATAGGTGTCTGGAAGGAGCCAGACGCAAGAACCTGGAGTGTTGACAGCAGTTTGGCAATGCCAGGTATTGCATGGCTCAATATCATCCTTGATTTCATCAAGTAGAGCAATAATTGCTTGAGCTGGCAACCTGCTGGCAGCTGGCAACGATGCTTCCAAAGGAAATTATTGTACGATGACAATAAAGCTTCTATCTGTAGGCTATCTCTAGATGATATGTCTCGATTAAATCCA
Source organism: Borostomias antarcticus (assembly GCF_949987555.1). NCBI lineage: Eukaryota > Metazoa > Chordata > Actinopteri > Stomiiformes > Stomiidae > Borostomias > Borostomias antarcticus. The sequence continues at coordinate 8,443,231 of NC_140250.1, read as the reverse complement.
AAAGTTATATTCTCCTTTGAAATATTCTCTCATGAGAATGCCTGGTTACAATAACTGCTGCCGTGATCACTGGAAACGCTGGCCATGACACCCTTATAAATGTGCTTCAATTACCACCAACTCCCTGAAGACCCAAATAATTTCACTATAACTGCATGTGGCAATTAGCACCGATCTTTGTGAATTGGACTGTACAGTATTTGCAATGAGGCTTATTTGCATAGAAATCGGAAAATCTTCCGCCCATATTACCTCATTTAAATAACTACAAATAGCACAAGCGCACAGAAACTATGATGATGGCAACGCAGTTAACAGGCATGTCACCCTTTGCGAGTGCTTTGTGAATAGCAAGATTTATTTTGGGGCTATTTGCACAGGTATAGCGGCAGAAAAACATGCGCAATCCCTTTGTGAATTTGCCCCATATTATTGTTTAATATTTTTACTTTCTTGTAATTACTAATTTTCAGTAACTTACCCAACACTGGTGAAAAGACTCCTAATATTTATACTGCACCCCAATTTGTAAATCAGGAGGCTACGCTACGATCAGCTTGTTGTTGCCTGGAATATTGTGTGCAATATGGCTGAATATTTATCAGATTTTGAGGATATAGAAGATGACTTGGAATATGATGGAAGCCGATCGTAGCTTAGAGAATGTGAGACGCGAGTGTAGCTTACAGACGGAGAATAGCCAGTGTGCGCGCTGTGCGCATGCGTGCTGGAGCAAGTGGGGAAGCTATATTTGTTTCTAAAGACGTTTCTAAAGATCATATTGCAGAGGCATGTTAAAACCACAACAAGCCATCGCTCTATGGAAGCACAAGTAGCGATTCATATAGATTGATGAAAACAACCGTTTCGCAGCAGAAAATACATTTTTTAGAAGCTGCATTCTCGGTCCCCCGTCCGCCGCCATTACATGGATATACTTGGCTCGCGCTGGAATTTAAATTTCTTCTACAGGCTGAATTACACCAAAGTTATCACGGTGTGTCAAACGTCTTATAATATGCCATAAATAAGGTCCAGTTTGTCGAAAAAGAGCCTTCTCCTTTAATCAGGGGGTCGAGCCCCCCCGGACCCCCCAGTATTTTGCACACTGCTCCTGGAGGTGTGCCCGGATATATGTGACCCCTCACCCAGGCTCGGGGTGGTAAAAGGATAGCCCCGCGGCCCTGAGCCTGGGGGGGAGTGAAACACCCAAACAAAGAAGAGCTGAGTGGACCACAGGTCTGGAACACTGGGGCTGGCACTGCCCTGCCCTACCCTGGGTGTCTGTGTGTCTGCTCGCACTGGCGCCCTCCACACTCTCTCTCTCCCTCTCTCTCAATCTCTCTCTCTCTCTGACCGACACACACACACACACACGCCAAAGCCCTACAGTAAGTGGGTTTAGGGCCAAGACAGCAGTGATACCCAGCACCTTTCACTGGTCAAGTCCTCTCAGTGAGGTGATGTCCTATGGAAATACAGGGAGGGAAAGGGCGAGAAAGTATTTTCCCCGCTCTCTCTCTCTCTCTCTCTTGCCTCTCTGGCGCTCTCCGCGGGGGGCGATCGGTCGTCAGCAGCAGCTGCTCTTGTGCCAACCCAGCTCCCCTGCCAGGCCGGCGTCGAAGTGTGTCGCCAAAATCCTATCCCGGCGCCGCGCCACAGCCAGAAATCCATAGCTGCACCTCGGGGCCTCGGCCGGCCCGGACTGTAACATGGAATCTATTAGCTGACGTACGGGACAGGGAACGATGCATTCGGCAGGAAAAATAAAATAAAATAAAAGTTTAAAGCTACTGTAGGAAAGTTTAACCAAGGCTGTTGAGCTCATTACAGAGATTCCATAGCTGTTATGGATGGTGTGCTCTTCCTTCTGTGAGGATAGGGATTTAATTGACTCCTCGCTGTTACTTGATGTTTAAATGTACTACTTCGAAAAGCAAACTCAAAAGCGCTAGCATCAAAGATGTAATAGATTGAGGAGCCTTGCCATTTATTTGGCCCAAAATGATATCACTTCTTCACTTATTTCCGTAATTACATTCTCAATTTATTCAATTGGATTGTGTTTGGCTGTGGGGATAGGGAATTGAACTTGGATAAGGTTTGATTTCAGCTAAATCCCCACAAAACATCCTAACTGCCGCAGTCAATCAAGAACATTAATTAATCTCGAAGGGGGTGAGTGGCTTGTGTGTATGAGTGTTCTTTGCTCTGTGTGTGTGTGTTGTGTGCTTGATTGGACCTTGCAATCGCAGTACACAAGTTAATCCACATCCTGCCACCGTGAACCGCAGTCTTCCAGAAGACCGGCGAAGGTAATTACAAATTAGACCAGCCTTTGGATCACGAGGATGGACAGCAATCTCCAGAGATCCCTTCCCATTCTCTTTTTTTGTCCAAATCCTGACTCAGGGGCCAGTTGAACAATGACAGTCTCTCTGCCTCGGCACTGGCACCGGCTGCACCAAACTTCTGGGGCGTGTTTAGTGAGGCAGCTGTAGGTGGCCAGGTGTTCATCTTGGAGCTGAACGCTATGTTTTGTACTCGTATTATTGGATAGATTTGCTGAGGCTTAGTTGCCAAAACCCCTTTGCTGTTGCTAATTGAATATGAATATGTGAAAATGAATGGTTCTGACTAGGGATCCAACTTCCTTCATCATATGGTTGTTAACATCCGGGGCTACAAACATTTGAGTTGAGCACAGCAATTCTTCAACCTAGGAATGCAATTTAGATCATATATTTGATATCTTGAGTCAAAGGCAAACTGTACCGTATGTCGGTTCCAAATTACGGACAATATGACTAAGAGGAATTAAACTCCCTCTGAGAGGAATGAAACCTCACAAGCTCCAGCGTGGAGATTGTCGCCCACGTTCCCGCCCGTCTCCGAGCGCACGGCGCTACGACCCTCTCCCCTCGACAGGGATACCAACACGCCACGCGTCAGACCCGGCAGCTGTCGCCAGGCGGGTTTTTTAACAGGTACACATGAGCATCAGGCCCCCTGCGTCCCGGCCGTCTGTCTGTCTGTCTGTCTGTATGTGTCACTGCCTATGATGTGTTCGAGGCTGCGTGACCGCAGGGGGACGACGATGTCACCGCGACGGGCGCCATCAGACGTTCTGGTTCATGGAGTGTGGAAATCGGTGTGTGTGTGTGTGTAGGGGGGTGGGAGGCGGTTTGAATGGGAACTCAATATGAAGGCCATGGCCAGACCAACACGCCTGGGAGGGAGGGGGGCGGAGGGATGGAGAGGCAGGGGGGCGGAAGGAGTGGTGGGGGGGTGAATGATGGAGTGAGGGAGCAGCGGAGTGATGGAGATGAGGGAGATTGGGAGATGGTGGGGGTGGAGAGAGAATAGACAGTGAGGAGAGAAGGAGCAATATATTGTAGTAGAACATGCTAACATTGTGTAGTGAGCAGTGCTGTTGTGCTAGTGAGTGTACGAGTGTGTTAACGAGTCCTCGTCCCTGGCCGAATATTCAAAGTATTCAAATCCCTTCACTTTTTCCATGTTTTTCTTTTTTGGGACCTTCAATGCTGCAGACATTATTATTATTATTTTTCTTCCCCAGATGGTAAATGGACTGCGCTTATATCCAAAGCTCTTTACAGTGGCCTCTCATTCACCCATTCACACACACACATTCACACACCAATGGCGGAAGCTGCCATGCAAGGTGCCAGCCTACTCATTTGGAGCAATTTGGGGTTCAGTGTCTTGCCCAAGGACCGCCGACCCTGAGGTCATTGGACGACCCGCTTTATCACTGAGCCTCAGCCTGTGCCTCGACTCAATCCTGTCTCAGAGGTCTACGGAAAATTCCTTTGACTTCATGGCCTGGTTTTTGCTCTGCCATGTATTGTCAACTGTGGGACCTTATATTGACAGGTGTGTGCCTTTCCAAATCATGTCTAAGCAATTGCGTTTACCAATCAATCCAATCCAAGTTGTAGAAACATCTCAAGAATGATTAATGGAAACAGGTGGAACTTAGCTCAATTTCCAGTGTCATAGGAAAGGGTCTGAATACTTACTTGTGGGAATATGATATTTCTGTTTTTTATTAATACATTTCTACTTTTTATGCCTCCGGCAGGCGATAGCCATTATGGTTTCGGGTTGTCCGTCCGTCCGTCCGATGTTTGTTAATGCAATGTTAAAACATTGACGGAATTTCTTCCCCTATGGTACAAATGTTCAATGCCACTTAAGGATGAACTGCTTAGAATGTAGGGGTCAAAGGTCAAAGGTCAAGGGTCACTGTGACCTCACAAAAGGCATTTTTGGCCTAGTGAACACGATATCCTAGGAACGGCTTGACAGAATGTGTTCATATTTGGCCAAAATTTCCAGTTGAACTTAATTGGATTAGATTTTAGTATTCAAATGTCAAAGGTCAAGGTCACCGTGACATCACAAAAGGCACTTTTTAACGATAATGCTAACGGTAATGCTAACGCTAGCTAGCTAATGCTAATTCGAACACTAATGCTAGTTTTAGCTAGCTAGTGTTAGCATTCACATTATTGTTAGCATTAGCGTTAGCTAGCTAGCATTAGCTAGCATTACAGCTAGGATACCAGCAAGCTAGTGTACACAAGCACCATCCATGTCAACACAGGGGTCAGGCTGATTTACAAAATTGGACCCAGTAGTGGAGCGGTTAGCATAATGCGCTTGAGTGCTCATGGTCGTGAGTTTGAATCCAGCTGGAGGCTGGATAATTATGACGCAATTTCGACCCATTAAAATAAAGCGTAACCAAAATTCCTTAATCCTTTACTTGGCTATTTTTTACCACGGCATAGTGGCTGGTAAAGTTAAGGTCAGTCAGTTAGTCACTCATTTACAGGACGTGGGGACGCTATGGTCTCTAATGCGCTTGGCCCTTGTTAGTCTAGTTATGCCTCCGCCAGGCGATAGCCTGGCCGGAGGAATTATGGTTTCGGGTTGTCCGTCAGTCCGTCCGTCCGTACGATGTTTGTTAATGCAATATCTCGGGAACGCATTGACGGAATTTCTTCCCCTTTGGTACAAATGTTCACTGGCACTCAAGGATGAACTGCTTAGATCGTGGGGGTCAAAGGTCAAAGTTCAAGGTCACTGTGACCTCACAAAATGTGTTTTTGGCCTGATGAACACAATATCTCATAGGCTTAACGGAATTTGTTCATATTTGGGTAAAATGTCCAGTTGGACTAGAGGATTAACTGATTACATTGTGGGGGTCAAAGGTCAAGGGTCACTGACCTCACAAAAGGTGTTTTTGGCCTGCTGAACACGATATCTCAAGAACGGCTTGACAGAATTTGTACATATTTGGCCAAATGTCCAGTTGGACTTAATTAGATTAATTGGATTCGATTTTGGTATTCACATGTCAAAGGTCAAGGTCACTGTAACATCACAAAAGGCACTTTTGAATGCTGACGCTAGCTAGCTAACGCTAATTCGAACACTAATGCTAGCTTTTAGCTAACTAGCATTAGAGTTAGCATTAGCGCTCGCATTAATGTTAGCTAGCATTAGCATTAGGGTTAGGTTAGGTTAGCAGTTAGTCAGGGTTAGGGTTAGGGTTAGTTAGGTTAACTGCAACTGGCATTGTTGGGCAGAGGCATTTAGCAGCTACGCGGTTTTTCAAGTTATTAATGAAATCCTTTTTTCACTTTGTCATTACTGGGTATTGTGTGTAGATTGATAGAAAAAAAAAGTAATTTTATTAATTTTAGAATAAGGCTGTTAATGTAACAAAATGTGGGAAAAGTCAAGAGGTATGCATATCACTGTATGCATGCAGAACCGCTTTGCATCCCCTCACTTCCTCTTAGAGGCCTTTGAACAGATGAATCTAAAGTGTGTATTAAGTAAACCATAGCGATGAGTTGATACATTATACATTCCATCCCTCCTAGGAATTGATAAACACTCAGTACCAGACTCGTCACACGTGTCATTTTAGCCTCTGGGTAAAAAGTGGGATGTTTTACTCCCATGCATATTTCCCCTCACTCATCCCTCCTCTAAACTACAGGGGGACTTTTTAAGACTTTGGGTTTTCTTTTTTCTTCTTCAGATACACTTCCTGCTGTATTTTGTGTTGTATTTTTTTTGGGTTCTCACACTCGCACCGTTGCTATGGCAACAGGAGGAGTGAGGAGGGGGGTGGGAGGATTTGGGCGAGCTGCTCCTGAGTTTCTCCACGTTCGTGAACTAGTTCTCCGGTTCCCACGGGAACGGCTATCTTTTTTTTTTTTTAAATCCTCGCCGGTCTTTAAATACCCGCTTTAGGCCTCGGCGTGCTGTAGCAGCCAGAGTGGTCTCTCTCCTTCTCTCTCTCTCTCCTTCTCTCTCTCTCTCTCTCTTTCATGTGCACGCGTTTGCAGGCCTGGCGCAGAGTTCTCTCTCTCTCTCTCTCCTTCTCCCACACTCCTTCTCTCCTGGCCGGCGTTCTCCGCCACAGTAGAGAAGCGAGAGGGGCTCGTGAAGCCGTTTAAGCACCAACGGGGGTTAGATGGCGTCATTGTGCGTTGACGCTGGTCCGGCGGTGTGCAGAACGCTCCCGAACGCGCAGCCATAAGAGGATCAGCACCGTAAACGCCACTACAGGAGACTCCTCTGTAGACGCCACACATTATTATGATCCTGCTTCTTATGCTGTTTTTTTTACTTTCTGCGGCGGATTCGCACGGCAACCCATGGATCCAGCGGCGAGATCCGTATGTCAGATGGCGAATTGTATTGACTTTCTATCTAACTCGCCGCGCGGCCGGTGTGAACACAGCATTAGGCCTCCACACGCAGCACAGGACACGACTGTTGAAAGTACTCGTCCGCGTCTCCATCCTCCTCCTCTGTGGCTGATTGTGTTTACTTACACGTTTACTTGCATTATTTTTATTTTTTATTTTTTTTGCGTCTCGTAAAGTTGCACGATGACCGATCCCTCCGTCGCCCGCTAATCGGGACCGCTGGCTTAATGGGCGGACTGGATGAGCGATTTCATTAATGTAGGCGTGTGTGTGTGTGTGTGTGTGTGTGTGTGTGTGCGGTTGGAGTCTGTGGGGTGCTTAATGGTCCTGGCTGCTATTAAAGCCATGATGTAATCCATCTTCTAGATAACTAGCATGGGGGGGGGGGTGGAGGAGCGGAGGAGGAGTTGGGGGAAGGAGGAGTCGTGTTTTTGTAATATGCCACCTCTGTTTGTAAAGCAGGGGGAGATAAAACATGGCGGATTAGTCAGCGTGCGTACGGCGTCTGGCTCCGGAGGGATCGCGTTGCGCTCTGCGCTGTTCGCTCCGCAGTATGTATTTTTCATGTATGAGTAGGAGTGACACACCAGACCACTTTAGCCCCGCCCTCCCCCCGCCCATCCAGCTCCTCCCACCTTATGGATGTCCTCCTCCTGGCCCACAGCCAACATTAGCATTCGAAAGGCCCGGCATCTCCGGCTGAACAGAAAACACAGCCCTGGGCGCAATTACTGGGTTCACCTTCGCCTGCGGATGTGACTCGATTGCCGTGTGTGTGTGCGTGTGTGTGCGTGTGTGTGTGCATGTGCGCGTGTGTGTGTGTGTTGCCGTTCTGTCCCGTCCAGCGGTCTTTTTCCACGCTTGCATCATCATGGCGCCGCTCCCCTGTTGAGTGCGCCCCGGCGAACAAGAAGTGGATTCGCGGCCGAAGTTTGAGTAGCGCACGCACACACACACAGACACACACACACACACACACGGTGGAGAACGATATCATACTACGGCAGAGTTAATTTTGCGCGAACGCTAACAGGTGCTATTCAGGTCAACTATTAATAAGAGTCCGTATGAAAAATGCTCAATGTAAACTGTGTGAGAGTGTGTCCATGCATGTGTTTTGTGTCTGTGTGTGTGTGTGTGTGTTAGGGCTGCACAATTATGACAAAAGATAATAATTGTGATTATTTGCTTCAAAATGGTAATTGTGATTCATATTTAATATATAATATTAATATATAATAACCAAAATACTCCCAAATCACGGACGTTGATCCCTTTCTTGATACTAACTCACTGACCTACGTTTTGCTCATTTTTTCACTACTCACGGCACTGCAGGTACTCTTGTGTCTTTACCTACTGCTATCTGTCTTCTCAGTGAAATTGCTGCGCACAGCGCACTCAGCGGGAACGCATGTGATTGGTCAGACAGCATAAGCGCCTGTGATTTGTCCGTGTAGTCCTAGCACACTCAATTCAAAGCAAAATTATTAATCACATTAATTGCGGCCTTTTGCGATTAGTTAATTGCGGAGGTCATAATCGCGAATTTCGATTAATTCACGATTAATTGTGCAGCCCTAGTGTGTGTCTATGTGTGTGTGTGTGTGTGTGTGTGTGTGTGCGTGTGTGCTCTTTACTGTCGGGTAATCATGCAGTGCTGCCTTTTGATTCAATTTAAGTGGTGGAGTCGTCACTGTGTCATCTCAACCTCACAAACACACTTATTAAATCAGTCTTGAGTGGTGTGTGTGTGTGTGTGTGTGTGTGTGTGTGTGTGTGTTAGTGTGTATGTGTGCTGTGCGCACGCCCGCCAGCTCTTCGGGGGAGGGGTCAGAGCGCGAGGTCGTTAATCAAGGCAGACAGGGGAGACGCCCCGCCGTTTCCCGGGGAGACGGCAACCCCTCCCCCCCACGCTCCACCCCAAACCCCCTAACCCCCGCACGCGCGTGCCCACTCCTAATCAAGGCCTCTAATTAAGGCTCCCGCCTCCATTGAACCACTCCACCCCTGCTGGGAGGCTCAACCTCGCCTTCGCCCGACTGACTTCACGGATCCCACAGCTGCGCCGTCCAGAAATCAAACCAGCCGTCCCGAGGAGAGAGTGGGTTACGCAAGAGCCTGACGCTAGGGAGGCTCAATAAAATCAAATCAAGGGGTATTAAATCGAATCAAATCACATCCAGGGTATTCAGGGGGGCCGTGACCACGGCTTTTCTCCGGCCTCACCTGGTGACTGAAGAAACGGACAAATCGTATCCTATGAGCGTTGATTTGGACGACAACGCCAGTTGAATTAGCCGGGGCTCGTATGGCGTTCTCATGTTCACTTCATCAGCCATAGGAACGCTAAATCAGTCTTACCCCCCCAATACACACACACACTCAGACACATATTTATTCATGAGTGAATTACATCTGATGCCTCATGTCCTTGATGCATTTCCTCAAGTATTATGCATCTCACTTCCGCCCACACCACCAGCTGCCGCTCTCCCTCTCTGCCTCTCTCTCTCTCCCTCCCCCTCTCTCCCCCCTCTCTCTCCCTCTCCCTGTCTCTCCCTCTGTCCCTCTTTCTCTTTCTCTCTCTGCCTCTCTCTCTCCCTCCACCCCTCTCTTTCTCTTTCTCTGCCTGTCTCTCTTTCCCTCCCTCCCCCCCTCTCCCCCTCTCCCTCTCTCCCACTCTCTCTCTCTTTTTCTCTCTTTCTCTCTCTCTCTCTCTCTCTCTCTCTCCATATCTCCAGTCAGCAAGCAAACTTGCGAAAACCCACAGATTTTCACTTCCGATCATGGCATATTTCGGTTCTTCGTTCTCTCCGTCTCTCTGTCTTTCTCTCCTGTCGGTGTGTTCTGGTTCTCGTTCCGTCCATCGCAGCTCTGGCGGTCTGTAACCAGACAGACAGCCTCGGCCGCTTGCACAGTGCTGCGCGTCACACGCCGTCTGCTGTACGAGTGCGCATCACCCACACACTCAATGGAAACTAGTCCATACCTGAGGATGTGTGAGCCATAACGTTACATTACATTACAGTCATTTAGCTGACACGTTTATCAAAGGCGACTTACAGTAATTGCATTTAACATAGGAAGTCAGTGTACTACTGCTCACTAAGTGCATCTCCTCACTGAACAAGTGACTAAGAGCATAATCTATTGCTGGCAAAGTGCAGGAGTACTAAAAATACAATAGGTGCTGTAAGGCCGTTTCAGACGGGGAGCGATATTCCGCCTGCGTTCTCGCTCGGATCAGCGGAAAGCTGACTACAATTCAGCTCTTGGCGCGGGCGGGCGTGTGCACGACACGAGCACGCGCGTCACAATTTCACGGGATCGCGCCCGCTTGCCGCTCCGCCCCAGATTGTCCGCGGCTCCCAAATTGTCCGCTCGCCTCTCTCATTGAAAATGAATTACAATGCGCGGATATCGCTCCTCGTCTGAAACGGCCTTAAGAGGGGGGATCAGGTAGTACAACCTGGCCTGGAGGTAGGAGAGAGCTGTTCATTGCTCTGTAGTCTATAGTACCAGGGTAACTGCTTACACATCCGTGGTACCATCCAGAGGGAATAAATCCCCTTCAAGTGGCCAGCCCCCTCCTACTACCTCTAGACCATGGTAAAACCCTACACCCCCTCCCGACCACTACACTCTGCTACCTCGGGACGACTGGCTGCTCTGTCATTCCCTGACCCCCCCTGTGGTCGAACAACACGGTCACGGCTCTTCTCTGTCCTGGCCCCGGTCACGGCTCTTCTCTGTCCTGGCCCCGGTCAGGGCTCTTCTCTGTCCTGGCCCCGGTCAGGGCTCTTCTCTGTCCTGGCCCCGGTCAGGGCTCTTCTCTGTCCTGGCCCCGGTCACGGCTCTTCTCTGTCCTGCCCCCGGTCACGGCTCTTCTCTGTCCTGGCCCCGGTCAGGGCTCTTCTCTGTCCTGGCCCCGCGGTGGTGGAACCAACTGTCCCCTGACATCAGGACAGCAGAGTCGCTGCTCACCTTTCGCCGCAGGCTCAAAACTCACCTCTTCAAGAAGTACTACCAGGATCCTCTCTCTTAAACACCGGTTGTATTTAGATTTTGCTACTCTTGCTCTTTGGTTTCAAAATTACATTACAAATTACATTAGTTAAATGCAATTATTTTGTCGCTTCGGATAAAAGCGACTGTAATGTACTGTACAGTGTTGACCTTTATGCGTGAGAGTGGGTTGCAGATCATGGCATAACCTTCCTTTGTTGTCAAATGCTCAACCGTGTGGATGTTATTTTCAAATCAAGATGATAAGGTAACTGTAGGTTGTGCGTGAGAATGAGGATGCACAACACAATACGCACTGACTTGACAAAAACGCTTGTAAATGCCCATATAAACAGTTTAAATTTAAATCTGCCTATTCAGTCCTTGCCTAAGCTGCAGACAGACGGACAGTTTTACCCACTTTATGTAGGACGGATTGACAGTCCTCTTAAAGGTAGTCAGCGAGTAGAATCTCCACAATCCATTCGATTTGGTGTCATTAGCCCGCAGCCGGTCGGCCTGGCCTTACCGACGGGGTAGCTCCACCCACAGCCATTTGGATGTGAAGATAGGCATTCAGCCATGGCTGGCCTCCACAGTTCACCTCAGATACACTCAGAGATGAGATAGCATCGCCACTTCCCCTGCTACTTCTGCTTCGGTTTCTGTCAATGGATATCGAACGAAAGGGCCCGTCGTAGCATGTTACTCTCTCTCTCTCTCTCTCTCTCTCTCTCTCTCTCTCTCTTCCTCCCTCTTTATCACGGATCCTCCCTCATTCTAGATCTCTCTTCATAAACGTCCACTTTTCTCTCTCCGTCCCTCTCTTTTTTCTCTCTATCTCTCTCCAATTCCAGTAATCTTTTGCCCCCTCTCTCTCTCTCCACCATCCTTCTCTCTCCCTCTGTTCCTCCTCTGCTCCATCTCTCCATCTCTCTCTCTCTCTCTCTCTCCCACTTCCATCCCCAGCGTCCAGGCCAGGCACCCCCTCTCTCCTCTGCAGAGCTGCTGAAGGATATGAAGTTTTAGCGCCCGCCATTTCACTGGGGAAATCTAAGTTGGGCATCTATTGCGTTACTGTTTCTAAGCTGTGCATTAGAAGGTTATCAGATCCCCTCCGGTGGACGGGATGGAGGGATAAGGGTGGGAGGAGAGGGGGAAGAGAGAGAGAGGGAGGGAGGGAGAATGCTACGTACTGTATGAGTCTGTGTACGTGCGTTGTTTGTATGTACTGTACATGCATGTGTGGGCGCGTGTCTGTTTTTCTCTGTGCTCTCCTACGAGCCCTTGTGTCTGTGTTTCTCTGTGCTCTCCTACGAGCCCTTGTGTCTGTGTTTCTCTGTGCTCTCCTACGAGCCCTTGTGTCTGTGTTTCTCTGTGCTCTCCTACGAGCCCTTGTGTCTGTGTTTCTCTGTGCTCTCCTACGAGCCCTTGTGTCTTAGCGCGCGGCCCCGTGCATGTCTCCACGTGCGCTAGGAATAGAGGCCAGCGATGGCGGCGGGAGCCCGACCGCGAGCGTGGCGATGGGAGAGTCAGCCCTGGCGATTGGGATACCGGGAAGCACGTCGAGTTTTTCCGTTAAGCGTTAGTGTTCGAGAGGAGGCGGGGCATGGCGGCCACCCGCCCCCCCACTCTTCCCCCCCAGTCCTGCCCACGTCAGCTGTGTGTGTGTGAGGGGGGGTGTCTGAATGTCCAGTTTTGCGCGCGTGTGTAAATGCTATTGATATATCTGGGTCTGTTGGCTGTTTTTTTGTGTCTCTTTGTGCTTGTGTGTGTACAGTGTGTGTGTGTGTGTGTGTGTGTGTGTGTATGTGTATGAGAGAGAGAGAGAGAGCGAGAGCGAGAGAGTGTGTGTCTGCGTGTGTGCGCGCGCGTTCGACAGGAGCTTCATGTTATTCACATCTGCGAGCCTCCTAGACACAGAGAGCCATTAGTATTCATCAAGCAGCACTTTAAAGGAGAAACCACCCATTTTGCTTTAAACTGCCCTTAGTCCCGCCCCCCATGGACCATGAGGTGCCTGTGGCAGACGTGTGTCTTTATAAGAGCGCCAGGCCATTGACTTAGACTGATGGACTCACAGGATCAGGCAGTATTAAGAGGAGAAAGTAGCCAGGAGATTGGATTAGTTGCTCTTCATGGTCTATGCTGAGGCTCCCGAGTTGTCATTCATCTCACATCTGTCATGCCTGGATGTAGTGGGGGAATTTGCTGGGAGTTTTTTTTTTTTTTTACTAAATGGATTCATTCACCCAAAATGTGCTTATCATAAACATCTCGGCAAATGTATGTGTTGTTCAGCGTTATTGAGAAACATAACCTGCAGAACTACAAACACCATCTTCATATGCATAAAACTACAAACCCCATCTTCACACACCCAGACGGGTCGATACCCAATCTCGTGACCAAAGGTTTTAGGTACGCCACGCCCAGTCCGACGCCAGCCCCCAACGGCGTGATTGATGGGGGCTGCTCAGGCTCCTAACCGGCTTTAAGCAGAATGGATGAGTTGACGGAGACAGACTGACAACTGCGCCCAGTTCTGCCGCGCGGCGCCGACCTCGTCTGTTAATGCGTGCGTTTCAAACAGAGAGGAGACAGCCGGGTCCCTGTTTAACTCGACGGCCTGCCACGTCAAACCACATCGCTCAGTAGCGCATTTAGATATCTGACCCTCTGAACTTTGGTATCATTCGCATCTGTAGAACTATTGTTGCCGTCCTTTGCGTGGGTAGATTGAACATTTGCAGCTCTGGAAAATGTCAGCAATACCAGCCCAGCGTGCCATTATGGATCCATCACACCCCCATTGTAAGCAGAAATCTATGAGGCGCTGTTCTTTCTCGGTCCTCTGTTCCTGGGCTGATGGCGTTCGGGCTGATTGAAACGTATGAGACCTTGTCAGAATGATCGGTGCAGGCAAGAGTGTGAACGATCGCAAACATATGGAACGGTTCCATAAACAAGTAAAACATGTGCTTGATGCTGCACGCATGTGTGTGTGTGTGTGTATGTGTATGTATATGTGTGTGTGTGTGTGTGTGGAGAGAGGGAGAGAGAGACCAGGGAAAGAGAGACAGAGAGAGGGAGAGAGAGATTTTTTTTTACATTTTTAAAATAGACATATTTACAAGTCAGGCATGTTAACCCCATTTTTGTGCGTGGCTGTAAGCCAGCGCACCATAGATAGCATTTGTTGGGTTGTCACTCCCTCCCTCTCTCCATCCCGTTGTTGACTTGCATCTCTATGTTGCCACCACAAGAGGCAGTGGTCCCAGCACACCAAAATAAATACACTATGACATCGCACACTTTCAAGTTCCTCTTTAAAATGGTAAATGGACTGCACTTATATAGCGCTTTTCCACCTTAGTGGCACTCAAAGCGCTTTTCAATTGCCTCTCATTTTCTCATTCACACACACCAATGGCGGTAGCTGCCATGCAAGGTGCTAACCTGCTCATTGGGAGCAATTTGGGGTTAGGCGTCTTGCTCAAGGACACTTCGACATGTGGACAGTCGGAGCTGGGATTCGAACCACTGACCCTTTGATCATTGAACAACCCGCTCTACCAACTGAGCTACAGCCGCCCCAAGTAGCCTCTGTAGTGTAGTGGGTAAAGCGTTTGACTCCCATGCGGCTCCCATGTGGGAGATCAGGGGTTCAATTTTGGGAAACAATACCCACACCCTCTGCTAGCCTGTGGGTTTATTCCTACGTTTACTTTCGGCCTTTCCATCCCTCTCCCTCCCTCCTTTCACTCTGCTTTCCCCTTTTCTTTTGAAGGAAATGGAGTCTGTTTTGCAGATGAATTAACTGTCTCAAACTGATTGCAGAAACTGGGTGACCAATTTAGTGACCAATTACAAGTCCCTTTGATATACTAGACTTGTGCTTACTGTTATGTTTCTCTGTGCAACTCTGTGTTTTATTTTCTGCTCCTCCTGTTCTCGGTCCCACTCCCAGATTCCTGATTGGATCCAGTATAGTCTATAAGTTAAACAATTCAAATCATTTGAATAAATATGAGCATTGTGATTTGTCATTTGTGTTTGTAACTGGATGATATAGAAGTTATGTAAAAATGTGGTTACCTGGTGGTGCTATGTCAGTTATTGAATTTATGTGCAGTAATTGAACATTTGAGTCTAGCTGCCAGCAGCCCCTTCAGCATCAGGACCACCTCCTCTGAGCCCACACCCCTCACACAGTTCCTCCGGGTTTTCCAAATGGCTAATTTGGCCAGCCCTGAAAGAAGATTAATGAAGGTATGCACCGACCTCTTACTTACAGAATAGCGTGGGCCATAAATGAAAAGACTAAAAGGAAAAAGCTCCCCCAAACGCTCCCTGAAACCAAACCTGCAGCCGACTGAACAAACGAAACAGTCTGAGACACCGAACGAAAAGATGCTGCAACGTTTCAGGCTGCGAACAAAAAGGACAGCCGTCCCCTGCGCCAGCATTGACAGAGAGAGATAGAGACAGAGATAGAGAGAGGGAGAGATGGAAAGAGACAGAGAGAGAGGGAGAGAGAGACAGAGAGAAAAGGAGAGAGAGAGAGAGCTATCATCTCAGTCAGAGCTGTATTATGTTTAATGATGTGCC